>NC_058408.1:140162643-140444281 GCF_002201575.2 Neomonachus schauinslandi | reverse complement strand
GAAGAAGAAGAAGAAGAAGAAGAAGAAGAAGAAGAAGAAGAAGAAGAAGAAGAAGAAGAAGAAGAAGAAAAGAAGAAAAGAAGAAAAGAAGAAAAGAAGAAGAAAAGAAGAAGGAGGAGGAGAAGGGGAGGAGGAAGAAGAAGAGGAAAAAGAAATCTAAACTAGGTAATAATTTGTGCTAAACTATTTCTTTTGTTCCCTCCTTAAGATAACTTTGTGATCAATCTTTTTTTTCCCAACCTTGACTGAACGTTGGAATCACTTGGGGATCCTTAAAGAAAGTGTTGATGTCTGGAACCCACCCCCAGTGATGCTGAGATAGTTGGCCTGGAGGGTGGCCTGGATATTGGGAGATTCTGGTGTGTACTTTTATATCAGCAGTTAAAATGATAGGTTATAATCATTTAAAATGATTTTGGCATAATGTTTAATTAAAGTGCTTACCTCTATTAACAAATACAATCAGCAGGTATCTTTGGGATCACACAGAACTACAGGGCCATATTGGGTCACTCTGCTGTAGACATCACTTGGGATGTTTTACAGAGAGAATGAAGAATATCCGGGAATCCAGCAATTCTTAATAGTGTTGAGTAGAGGCTGTTAAAGAAGTTTGTTCTTTATTCTTACAAACTGTCTATTTGATGGCAGGAGTAGGGGCACAGGGGGTGGGGGGGATTAGCAAGTGATGGGAAAGAATAAAATCTTGGAGAGCAAGCAGTTTTTCACTTGAGCAGTTGGCTCTCCTCAAAAATTCTAAAATTTGATCGTCAGCATTAAAATTTGTATTTTATCCAAGAAGTGAGGGGTTCAGGCTATTGCAGAAAAGGACTATATTGCTGAGGCACCTCCCTTGAAGCCATGAAACAGTTGACATCAGGGGTATTGAAGAGGCTTTTGTCTCCTTCACGGGAACACCCTTCCCCTCTGAACTTAAGCTCAGTTCACATGGTGTGCTCGGTGTATATCCCATGGCCTCCAGACTGTCACAGTCAACATGCGACCACTTTTCCAGCACCGTGTCAGGAGCAGACAGCACTTGAAAGCTGACCAACTGTTCTTTGCAAATTCAGCCAGGCATTACCTGGCATCCCGGGCCGCGTTTGTCAGCTGTGCGGTCTCAGCCTCTCTGCTGCAGCTGTCTGTCGTGGTCGCCGCACACCTTTTCCAGCTTATCTGACAGCTCGTGAACCAATCATCTAGCTGGATGGAAGTCCTTCCTCCTTTCAGCCACGCAGGACGAGCGGTCATCACATGCTTCCCTCGCACACTTCCATAGCGATGATTTTATACAGCTAGCAGCCTGCGCCGCGCACGAGTGATAGCAAATTCCACGGGAGGGCTAGGGACATGCTCCCCCCAAAATGTGGCACCTTGTGCTATACTGAACATGTTAAGCTGAAGGAATCTGGGAACTGACAGGTGCAGGAAGGACTTTCTGATCTTCCCCAAAAGCAGGTAAGAAGGACTTCATGTGAGAGTTCTGGAAGGAAGGGACATCTTTATTCCTGAAGACAAAGGGACACAGAGAGGAATCTGAATGGACAGCCTTGCTAAATTTCCCCAGTCTATTAGTTAGTTCACACTCTGCCCTTATGTATCTTTCCCCAGCTTCCAGCTCTTCATCAAACCTAACACAAAACACTCAGGTTTAACTGTTTCTTCAGGTCTTCATTTCCTTACAAAGACTCTGGCGTCACATAAACCTTAAATTAAATAAATCTGTACACTTTTCTCATTAGTCTGTCTTTCAGTACAGGGGTCCCAGTTGAGAACTTGAAGGGTAAGGGTAAAAGATATTTTTTCTCCTTTACGATACTATGCACATCCAACAATTTCATCCAATAAAGGAATTTCACCAATAGCTTATTCTGTGTTTTCTCAAAAATATTTGTCACCGTCTTCGAGACTGGTTTTATAAGCTCCTCTGTGAAGCTGTAACTTGCTCCTGTGTTTGCTCCAAGGAACGCAGCATTGAATGCCACCTGCCTGCTCTTGAGCTCATCCCCTATTAACAAACCCCATACTTGAAAGTAGTATTTTCTGCTTGCTTTAAAGAATACTCTTTTTTTTTTTTAAGATTTTATTTATTTATTTGACAGAGAGAGAGACAGTGAGAGAGGGAACACAAGCAGGGGGAGTGGGAGACGGAGAAACAGGCTTCCTGCTGAGCAGGGAGCCTGATGTGAGGCTGGATCCCAGGACCCTGGGATCATGACCCGAGCCGAAGGCAGACGCTTAACGACTGAGCCACCCAGGCACCCCTAAAGAATATTCTTAAGAAAGAAGTCACTACATTTTGCTAAAAAAAAGCCATGAGAATGACAAAAATCTATGCCACTTTTGCAGAAATATTTGTATGTGAGGCACCTGAAGGAAAATGGAGAAAGTCTTGCTGCTCAATTTGTTCCGCTCATCCTTCTAGTCATTTGACCTGGAGCTGGTTTTACGTTTATTGTATTATCCTGTGCTATGGTATTTGCTCCTGTTGTCATCTCTGATTTTCCATCTCAATGAACATCTTTTGAGCCATCGATCCTTTTTAGTGAAATTGGTGTCATAACAAACACAGAAGAACAACAAATTAGGCAAAGTAACAAGTTCGGCTGGAGAGTAGACCCACAGAGGGTGTGAGAATCTGAGAAGAATGCCCGGGCAAGCACGATGCTTGCGGAAGCCCAGGGACAGGTCCTACCCTTACAGCGCACACTACCGTTGTTAGGAAGAAAGCAAGATGGTGTGGAAACAATAGCCAATGTTCCATTTCCTATTTGTCAGATGATGTGAACAAAATCGTTTCAACTCTATTCCTCTGAAACTGCCAAACCACATGCCCACCCCTTGACAGGACACCCTCTGAGAAATGTGGGACAGCAAGCTCCACGTGGATAGGACTGCGTCCGGATGTCCCCCTTTCAACCCCTGCTGGCCAGCCTGGGACCTGGGCACGGTCAGTTCCATAGATACTGAGGAAGTGAGCACATCCACCACTACGAGCCCCAGCCACAGGAAGTGTTCATGATTTCTCCCACTTCATTGTCTGTACTCTTAGTCCCACATGCATGTTAAGAAGTAGATGCAAGCGAATTCTATTTTTCCATCTACTTAGAGTGCTTGAGGGCTAACAGTCACACCTGGAGCCGAGGATGACAAATCGTTTTTGATTTGTGTGTCAACAATAATTAACTGGTAGTGACTGCCTGGGGCACTGGGGTGAGAATGATTTGAGGTCACATCTGATCTCGATGGGAAAGGGGCTGGTGATCAATTAGTCCTGCAGTAGTGCGCTGGGAGTGAAAAATGACACCACATCAGCCATGTATTTCCATTCCCATCTTGACTTCATTATTTTGACAGCAGAAAACTAAACGCTTTAGATGCTGATGGTAGAATTTAAGGTGCCAGCAATGAGCTGAAGGAGGGATTGAGGATGTTAGCATTTTGATGGATTCTCCAAAAATCCCAAGGCTCCACCTGCCTAAAACCTGCTCCATGCAGGATAGTAGGTGAGGTTTTAGGGACAATCAGTGACATAAATCAGGGGTTCTCATACTTGTCTGAACACCTGAAATACCCATGGAACTTTATAAAAATCAATTCCTCAATTGAGGACTATGAGATCATATTCTCAGGGTTTGATATTTAAAAAAAAATCCTCTGATGACTCAGATGCACACAAGTTTGGGAAATAGTGATAAAAATCTGCTAGGGGACTGAAATCTGACTTATTCCCAGCAGGATGCCTAGGAAGCTGTTTGTCAAATCTGCTGCTTAAGGATTTTACACAGCAATGCGAGGCGAGGTAGTGTATTTCTAGACTTTGATGTCTAGATATCTGGTTGTCTCTCTTTTGGGGAGATTGGCAGTCATTGAAAATCACTGCGTAGATCCTTTAATTCATTAGGGTTTGAAAATAATAGTATTCTAATTATATCATTCCTTTTTCATATTTCAGCTGGGCTATTTCTATAAAGAGATCTTTAATTCTTTGTTTCTATTACTTGCCTCTTTAGTAACTATGTAATTACCCCAAGTTACAGTTCATATAGGAAAGACGAGATAAATGATTGATTTTTCCATTTATATGTCGGTTTTCAAAGTAATGAGTTTAGTATCCTCCAAAGGTGATCAATGAAATTTTTGCCTTGTTTTTTAGTGTCATTTTGAGCTCATGGCTAAAACCATATGTAAAGTGTTTCAGTGTGTTGAAATATAATTACTGTTTACTGATGCTCATCACATTGCTCCCTCTGCAACCAGGGGGAACCTCTTTAAGTCGATGGCTCCTTAATTTTTTTGACATGACTCTAGTAACCTTTGACACTTTCCTTGCTTTTAGGTCTGACAAGAGGTTCTAGCTTCGTATTTTACCTAGAATCAACCATTGCTCCAAGGAGCCTTGTGTCTTTTTGGTTGCAAATGGTTTTGTGAGGCCATAGTCTGGGTTCCAGGGTGGTCATCACTACTGGGTTTGTCATTATTTCTTGATCTTTTACAAACTGACTTGAAAAAAAGCTTTTTTTAAAAGATAAAATAGATTATGCGTTCACCTTGGAACTTCTAATTTAAATTCAGTATTTTAGGATTTTACTCAATCTCATTAATCTTAAATCTGTATATATATATGTATTTTTTTCCCCATGCCCAAATTCCTGGTTCTCAATGATACCAACCTAATTTTTCCTTCATTTTATCGCACAATACTCACACACCTGCCTCAAAGTGACAACATCACCATTACCCATAACAGAAGAACACTGAAAATAGTTTACATGTTTTTTTTTTAAAAGGATTTACTTATTTTTTATTGAGAGAGAGAGAAAGAGTGGGGTGGGGAGGGGCAGAGAAGGAGAGAGAGAATTCCAAGCAGAGTCCACACCCAGGCTGGAGGGGCTTGATCTCACAACCCTGGGATCATGACCTAAGGCAAAGGCAGATGCTTAACCAACTGAGCCATCCAGGCACCCCTACATTTTTTTTTTAAGTTCTTTCTGTCCTTAGGGTTATCCCACTGGGATATGAGTCAAATAACTGTTATAAAATCACTTGGAGTAGTTTTTCTTTGTGTGATTACAAAAATCAACTGGATACACACTAAAGTTCATTTATTTGATTTTGCTTTCAATATTTAGGGATTCCTTTTCTATTAGTTTATTTTGTTATGTCATCATGGAAAACACTTACAGAATGCCAAAGTCAAATCTACAAAACACAGTTCATTGAGAAAAGTCAAGTTTTGTCTCTGTCATCTCCACCCTACTTCTCTCCTTGTCACTGGTAATCATTCAGTTTTTTTTAAAAGTCGATCCTTCTACTTTTTAAAATGCAGTCAAGTCGATGTATATATGTATTCCCCTTTCTTATTAATAATGTTTTAGAAATGTTAACCTCTCAACTGAAATATAAAAGGCATTTCTTTAGGCAAAATATGTATATAATGAATAAACTTTTTTTCAGCACAGATTGGCCTTTGGCAGCAAGGGAACACAGCCCCGTGAGGGAGAATCCTCCAAGCCGCGGTGCTCACAGCTCCAATCTCCACTCAATTTGCACAGGCCACCTGGAGAATGAGTTTTACAATCATCCCTTCTAGCAACGATGACACGTAGAAAAAAATGAGACACTGTAGATTTTTACTTTATTTTTTTCTTTTTTTTTTAAGAGAGAGAGAGAGCACATGCAAGTGGGGGGAAGAGGAGTGGCAGAGGGAGAAAGAGAATCTCAAGCAGGCTCCACACCCAGACTGGAGGGGCTGGATCTCACAACCCTGAGATCATGACCTGAGCCAAAATCAGGAGTCAGACTCTTAACCAACTGAGCCACCCAGGTGCCCCGGTTTTTACTTTTTGATTTACTGGCTCTTTGTTGATCAAATCAGTGAGAGAAACAACAGATATGTCTGTGTGCTTTGGAGCATAACAGTTTATTTTAGCTTCATTTTTTGGAACCCGAATTCTTCCCTATAAGCTGCCATGCCATGTCCACTGCACAATCTTCCCCAAATGCCTCCACACATCTTCCCCTCCAGTGGAGCTATCTACTCCCCCGTTTCTCTGCTGCTTCTACTATTAAGCAGTTAAGTAATTTGCAAAATGTTTTGTCTTCGTAGTCATCAAAGTGGTTCATTGCCAGGGCAACTAGAAATGATGAACCCTTATTTCAGGATTCAGTAGGATTGTATGCTCTATTTCATTAAATTCCAAATGTCTTTTTGGTTCCTGTCACTCCTATGGTCCAAAACGTGTAAAGCATTCACCTGTTTGCAGTACTGCTGACTGACTTTGAGCCAGACTTCCTAGTCTGATTCTTCTCTGCCATTGACTGGCTGTATGATCTTTGGCCAGTTATTTAACCTCTCTGTGCCTATATCCCTCATCCACATAAGTACCTGTCTCATAGGGTTGTCCTGAAAATTGAATCAGAAAATGTACAAAGCCCTTGGAATTATAGTTGGCATACAATGTGTGCCCAGTGGATTTTATTTTTTATTATTATTCTGCTGATCTCTTCCTGATTTAGATTGTTTCTGTACAAGGTCATGTCAACCTGTTTAATCTTCTGTAAATTCCCTAACATGATTTATTTTACTTCGACTAATTAGGACGAATAGTTTTCCTTCCTACAGTGCAAATGATCTGATCAATATCTCCCACTTAACATATAACCCAGGAATTTACTTCTTATATGACTATATTGCCAAGCTTGAGTATAATAAATACTGAAAAACATGTGATTGCTATTTTATTTTCAATATTACATTTAAAGATTCTAGACTAGATATGAGACAATTCTTTCTTTCTTTCTTTCTTTCTTTCTTTCTTTCTTTCTTCTTTCTTTCTTTCTGTGAGAGAAAGAGTGAGAGAGCACAAGCATGGGGAACAGTAGAGGGAGAGGGAGAAGTAGGCTCCCCGCCAAGCAGGGAGCCCGATGCGGGGTTCGATCCCAGGACCCTGGGATCATGACCCAAGCTGAAGGCAAACGCTTAACCATCTGCGCCATCCAGGCGCCCCTCTTTTTTTTTACTTATATAGATACCATAATTATGTCTCTAATCATGCAGGTTTATACAAATTTCAGACAAAACTGTTTTCAGGTTAATTCAGTTTAAAAGAGAAGTTTGCCTGAAACAGGCTAATTTTAGTTAGTCATATAACAATGTATTTTGAGTACATTGGATGATTAGATGAGACTTTAATAGTGATTATGATTAAAACTTCTGAGAGAGTAGATAAAGAGATGGAGTATTTCACCTGAAAACTGGAATTTATAAAGAGGAACCAAGTAGAAACATATAGAACAAAAAATGAAAGAATTAAAATTGAGTCCAATGGATGGGTTTACTAGCATATCAGAAACAGTAGAAGAGAAAATTAGTATAGTGGAAGAAAGGACAGTAAAAAGTATCCAGATTAAAGGACAGAGAACAAACCTGGTAAATACGGAAAAGGCCATAAACAACTACAGTACACAAAGACAAGATTTAATACATATGTGTGTAATTTCCCAGAAGAGAGGAAAGAAAGAATGAAGAGAAAGCAACAATAAAAAAGGTACTGGTTGAGAATTTTTCAAAACTGATAAAGTCATAAAAGACCCTAAATAGACAAAGCAATTTTAAAAAGAAAGAAGAACAGAGTTAGATACATCACACTTCCTGATCTCAAATTGTAAGACATAATAATCAAAACAGTGTGGTACTGGCATAAAAACAGACATATAGACCAGTGCAACAGATGAGAGAGCCCAGAAATAAGCCCAAGCATAAACGATCAACTAATTTTGACAAGGGTGCCAAGAATATAGTGTGGGGTAAGGACGGTCTTTTCAATAAATGGTGCTGGGAAAACTGGATATCCACATGCAAAAGAATGAATTTGGACTCTTATACCATATGCAAACCAACTCAAAATCGATTAAAGACTTGAAGACCTGAAACTGTAAAACTCCTACAAGAAAATATAGGCAGTAAGTTCTTGGCTTCAGTCTCAATGATGAGTTTTTGGATATGACACAAAAAGCTCAGGCAAGAAAAGCAAAAATGAGCAAATGGAACTACACCAAACTAAAAAGCTTTGGCATAGCAAAGGAAGCCATCAACAAAATGAAAAGGCAACCTACAGATTGGAAGAAGACATTTGCAAATCCTATTTCTGATTAGGGGTTAATAGACAAAATATGTAAGGAACTCATACAACTCAATAGCAAAACCAAACCAAACGAAAACAACCTGCCCCACCCCCAAAAAACTCCAAATAGTCTGATTGAAAGATGGGCAAAGGACCTGAGTAGACATTTTCCAAAGATGGCTAACAAATAGCCAATAGGTATATGACAATGTTGCTTAACATCATTCATCTTCATGGAAATACAAAACAAAACCATAATGAGATACCTCACACCTGTTTGGCTATTATCAAAGAGAGAAGAGATACCAAGGGCTAGTGAAGATGTGGAGGAAAGAAAAGCCAGGTGCACTGTTAGTGGGAATGTAAATTGGGACAGCCATTGGAGGTTCCTCAAAAATCTAAAAATAGAACTACCATATAATCAAGCAACCCCTCTTCTGGATAGATATCCAAAGGAAATGAAATCAGTACCTTGGAAATCAGCATCCATTAAAGTTGTGCCTACTTTATCAATCTGCAATTCCAATCCTAGATTTATACTCAAAATAAATGCATACAAAATACATGTTCAAAAATATTTGTACATACAAAAATATTCATAGAAGCATTATTTGTAAGAGCCTCACACCAGAAACAACTTAAGTGTCCATCAACTATAGAATGGATAAATAAATTGTCACACAAGTGTTCTATACAATACTGAAAAATATCAAACTAGTATTATTTGCAACAATTCTATAGACACAATATTGGACAAGCCAAGAATGAATAAATACTGTATTTGTGTCCAGTTTAAACAACAAACAAAACCAAAGTATGGTAATAGAAATCAGAATAGTGGTTACTTTGGGTGAGTCATGATTGGGAAGGGTAGAAAGGAGACTTCTATGATGCCATTAGCGTTCTTTTTGAAGGAATTTACGTGGGTGTGTTTACTCTGAAAACATACATTGAGCTGCGCCTTTATGGTTCATGCACTTTCTTGGATACATTGTTATACTTCAATAAAAAGTTCAAATGAAAGCAAAATGTGGCAGCCGAGTCCTAGGAGCTTCCTTCCTATCTGGCACCTAGGTTATCTCATGTACATTTAGCATCGATATCTGGCATTTGCCCTCTTTACCAACCTGGAATTCACCCACTGGCCCCATTTATCCTCACTCTAAATCGCCCCGGCAATGGGGGAGCCAAGCCTGTTGTGCATGGAGTGAGCAACCGAAGGAGAGGTCATGTGTCAGAATTAAGGATATAGCTCTGCAAATAGGAGTTACTCAGATGACAGGAGCTACAAAGAAATGGCAGGGTTTTGCCCAGTTCAGTGCAAAGTATCAGCACCCCAAAGATCCATTAGTCATAGAATTTTTTCTGTAGTCACATAAAAATGGAAATACACCTAACTTTAAATCAGCTGCCATGGAGCGACCTATTGTCCTTTTGCTATGAGGGGTGACCTAAATTTAATACGAAGAATAGTTATAGGAACTTATGTTGCCTGCTAAAATATTAATTTATTTAACCCCATGACATTCAAGTTGCTGTACCCTTTTCTAGCTTTTTCTTTACTCCACAACACTGTTTATACACACAAGTAATGTGATATTTCAGATGAATTGGTGTATCGATACAGTATTAAATTGAAATCAATAGCTGGTGAAATTCTGTTAAAAAAATAAACTTGGTCGCTTGACTAAAATACTCTTGTCACTTTTTAAGAAAACAAAGCCTACCAGTTAATTGTGTTAAATTGGTTTGTCGACAAAGCTTAAATACTCTACTCGCACTTGGGTGGTTGCTGTTCAATCAAGGGAAAAGTTCAGTCTCTGGAGAGAAATATCTTTATTGATTCTACACCAACAGCAATTACATCGAAACAGAGGCTAGTGGGTAAGATCTTAAGTTCTGATAGAACCTTATGACAGATGCTAAAGAACATCCACAATGTATGCCCTTTCTGCTCCCATGCCCTGGACATTCTGTGAAGCCTGAGGGTCTCTATTATACTTATATACATACATATATATACACACACACACACACACACACACACACACACACACACACACTTATATATACTTAGTGCTCACATGCCCCTTGTCCCACCCAAAACATGTGTTAGGGACAATTCCCAGTACGTTGGCAGAGTACAGGTCCTCAAGCTTCTCTGTCTTTACTGATCTCAAGTCATGCATTTGGTGAACACAGTGAAATGTGCTCCATGTTTTATAGAGTCCAGTGTACACTGTTAATACTCCAAGAGCAACAGTCGTTTTTTGTTTGTTTTGTTTTTTAACAATATTCTACCTTTTCACATGCTGTTATTCTTAAATTTCAAGATTGGTTCCAAACCAGAATTTTAATGAGAGTAAGATATTTAGACTTTGAGAGTTAAAAGTTTCACTGCACATAGGTAGAGGTTAGATTCACTAAAAATGCATCTAATGCTATGGTTTGTTGATCATTAAGCCGGCACTGGATGACACAATATGCTCGCTCTTCCACTAGAGGGCACTCTAACAAATATATTAAACCAAACAAGCGCGGCTTTCCACAATAAAAAGACAAATCAAACTTCAGGAAAACATGAATTTATTGTGTACAATCAGTATACATCATAAAAATGTATAAATACCTAATTAGGGCTTTGTATGGTTGGGGAGAATTATGACCACACAAGAAAATCCAAATTTTATTTTTTTATTGATTGATTCACCCATCTATTCATTCATTTGTGTATATGTGCCATCACCTAATCAACCAAAGGGTTTCAGAATGAGAAAGCAATCTCAGAAATCATAAATGCTATCTTTGTTTTCAGGTGGACACACTGAGGCCTGAAGAGGAGAAATGACTTGCCCTAGTCCAAGTCATTAACTGATTCTGTGATCAGGATGAGACCTGAGATTCAAGTCCTGCTCTATTCTCTATGTAAATTTTAAAATATGGTGGAAGTTCAAAAAGGAATAAACTTCTGTTTCTGAGATTTCAGAAAACTTCATCCTGCACTGTTGGTACGAAATAATGTGTCCCATATTCCTTTTGTCTTCTGCTTCAATCCCAGTGCTTTCCATGATAGATAGTAAGCAAGGATTTCCTTTCCCGTGTCCTGCTCGGTGCTGCGCAGAGCACTAGAACAGGGGCTATCTTGTGTTTTGCATAAAACCTCATTACTTCACACAATGCCCGACACAGGAGGATAACTCAGTAAATGTGTGTTCAATGAATGAATGAAAGCAAAGCCTATGAAAAGAGAGGAAAAATATGTGACCAGGGCAAGGCTAAATGTTTGTAAAACGCAAATATAGAAAATAGGCTGCCCAAGGAAGAAAACATTGGCCCCAAGTCTCTGGCCCCAAATCTTTGGCTCAGTCGACATTCAGCCTCTCATATTGGCAGGGAATCTAGTAGAAACTCCACTCTCCTAAGGCTTAAATCATTTACAGCAGAACTTTTAGAGATGTATGTGTAAAATAAAGAAGCCTATCTGGTGTTATAAGTATGTATTTGGGGGGAAAAAAAGCATAACACAAACAAAGCACACCTATCATTTTTATTACATGATCTACAGAAAGTAAAGATTTACAAAATCTTTTTAGTCAGAAGGTATATGAAAAAAGATTGATTTTTCCCAAGTGGAGGAGAAAAGACCCCAGGAGGTACATGAGATTTTTATGTTTATCTAACATTAGCTGAGGTTTTAAGAGGCTGGGGAAACAATAACTTGGCATACATTTCTGTTTCTGAGGCCCTAGGCTTATTCTGGACAGTTGCAGAGTCAACAAAACCTGGGGGCTCTAGTAAGCAGGGTAATTCCTATTATCTGCTCCAATCTGAGGAGACTGGGGAGAGAGCCACACAAATCAGCCGGGTATCTGAATCTTCCTTACTTTTGCAGGATCCTTTATTGTCTACCTCCTCCAGCCCCAGACAGCACAGAGTTCAATGCCTCTTCCATAACTGGATCTTCATATGGCCATTTGCCCCCACCATGCTCTTCCCAGAGCACAAACTCTTGACAGCAAACTCTTCTTTGGGCACTTTCTCCTCTTAGCCTGTTGTGTTAGCAACCAGATTCCAAGCCATCCAATATTCTACCCACAGCTCTCATTAGTATAGCCCTTCCAACTTTGTAAGGTGCTAATACATACTCTATTCTTTAAATAGAAAGAGAAAGAGAGAAAGCATGAGCGAGCACAAGAGAGCTGCAAGGTGCTCAGTCTCCACTGCCCAGCATGGAGGAACCTGAGTCTCATCACATCTCTCAACCTAAGAACTGGTTTACAGGAAATACACAGGATGGAGAAATGTGTGAAATGATACCAAGAGGGTTCCAGCAGTTGCATGTGAGAAAATTTCCAGGACGAGTGACCTGCTTTATTTAATGACTGGTGTGCAGGAAGGGGAAGGGAGGAGCTGTTACAGGTGAAAAGGGACTGAGGGACAAGTCAATCAGAGACAGTATAGGGATTTTGCTTGGCTCCCAGTTTATTTTTTTTAATTTTTATTATTTTTTAAAGATTTTATTTATTTATATGACAGAGAGAGACACAGCGAGAGAGGGAACACAAGCAGGGGGAGTGGGAGAGGGAGAAGCAGGCTTCCCGCCGAGCAGGGAGCCTGATGTGGGACTTGATCTCAGGACCCTGGGATCATGACCTGTGCCGAAGGCAGATGCTTAACTGACTGAACCACCCAGGTGCCCCGTTCCTGGCATTTTTTAATTTTCTTTTCTTTTTTTTTAAGAATTTATTTTTATTTATTTGACAGAGAGACGGCGAGAGAGGGAACACAAGCAGGGGGAGTGGGAGAGGGAGAAGCAGGCTTCCCGCCGAGCAGGGAGCCCGATGCGGGGCTCGATCCCAGGACCCTGGGATCAATACCTGAGCTGAAGTCAGACGCTTAACGACTGAGCCACCCAGGCGCCCCACTGGCTCCCAGTTTAAACAAACTCACTGCCAAAAGACATTTTTCAGGCAATCTTGGAAATTTCAAAACCACCTCAATATAAGATGATATGGAGGAAATACTGCTAATTTTTTTAGTTAATATGAAGCTCACTTAAAAATGATTATTGTTGGGGCACCTGGGGGGCTCAGTCAGTGAAGCGTCTGACTCTTGACCTCACCTCAGGTCTTGATCTCAGGGTTCAGGCTTTGCGTTGGGCTCCACGTTGGGTGGGGAGCCTACTTAAAAAAAATGATTATTGTTGATCTTTATAAAATGGATATTGTAGTTTTGTTCAACGATTTGAAGTATAAATGGAAAGGAGTACAGTAAAACCAAACAGGTTTGGAGGTGAGCATTTGGGGTGATATGATGACAAGGTATGGGTGAATCAATGGCAATGAGGGGTGGCGGAAATCAATGGCTCACTGGATTGGTAGTCACTCGTCAACATTAATGGCAGTCCATTCAAGGAGCAGAATTTCCTATCAGTCCTTGCCCCAACATCTGCTGGTTCACAATACTAAGTTACCATAATGGAGGGCATTCAGAGAGAAAGGATGTCATTTTTTAGTGCTTTCTGAGGGAAAAATACACATGGAAAACAATGTCATCATTCTAAACTTTGAGAATCCCTTTGCCTAGATAGACCATGCACACTTTTTTATCCTCACAACATTCTTGTAATACAAGAAAAAAAAAAAGACAGTAAGATCTATGGAACAGAAAGTTTGTGTTTTATTAAAATAGGTTGCCAGAAGTTAATTGACTCCCATCTGTCTTTCCAAGCTTAGAAAGAGCCAGCCAAGAGGCCTCTTGGGCAAGGAGGCAGGCCAGGACTCAGAGCCTAATGCTGCTACTTGATCCATAACTCTCCCTGCTGGTGGCCAAGCCCTTTTAAAAAAAAAAAACAAAAAACAAAAAACAAAGAAAGGCTGAGCAGAGAACAGTTGCAGGGTCAGGACAAGGAAGGTGTCCTGCCCCCAGAGTCATGGGGCCGACTCCACTGCCAGATTGCCGAGGAGTGTTGGGCTGCCACACTGTTAGTAGGTCTCAGAGACTCAGACCCTCCCACGGGGATGCTCATGGCCACCCTGCTCCCGGGCTGGCCTAGGCCTTGGGTTGACATGCCCACCAGAGAGTAGACAATCAGCCAGATTGTGCCAAACATGTCCGCATCTCCTTTCCCCCTTCCATTGAGTCTCATGCTCCAATCAGTCTTCTATCTCCCACTTGCACAATGGGAAAGAGACACCCCACTCGGTTCTCTGCTTTCTGCCCTGTTAGGGGCAGGTTTAAGTACATCCAGGGGCCTTTTCTTGATGTTCGCTTGTCAGCAAGGCACCAAGGAGAATCAAGAAAACTCCTGCAGAGGATCTGTCATCATTTCTTTTCAACAACATTTATAGTACAGTGCTGGGGACTAAACACTAAACCCATTAGAAAACAGAGCAGATAAAAACAGTCATCTTTGATTTACCCTGGATACAGACACCTGAATTACAAAAAATTGAAGCGAAGTTTTAAAAAATTGACACAGTTAAATATTACAGGATTATTATTGCAAACACAAAGGGATAGTCAAGTGCTTTACAAATGAAATGCTGCCTTTAGGCTAAATGCAAATTTGCAATGGGGCTTTCAAGGTCCAGAGAGGAGTAATTCTCCCCCTGCAGGTGGCTTTGAGAGAAGGGGCTGATGATCCTCAGGGCCTATTGCTAACTATTGGACATATCACAGATAAGCCCCCAAATCTCTTTTACTTCACACACACCTGAAGACCAAGGAACACCTTGGAAATACTAATGTACTCTCATCGGTTTTCATTATTAATACATAGACATATCAACCCACAGGGTTATCATCTACAGATCATGAACTATAGCCATAATTTGTCTTAGCAAGATTTAACAACATAATAAATATTCTTTATATCGTTCTAGAACTGTGCTTATTCTACCTGGAGATACTCAAAATGTGCTTCAAGTACTCAACCAGAGTCTCACTCTTACGCAATTTATACCACCACACTTTGGCATCACCTCCTCTCACTCACGAAGGCCAAGTTTGGTTCAGATACCAACCAGAAGAAGATTCTTTCTTTCATTAAATAAATCCATCAAGACTGTATCTGAAATTAGCATGGTTTCAGGATCTGGGCAATATTGGGTCCCATAATGTCCTGGCTACAGAAGGTAGATCTGAAAAATTTTAAGGGGGAAAAAAAGGATATTAAAATGATTCGAGGGGGAAAAAGAGACATGGTAGATCTAACGTAATGAGTAATTATTATTTTGTAATCACTTTTGCAAATATAATGTTCATTTTTTAAAATAAGTTTCCTTTTCTTTAATTATAAAATTTCAAGCTGTACAAATTTTTATATAAGTTGCAAATTTCAAATCATATGTAGGTTTTAAATACCATTAAAACTTTAAACTCTGTTTAATACAGAGTTTAAAATACAAGGGAAAGGTAATACTTACTCATATCCATGTTTTCCAGATATATCTGTCACCATTTCTGCTCCCAACTTATTCTGAGAACGCCCAAACAAATATTCCTTCCAAATGAACTCAATATTTGTAACATTTCCAACATTAACGTCTGCATCAATTAACTTTGTATAAGTCATGCCTGGCTTAAGTGTTCCACTGTAAACAGAAAAAGAAGACTCATAAGCTCACACTGGGTATTCTCGGTGCTGAAGTGAAGCCACATCTGTGTTGTATCATGAAAGAGGAAGTCACGTCTGCTGGCATTTGCTTGCAGGAGATTTATTGTTTTTGTTCATGTCGATCAGCATCTTGGAATAGCAGGGTTCTGAAGCTTGAAAGGAAGGGTGAGGTAAATGTTCCCATTCCCTACTTGACTAGTAGATGTTGGGGAATGCCTAGAGAGGCATTATCTTGATGGGATCTCCATAATGAAAGGTCTGGTCTTGGCTTTCTAGTCTCAGAACACCAGATTTTTATTGACACCAGGAAATGATCACACTGTCAACGAGGAGCTAAATTCACAGAAAACTGATCTCTCTGTTCCCAAGGGGGAAATGTTTTCTTTTTATTAACCAAAATGTCCTCCAACTCTCTCCCTGGTAACTTCTTCACTTGCATGAAAAGAATGACGTAACCAAACTAGTCATCAGAAGATGTTTTGGTGAGCATGGCAACAGAGCAGAGAAGTGGATTATCTTGAGGCATAAGGCACATCTTATCCAAGCCAAAATGAGACCAGATGTGATTTCCCTATTTCTCTTGTTTCCTTCTTCCATTCTTAATGTATTGTCTATCTCCTCTCATTAGAAGAAAAGCTCCACAAGGACAGGACCTGTGGCTGTATTCTTAGCAATCAGAACAATTCCTGGCACACAGTGGGCATTTAAATGTTTGTTGAGTGAATGAATTTTGCTATTCCCAGGGCCTGTCTTACTCTATTCCATGTAGAATTAATTGCTTTACTTTTCTTCCAGCTTCTTAGGGATAATCTTCCTGTTGCTCTCTGGACTGCCTTCACTCAGTGAACCTACTGTGCGGACCTCCATAACTGTGTCATTAGAAGCCCACATGACTAAAATATAATCCACAGGGAGGGGCCAGACTCTTGATGCTTGACTGAAAAATAGGAATAGAGAGCGTGCAGACGTGTTAATCTGACTTCATTTCAAGATGGGACATACACCGTAAACCAGAAATACTGAATTATTCTTAAAAGAGCATTGGACGACTATGCAACAAGATGACAGACTGCTTCTTTAAATATTTGCAAAAGAAATGCAGAAATGTCAAAATATTCTTACAATTTTTAAAAAAGATTTTATTTAGTTGTTTGAGAGAGAGAGTGCGCAGGCGCTAGGGTGAGTCGGGGGGAGGGGCAGGAGAAAGGACTCTTAAGCAGACTCCCCGCTGAGCACAGAGCCCCACATGGGGATCGATCTCATGACCCTGAAATCATGACCTGAGCCGAAACCAAGAGTCGGATGCTCACCCGACTGAGCCACCGAGGTGCCCCAAAATATTCTCACAAATTTTTAAGCAGGTCGGGGTGGGAACTGCCTATTTGTTCCCACCTGCCCCAGGTCAGAGGCCTTTATGCAGAGCTCAAACTGCCCAGCCTTAGGCAATATCCTGTGGGCCTCAGAGCCACAAGCACACGAGTGATCGTATTGAACTGCTCTCAGGGAACTAGCTTAATGGAGACACGAAGAACATGTGGAAATAAGATATGTTAAGACAGGGAAGGGTATTTGGAACAGAGGAACCACCTGAGTGAAGTCAAAGAGAGGAAAAGTGGGATCTAGTGAATGGTGGGTAGTGCAATCAGGGTAATCTGGCTGAGCTGAAGATGAACAAACCAGATGGTGGGAGACAGGGCTGGAAAGGTGGGCTGGAGCCTGTGCGTTCACCAGGGTCCAGAGGATCAGACTGAACCCATAGTTGCCGGCAGGTGCACTGAGGCAAGATGATGTGCACCAACGGCCAGAATGATTAATCTGCCGCATCCTTTGACTGACAAAATAACCACAGAAATCTCTTGTTTTTCATGCCCCTGCCCAATCTTTGAAGACGATGGAAAGCAAAGAGGCAAAAATCTAATCCATTCATTGGTTTGCAAAAAGGAAGCATCTAATTAGTGTGCATAACCTTAATTCTGGAATGGATTACAGAATTAAACAACGTAAGTAAAATCTCTAATACAAAAATGCTAAGGCTGACCAAAGAAAAGATTAAAGGAAACTCAAGATAAAAGGGGACTTTAGCCAAAGGTACACAGTGAATGTCTCTGCTGAATTATTCCCACCTTTGACTATTTCAACACTTGTCTGGTATCTGTGCATGCTACTCAGACAGCTTATTAGAAATCTGGCCATTTATATAAATGTCTTATTCTA
Organism: Neomonachus schauinslandi; assembly: GCF_002201575.2. Lineage (NCBI taxonomy): Eukaryota > Metazoa > Chordata > Mammalia > Carnivora > Phocidae > Neomonachus > Neomonachus schauinslandi. The sequence continues at coordinate 140,426,323 of NC_058408.1, read as the reverse complement.
TAAGTAATTTGAATCTATACAAACCAAAACATAGGCGAATTTGTATAATGTTAATGGACTGGATTAACAATAACTTGTTTATTGTCCACTTATCTAGATCTATAATTTTATGCTATCATTTTCTAACCTTTTCTGTTTGTAGGTGAACTGCAGAGAAAATAGAGCCTATGATTTCTATTTTATATCTGGAAAGCCAGAAGTGAAAAGAAAAGTCGAATGTGTCAGGACAGCCTGTGGCATTCCGCTGTCGGAAAAGCCCGAGCTGCTGACTGAGCCAGTCTGAGCGAGTGCCCAGCACCGTGCCACCTGCCACTGCCTCGTCCTTGGCCCTTGCCTACCTGGCCATCACAAACTCTTCCGTGTTCCCGGTTGTTCCACCTACACGGAGGATCAGGGTCCCTTGAGTGGCATTGTTTCCATCGAGTTTGACAGATAATTTGTGCCTCCAACCTGGAAATTAAAACAAAACAAAACAAAAAAGTGAAAATGAAGAGGTGAAAACACGAGAAAAGCATGACCTCCTGGGCACTTTGATGTGAACGCAACTTTCAGCCTTGAACACGGCTGTTCGTGTTCATGAAAAAGCACAACTTTATATAGCTTGAGTGACTTTGGTGAAAAACTACATTTAAAAATACATATAAATGTACATGATTTCATGTTATGAAAGTAAATAGTGTCATGATATTCTCTAAAGAAAATTCTTTAATTTTCCAGGCATTTTTATGACTTTTTAAAATGGAAGTGTGTGTCTTCTTCTATCTATTACGTTTGTATTCTGCAGCATGTATGTTTTGCACAGCCAGGTTTTTATTGGCCATGGTTTGGCAACTAACCCAGAATAAATCTAGAAAACCTAGCGGGCAAGAGGATCTGTGCTTTTTAGAATGGGAGGCGAAGTGAGCTGTCCCTTCGTCTCCCGCGGGTCTCTGTGCTCAGAATGCCCAGTTAGCCCAGGTCTTGGGCAGCACAAAGCCTGCCAACAGGACAAATCCCTTGCAAGTGGCCACGGGTCACTTTTACAAAATCTGGAACGAAACAGATCTTTCATTGTGAATTCTGGAACTGCTGTATGTTTAGTAACACATTGAAAAAAATGCAATTCTTCCTAAAATTGTTTGAAAAACGTGTGAATGGGGAAAAAAATCTCCAGAGGGAATTTTCAATTCCTGAGTTAATCGTTGCGGAGTTCTTCCCTCCTCAGCCCACACCACTGCCGTGTCTGCACGGAAACCCCTGTCCCCAAGCTCCCAGAGACGGCATTGGTGCTTTATCGGCTTTATCCCATGAGCCCTCGGAACCATCTCATCTGACCTTTTAGCATATCTGGTGCAGTGGATCCATCCTTCCTTCCTCATTGTCTTTCTTTCCCTGGCTCCTTTTACTGCTCTCCACACCGGTTTACCTTCTCTCTCTGAAAGAGACTGAGACCTTCCTCAGTTTCTTTTGCAGGTTCTCTTTCTCTGCTCTCTTTCTTCTTATTTTACACACTTTTTTGGGTAATTTCATCCTCCTCCTCCACAGCCCTGATGGCTGTCTACACACAGGTATATCTCTCAAATTGCTATCTGTAGATCGCATCGGTCTCCTGTATCTCTGACTACCTTGTGGGCACACCCCCCCCCACACCCCAAGGCATCTCAAAACCTGGTAGGTTAGAAACTGAGCCCATCAGCCTCCTCCAAGCCAGACTTTCTTCCTGTGTCATCAAGTTCAGCAAATGGAACAACATCCAGCGAGCCAGAATCATCCTTGACTTCTCGACTTTTGGCATCCCTCAAATCCATTTGCCAGGTTCCATTTTGCTTCTACCTCCCAACCATCTCTGTACTTTCTCCCTGTCTCCTACCTTTCTGTCCAGCTTTATTGAGACATGAACATTGTGGATGTGTATACCGTGATACACACATAATGATATATTGTGAAATGATTAGCACACAAGGTTAGTTACCATCCATCACCTTCCATGGTGGTGAGGCAGCACTTGTCCTAACAAGTCATTCTGCTTCCATCTTGTCTCCCTCTAATCTATGCGGCAACAAGAATGGCTTTTTAAGAAACCAATGTGATAATCTTAACACCCTTTGGTGGCTTTCCAGGAACTCATAAATTCCGAACTCCCCACATGGCTCATGATTTCATTATTGACTTAATTTACATCTCCTGCCTCATCTCATATTACTCTCCTCCTGGCCTCCACAGTCCTGACATGTGCTGTTCCTTCTGCCTGGAATGCTTCCATTTCCTTCTCTCTTACTCATCTTTCAGGAGTCCACTCAGAAATCACCTTCCCCCAGAAAGCTCCATTGACTTCGTTGTGGAAGACCCTCTTTTGCATGTCTCTTAGCAGAACGTTTATTACCCGGGATTAAAACTCCCCACTAGTCTAAACTCACGGTATTGCTTCCTCCCTGCATCCTCAGAGTCTGGCCCAGTGCCCAGTTATTTAGTAGACACTCAGTAAAAACTGTTGAAGTTTTAAAGATAAGTACCTTAAAGCATTACAATAAAAAAAACTGAGCTTCAATACTTACGGGCAAATGGGGAAAGAGACCCTGTGTTTAAAAAATAATATGATCTATTAGGCTGCGTATTTTTGAGGTGAAATCTATCAGCAAAATGACCCATTGTTGGGCAACCTTCTTTGGGACAATGGAAGCAATTTCCCTGGTGACAGAAAAAAAGAGGTAGATTAGAAATGTAATTATAAATGTTGACCTTCAATAAACTCTTGATATATTATTAAACCATGATAAATCTTTGAAATTTAAATAAAGCACATGCATTTAAAAATGACTAAGTTGCCTAATGGGCTACCCTGTTTTCAAAAACAAAACAAAATAAAACAAAAACAACTGAGAGGAAAAAAATGGCCTATTAGAAATGTGAGTAATGCTATGAATAGAGAATCCCCAGAAGAGGAAAGTCAAATAGTCTATAATTATGGAAAAAGCTGCTCAATCTTACTAGTTGTCAGGAATGGGCTAATGAAAACAACATACAATTTCATACTCAGCAGATCTGCAAAAATTAAAACAATTTGCAACATCAAGTAGTGGTGAAGACAAGTGTGGGAATCTCATTTGCTCCTGATGGGAATGTAAATTGACAGATGTTGCAGACAGCAATTTGGTAATGTCTAATAGAGACAGAAATGTGAGGTGCCTGGGTGGCTCAGTCAGTTAAGCATCCGACTCCTAATTTCAGCTCAGGTCATGATCTCGGGCTGGGATCAAGCCCCACGTGGGGCTCTGCTTGTCCTTCTCCCTCTGCTCCTTCCCGTGCTTGCACTCTCTCTCAAATAAATAAATAAAATCTTAAAAAAAAAGACAAATGCACACATGCTTTGACAATTTCACTTGTATTACATGCCATAAAGAAGCTTCCACACAAGCACACTAGCAGACATACAGAAGTGTTTATTGAGAACTGCTTTTTTTTTTTTTTTAAAGATTTTATTTATTTGTTTGACAGAGAGAGACACAGTGAGAGAGGGAACACAAGCAGGGGGAGGGGGAGAGGGAGAAGCAGGCTTCCCGCCGAGCAGGGAGCCCGATGCGGGGCTGGATCCCAGGACCCCGGGATTATTACCTGAGCTGAAGGCAGACACTTAATGACTGACCCACCCAGGTGCCCCTGAGAACTGCTTTTAATAACAAAACACCTGAAACAACCAAAATGTGTATTAGTAGGGGAATGAAGAAATCAACTGTGACTGATTCCTATAAAATAAATACATTAGATCTACACATATCAATGTAGATCTCAAGTTTATAAAATTTAACAACAACAAAAAAGCAAATCCAGGAAGATAAGTGTAATACTATTTATCTGATACATATTGGATTTACTCCAAACCCTGCCTCAGAGGAGGGTGGGAAGGAATGAAAGGGAATGAAATTTTATCTGTACATTTTAAAATTCGGAGCAAAACTAACAAAATGTTAACTTAAAAAAGTCTTGGTAGCGGTGTTTGAATATTTGTTATTTTAAGTTTTGAAGTTTCGGATATATAAACCATGAACATTAAGGCTAGGATTATAGTAAAGCATCCCATGTAAAACTCTATTTTTAATGAAGAAAACTTGTAACAATAATAAAAGGGCGCATATTTATTAAGGGCTTACCACATGCCAGGCACTTTTTAAGCACTTTATGTGCATTTTACTAATTGATCCTCACAAGCCTCTTTATTATTATGGTGCTTCCAGCCTCCTTATCAAACAGACGAGGAAACCGAAGTGCAGAGCAGTTAAAGAATTGGTCCAGTGATGCGTGTCTAGTAAGTGAGGGAGCAAGGATGTGAACCAGACAGCCTGGTACTAGAATTCCTCCTTCATTTTATTTTATTTTATTTCATTCTGTTCTGTTCTATTTATTTCACTTCACTTCCTTTTTACGACTGTTTGGGTAGAAGCACAATAAAACATGTCAAAAAAATTGATGCAATGTTCTCTAGTTTGTAGCCATAATTGGCATCCATGTGGCACAGGAGCCTAAGCTTCTCCCATCTCGTAGACTGTAGCCCATTATCTCTGACTAGACTGTAACTCCGAGGGCTTCTTCCATATGCCTTCAGTACAGTAAGTGTCAAGGTCCGTTTAGCCACTCAGAGCAGCATCTGGGGCCAGAAGGAGGAGGAGGCGACATAGAAGGAGGTGATTGGGGAAATGCCAGGGTTTGGCTGGCAAGCTCCCCAAGCATGGCAGTTCACCAGGGCATGCCATGGGTAAGAACAACTGGCTCCCGAGACGGAGAAGGTGGCCGAAGGGCATCCAGTCACCTTGCTCTGTTTAAGAGGACGGAAACAGCTCATTCCTGTCCCAACACTAAACTTAGCCACAAAGTGCTATTACTTACAATAAACTCCAGCTGGAAACCCCACATTTTCTACCCTGATAAAACAGGGAATTAGGTCTCTGAAGCGTAAGAAGGAAAATCTTTCCACTTCTCACTACAAAATGGATTTTCTTTCTCCTTTTCATAGTGTTAACCAAATGAAAATTACATTTAGTTCAGATCTGGCACCGTGTGTTTTATGACTTAAACAAAATCAGATTTGGTATTTTGTCACTTATTGATCTGTGTGGAACTCCTGTGAGCTATATGCCTTAGTTCGACTCTGTATAAATAATTAAATTTTAATAAAATAATTTTCACGTTCCAAGTAAATAGTAATATGTTTGGTTGTAGCTATTGATTGGTTCAACCTTCTCGGGGCATCTTTGAAGATGACATTTAAAATATACACACAGACAATTTTTTGCCCTGGACTTATGCCTGTTACACAGTAGCATCTAATTACTGCATAACAAATGGCCCCAAACACAAACTTGGATATAATCTTCAAAAGAGCTGAAACAACCAGAATACAAATAGTTGGTTTAGTTATTTAAGCCCTTCAGCAATCCAGCTACTGTTCAGCACTCCGCACAGAGAAAGAATCTATTATTTCCCAAGATGGCAGATGCATTTTTTGCCACATACTCAAAGTACTAATTTTTCGTTGGCCGATCATGGTTCAAAAAATGACTTGCTAATTAAATACCACAGCAAAATACTTTACTTACCGCTTTGAAAGATCTGTAGGATCTACAAGGATAAGAAATAAATGCATCAGGATTGAGAATGCTTTCAGTATAGAAGCGATGACTTCGGGCATGGTTGCAATCAAAGAAGGAAACCACTTCTGCAAAGACAATTTCCAATTAATTAATAGCAATAAACAGATTAACTGATAACTAATAGTAAGAACCATTTCTTAGAAAAGTAACTTAAAAAAACAGATTCTTGACTTGGGATGTCTAGACAGCCAGACCTTGTATGTAGGCTTGGATACTGAACAACATTTATCAATAGCATATATCCTTTTCTTTGTACCAAACAATTCTTTGTGTGAATCTCAAGGGACATTCAAGCAGGGTAAATAAACAAATGCAAATAGAAATGACTTTGTGTTCTGATACTATTATCTTCAACACTTCCCGGATCTTTGACCTAGAGCTTTCAAGCACTTAGAGCTTTCAGAATTCTTGTGCACACAGCATCTCCACCTTAGACCAATTTGTTCTCTGTCTCCCTGTTTCTGCATGAAGACTGAACTCCCTCCTATTCAATCACAACACAGCCAACAATGTTAACCCATGCACACCTTCAACTGAGCTTCGAGGTGTCACAGGTGAGAGGTATTATAAAGAATGCTACAGACAAGTTAGTTCTGTCATTGCCAGGCATGACATTATGGCCACTAATAGTTCAGATTATTGCAATAATAAATAAGATGCATCTAAATACATTTGTGCATTCTGAAGTTAGCATAGCATTCTAGTCACTTATGCTCTTAAATCTTCTATAGCAACATCTTTAGTGTCTGCCATGGACTAGTTTTCCAATGACCTACACAACTTGGTTGATCTTTGAGAATCTAGATTTTGTTTTAGTATATGTGGTAGTCATTATACTGTAATAGTGGCCTCCAATGAGTCACTCTTTTTTAGGTCCTCACCCCTTTGCAATAACAGATTACCATTCCTCCCTTCAAGAGCAAGGAGCCTATTTTTTTTTTCACTCCCCCCAACCAACCCTAGATTGCAAGCTAGTCCCCTGACTTGCTTTGACCAACAGAACATGGAGAAATTGACCCCATGCAAATTCAGGTCCTCAGTCTTAAAAGACCTTCTAGCATCCACGGTGGCCTTCTTAGAACCCAGCTTTTCTGTTAAGAAATCCTGGTTAACTGGCTGGGAAGAAAGGCCCCGAAGATGAACAGACCACTTAAAGAGAAGAACCAGTACCAAGACCCCAGACGTGGAAGACCATGTTGAATCTTCCCACCTAGCTTAACCCAGTGTAGCCCCCAACTGGATGCAATCACACAACTCACATCGCAAAGCAAAGTTTCTATAGAACTCTGCCTTAATCTTGACCCTCAGAACAATGGGCAATGAAACCATTGTTCTTTTAAGCCATTCTGGTTTGTCATGCAATAGATAACTGAGACAGGGTAACTTCAGAAAGCAAGATCAATAAATGGCATCATTTTTTTTTTTAAACAAGGACATCTCTTACGTCAGGTCTTTTTATATTCAGATTTATATGCACAATTAATTGTGATGTAGACAAGATGGTTCGTTAGCATTTGGGAAATATAAATTTTAAAAGTAAGTGATTTCTTAGTCATAAGTATAATGTAAATCAAATATCTTAATGTCTTCGAACTCACCTAAATCATAACATGAATGATACACATACTTTTTTTTTTTATTTAAGATTTTATTTATTTGACAGAGAGAGACACAGTGAGAGAGGGAGAAGCAGGCTTCCCGCCGAGCAGGGAGCCTGATGTGGGGCTCCATTCCAGGACCCTGGGACCAATGACCCGAGCCGAAGGCAGACGCTTAACGACTGAGCCACCCAGGTGCCCCGATACACATACTTTAAATAGAGTTGTAGGAAATTTTATAACATCTTAAAATGATAGCTTGTGAAAAATTTATTTTACTTGAATTAATTCTTTACAGAATTTCAAATGTTCTGTGTATGTATATAAAGAAATATTATGATCTATATTTTACCCTAATAGAAAGGATTTTAAGTCATAATACAGAAAATAAGAAGAGGAATAAGTTTTATAATAGGCCTTATTTGAATGAATTTTGCTTATCTCTTCTAGCTGGAATTGGCTTTCTCGTTTTGAGTGTCTGTAATTCACCAGTTATTGTTTCTTTTCTTCAGTAGGCATTGCAAACAGATACTTCTAATCACATTTACTCTTCAGAACAGATATTAAAACTTTGCAATTTGTCTCTAGAGAAGAGGACATTCCAGCTACTCTCAAGGTCATGATCTGTGTATCTTTCCCCTACACCAGCCAATTGGAAGATCAAATAATTACATCATCAAGATACTCTGACCATGTGGAATCAGAGGGTGAGATATTTAGAGTCATTCATTTACTGTCATATCATCATACATTATAGTATTATGCATTTTATATATTATGTATGATATGTTTCATTATTTACATGTTGATGATATGCAGATCCAGAGAATAATGAAATCCCCAAATAATAACTTCTGTTGCCTTATTACCAGGTGCTCTATAGATACTATTGTTATTGGACACTATTATAAAGGGTTAAATACTATTTGTTTATTTGTGATTAATTTAATGTATAATCCATAGTGATTCTGTTAAAAAGTAAGTCAAACCATATCTCTCTTCTGCTCCAAATCCTCCCATGTCTCCCATCTCACTTGAGTAAGAGCTTAAATCTTTATAATGGTCCATAAAGCCCTGTATTATCTCCTTCTGCCCCTTCTCTAACCTCATGCCTCCTACTCTCCTCTTTCAATTCACTCCAGCCACAGTAGGCTCCTCACTGCCATGAACTCCCCAGGCAGGCTCTTGCTCCAGGCCCTTTACACTGGCTGCCCCCCACCCATTGGCCTGGCATGCCTTTCTCCCAGGTATTCTCATGGCTAACTCCTTTAGGTCATCTTTTCAGTAAGGACTCCCTGACCACCCTATCAAAAATCTCCTTTCCCCACTTGACCCCCACTATCACCAACACCTCATATTTCATTCTATGCTTTATTTTGTCTCCTTACTCTATTATTGTTTTTCAAGCAAATTAGAGTATTAGCTCCATCATGGAGGGGTTTTTGTCTTTTGTATTCATTTCATTTTGTATTCTGTTCCTAGAATAATGCCTGGCACATAGTAGGTACTCAATACATCTTGCTGAATGAATAAGCATATCCTTCTCATTTACATTGAATGACTACAACATGCTAGACATTCTGACAGGCCCTGGGGATACAAAGATAATTAAGACACGGACCCTGATCTCACAGATCTCACAACTGGTGGGAGCTTTATGAATGTGACTGTGTTTTGGGCTAAAGCATATTTTTATATTATATTACGTGCAAAAGGGTGTGGATCCTGTCCAAGGAGGGAGCCGTGTGAATGTATAATAGCCAGCTTCATATTTTAGAAAGTATTTACCTTCCTTGTAAGCGTTGAGATCAAAGTTAAATAAAGGTGTTATTAAGTCTTCACATCCTGGCATATGCTTCCCTCCATTTGGGTAAAAGTCAAGGTGACCACAAGCATTAATAGTCCCAGCACCTGAAATAGATAAAAGCAGGATAAATGCTTCTAAAATTCTTTTCCATGCTTCAGTGTAGTTTCTGTTTGTATTGAAAACTTACCAAACTCAAAGAGCAAGCGAACTGCATTTGTATGAATGACATCAACAAATTCGGCATCCGAGGGGTCCAGCCTAACTTCATTTGGAGTATTGTGGAAATATGGCCCGGCTGGGTCCAACCCTGGAAAAAAATATGAAAATCCATTAAACCAAGACACGTTCTCTCTAAGAGTATATTCATAGTGTTGTTATTTTGGAAGGATAGATGGTGAGGGCAAGGTATTCTTTCCTTTATGGTATATATAGGTCAAACACCACGCAAGACAAAGTATAGATACATAAATTGAGTATAGACATGCAGGTCTCTATAGATTACAATGTCACATTCCTATTCACAAGTAAGGCTGTGTCCAGACAATGCCAAAACAATTAACAAAGTCAGAAGGATCAAATTCTAGGGTCTGTGCAGGATTACCATATACCTAATTGAGGTATGGATTGCAGATGATCTCAAAAGCAACATCTGTATGCAAAAATAGAGATAAAAATAAAAGATAAGAGCTCTTTAGCATGTAAACATGAATCTACAAAGCAACACACTTAAGCTTAGTTTTCAGCTGTGGCTCATTATTTCCTCTTCATTACATTACAAATGAAAAGCCTGACATCCGGTGATGTGAAGTGACTTGACAAGGTCACCATATACTGGAGGCAAAATGGACTAAGAGCACAAGTGTCTAGACCCTCAGCCCACTGTCTCCTGTTCAAATATCTAATAAAGATAAAGGTAAGATATCTAGAGGTCTCTAAGATGTTATGACCATTCACATATCCACTCATTTATACATTTGACACTTATTTATCAAGCACTTACCATGTGCCAGGAACTAGGTTCAGCACTTGGATACAAAGAATAAGGCCTAGCCTTGTCCTCAAAGAGCTTTGTGTTTGATGGACACAAAGAGAGAAGACAGCTCGATTCAGGATGCTCTCAGTGCAGAGACAGAGGTGAGCCTAGGTATTATGCAAGCACAGAGAAGCAACGCATAAGCCAGTCTTGGGAAATTGGGACATGCTTCTGCTGGAGATGGGAAATACGAGCAGAGATCTGAGGAACCAGAAGAGTCGGCCAGGGTAAAGAGGGGTCAGCAGCGCCCCAGGGGTAAGAAAGATACTCTTCATGGCCTGCAGGTGAAACAGTTAAGCACATCTGGGAAACTGTAACCGGTTTTTGAGGGCTGGTGTACAGAGTTTTAGAACTGGGTGAAAGACAAAACTAGCATTGTAAGCAGGAGCCAGATGTAATCTGAACCACGCAAAAGGGTTTGGACATCCTCTGGTTGGCAATGGGAAGCTCTTACAAGTTTGCAAAAGGGGAGATAACATTTTAGCAAAAATCCCTTTGCTGTAAAGTGGAGACTGGATCCCAGAGTGGAGAGGACTTGGAGCAGAGTGGCCTGAGCCCTGTGGAAATGTGGCAGGAGCGAGCAGTGAAGGCTTGTGCCCCACGCTTCCAAGACACAACAGTCCCAGGATCGATCTTCAATGCTAGGAAGTTCATTTGATTGTTTAGTGTGCAATCGCCAATTCACTGCAAGCTTCTGATGAAGTCAAGAGCTCTGCAGAGATGCATCCAAATATGAGACCCACCTCAGAGTCTACTGATCAGAGAGGGGCAAATAGCAGGGAAGCAGGGCCCTTGCATTTGGGGGGTTCCAGGTCTCAGGAGGAAAGGCAGCAGAAGGTTCAACTTAGGCATGTCTTAAAATCTATCATTTAATTTTGCTTTGAACTGGTTTTATGATAAAGTTGGTATCTTTCTTTTTTTTTTTTTTGAAGGTAGCAAATCTATTTATTTATTTTTTAATTCTTATGTTAATCCCCATACATTACATCAGTAGTTTTAGATGAAGTGTTCCATGATTCATTGTTTGTGCATAACACCCAGTGCTCCATGCAGAATGTGCCCTCCTCAATACCCACCACCAGGCTAACCCATCCTCCCACCCCCCTCCCCTCTAGAACCCTCAGTTTGTTTTTCAGAGTCCATCGTCTCTCATGGTTCGTCTACCCCTCCGATTTCCCCCGCTTCATTCTTCCCCTCCCGCTACCTTCTTCTTCTTTTTTTTTCTTAACATATATTGCATTATTTGTTTCAGAGGTACAGATCTGAGATTCAACAGTCTTGCACAATTCACAGCGCTTACCAGAGCACATACCCTCCCCAGTGTCTATCACCCAGTCACCCCATCCCCCCCACCCCGCCCCCCACTCCAGCAACCCTCAGTTTGTTTCCTGCAATTAAGAATTCCTCATATCAGGGCACCTGGGTGGCTCAGTTGGTTAAGCGACTGCCTTCGGCTCAGGTCATGATCCTGGAGTCCCGGGATCGAGTCCCGCATCGGGCTCCCTGCTCGGCGGGGAGTCTGCTTCTCCCTCTGACCCTCCTCCCTCTCATGCTCTCTGTGTCTCATTCTCTCTCTCTCAAATAAATAAATAAATAAATCTTTAAAAAAAAAAAAAAGAATTCCTCATATCAGTGAGATCATATGATACATGTCTTTCTCTGTTTGACTTATTTCACTCAACATAATACCCTCCAGTTCCATCCACGTCGTTGCAAATGGCAAGATCTCATTCCTTTTGACGGCGGCATAATATTCCATTGTATATATATACCACATCTTCTTTATCCATTCATCTGTCGATGGACATCTTCGCTCTTTCCACAGTTTGGCTATTGTGGACATTGCTGCTATAAACATCGGGGTGCACGTACCCCTTCGGATCCCTACTTTTGTATCTTTGGGGTAAATACCCAGTAGTGCAATTGCTGGATCGTATGGTAGCTCTATTTTCAACTTTTTGAGGAACCTCCATACAGTTTTCCAGAGTGGCTGCACCAGCTTGCATTCCCACCAACAGTGTAGGAGGGTTCCCCTTTCTCCGCATCCCCGCCAACATCTGTCGTTTCCTGACTTGTTAATTTTAGCCATTCTGACTGGTGTGAGGTGGTATCTCATTGAGGTTTTGATCTGGATTTCCCTGATGCCGAGCGATATCGAGCACTTTTTCATGTGTCTGTTGGCCATTTGGATGTCTTCTTTGGAAAAATGTCTGTTCATGTCTTCTGCCCATTTCTTGATTGGATTCTTTGTTCTTTGGGTGTGGAGTTTGATGAGTTCTTTATAGATTTTGGATACTAGCCCTTTATCTGATATGTCATTTGCAAATATCTTCTCCCATTCTGTCGGTTGTCTTTGGGTTTTGTTGACTGTTTCCTTTGCTTTGCAAAAGCTTTTTATCTTGATGAAGTCCCAATAGTTCATTTTTGCCCTTGCTTCCCTTGCCTTTGGCGATGTTTCTAGGAAGAAGTTGCTTCGGCTGAGGTCAAAGAGGTTGCTGCCTGTGTTCTCCTTTAGGATTTTGATGGACTCCTGTCTCAAATTGAGGTCTTTCAACCATTTGGAGTCTATTTTTGTGTGTGGTGTAAGGAAATGGTCCAGTTTCATTCTTCTGCATGTGGCTATCCAATTTTCCCAATACCATTTGTTGAAGAACCTTTGTTCAAGAAGGTTCTTGAATGGAACCTTTGTTCCATTGGACATTCTTTCCTGCTTTGTCAAAGATGAGTTGACCATAGAGTTGAGGGTCCATTTCTGGGCTCTCTATTCTGTTCCATTGATCTATGTGTCTGTTTTTGTGCCAGTACCATGCTGTCTTGATGATGACAGCTTTGTAATAGAGCTGGAAGTCCGGAATTGTGATGTCGCTGGCTTTGCTTTTCTTTTTCAACATTCCTCTGGCTATGCGGGGTCTTTTCTGGTTCCATACAAATTTTAGGATTATTTGTTCCATTTCTTTGAAAAAAGTGGATGGTATTTTGATGGGGATTGCATTGAATGTGTAGATTGCTCTAGGTAGCATTGACATCTTCACAATATTTGTTCTTCCAATCCATGAGCATGGAACGTTTTTCCATTTCTTTGTGTCTTCCTCAATTTCTTCTTCTCTTTGGTTAGATTTATTCCTAGGTATCTTATGGTTTTGGGTGCAATTGTAAATGGGATCGACTCCTTAATTTCTCTTTCTTCTTTCTTGTTGTTGGTGTATAGGAATGCCACTGACTTCTGTGCATTGATTTTATATCCTGCCACTTTACTGAATTCCTGTATGAGTTCTAGCAGTTTTGGGGTGGAGTCTTTGGGGTTTTCCACATAAAGTATCATATCATCTGCAAAGAGTGAGAGTTTGACTTCTTCTTTGCCGATTTGGATGCCTTTTATTTCTTTTTGTTGTCTGATTGCTGTGGCTAGGACTTCCAATACTATGTTGAATAGCAGTGGTGATAGTGGACATCCCTGCCGCGTTCCTGACCTTAGGGGGAAAGCTCTCAGTTTTTCCCCATTGAGAATGATATTCGCTGTAGGTTTTTCATAGATGGCTTTTATGATATTGAGGTATGTACCCTCTATCCCTATACTCTGAAGAGTTTTGATCAAGAAAGGATGCTGTACTTTGTCAAAAGCTTTTTCTGCATCTATTGAGAGGATCATATGATTCTTGTTCTTTCTTTTGTTAATGTATTATATCACATTGATTGATTGCGGATGTTGAACCAACCTTGCAGCCCAGGGATAAATCCCACTTGGTCATGGTGAATAATCCTTTTAATGTACTGTTGGATCCTATTGGCCAGTATTTTGGTGAGAATTTTTGCATCCATGTTCATCAGGGATATTGGTCTGTAATTCTCCTTTTTGATGGGGTCTTTGTCTGGTTTTGGGATCAAGGTAATGCTGGCCTCATAAAATGAGTTGGGAAGTTTTCCTTCCATTTCTATTTTTTGGAACAGTTTCAGAAGAATAGGTATTAATTCTTCTTGAAATGTTTGGTAGAATTCCCCTGGGAAGCCATCTGGCCCTGGGCTTTTGTTTTTTGGGAGCTTTTTGATGACTGCTTCAATTTCCTTAGTGGTTATAGGTCTGTTCAGGTTTTCTATTTCATCCTGGTTCAGTTTTGGTAGTTGATACATCTCTAGGAATGCATCCATTTCTTCCAGGTTATTTAATTTGCTGGCATAGAGTTGCTCATAATATGTTTTTATAATTGTTTGTATTTCTTTGGTGTTGGTTGGGATCTCTCCTCTTTCATTCATGATTTTGTTGATTTGGGTCATTTCTCTTCTCTTTTTGATAAGTCTGGCCAGGGGTTTATCAATCTTGTTAATTCTTTCAAAGAACCAGCTCCTAGTTTCGTTGATCTGTTCTACTGTTCTTTTAGTTTCTATTTCATTGATTTCTGCTCTGATCTTTATGATTTCTCTTCTCCTGCTGGGTTTAGGCTTTATTTGCTGTTCTTTCTCCAGCTCCTTTAGGTGTAGGGTTAGGTTGTGTACTTGAGACCTTTCTTGCTTCTTGAGAAAGGCTTGTATTGCTATATACTTTCCTCTTAGGACTGCCTTTGCTGCATCCCAAAGATTTTGAATAGTTGTGTTTTCATTTTCATTGGTTTCCATGTATTTTTTTAATTCTTCTTTAATTTCCTGGTTGACCCATTCGTTCTTTAGTAGGATGCTCTTTAGCCTCCATGTATTTGAGTTCTTTCTGACTTTTGTCTTGTGATTGAGCTCTAGTTTCAAAGCATTGTGGTCTGAAAATAGGCAGGGAATGATCCCAGTCTTTTGGTACTGGTTGAGACCTGATTTATGACCTAGGATGTGATCGATTCTGGAGAATGTTCCATGGGCACTAGAGAAGAATGTGTATTCCGTTGCTTTGGGGTGGAATGTTCTGAATATGTCTGTGAAGTCCATTTGGTCCAGTGTGTCATTTAAAGTCTTTATTTCCTTGTTGATCTTTTGCTTAGACGATCTGTCCATTTCAGTGAGGGGGGTGTTAAAGTCCCCCACTATTATTGTATTGTTGTCAATGTGTTTCTTTGCTTTTGTTATTAATTGCCTTATATAATTGGCTGCTCCCATGTTAGGGGCATAGATATTTACAATTGTTAGATCTTCTTGTTGGATAGATCCTTTAAGTAGGATATAATGTCCTTCCTCATCTCTTATTACAGTGTTTGGTTTAAAATCTAATTTGTCTGATATAAGGATTGCCACCCCAGCTTTCTTTTGGTGTCCATTAGCATGGTACATGGTTTTCCACCCCCTCACTTTCAATCTGGGGGTGTCTTTGGTTCTAAAATGAGTCTCTTGCAGACAGCATATCGATGGGTCTTATTTTTTAATCCAGTCTGATAGCCTGTGTCTTTTGATTGGGGCATTTAGCCCATTTACATTCAGGGTAACTATTGAAAGATAGGAATTTAGTGCCATTGTATTGCCTGCAAGGTGACTGTTACCGCATATTGTCTGTGTTCCTTTCTGGTCTATGTTGCTTTTAGGCTCTCTCTTTGCTTAGAGGACCCCTTTCAAGATTTCCTGTAGGGCTGGTTTTGTGTTTGCAAATTCCTTTAGTTTTTGTTTGTCCTGGAAGCTTTTTATCTCTCCTTCAATTTTTTTTTTTAAAGATTTTTTATTTATTTATTTGAGAGAGAGAGAATGAGAGAGCACACGAGAGAGAGGAGGGTCAGAGGGAGAAGCAGACTCCCCGCCGAGCAGGGAGCCCGATGCGGGACTCGATCCCGGGACTCCAGGATCATGACCTGAGCTGAAAGCCGTGGCTTAACCAACTGAGCCACCCAGGCACCCTCTCCTTCAATTTTCAATGACAGCCTAGCTGGATATAGTATTCTTGGCTGCATATTTTTCTCATTTAGTGCTCTGAAGATATCCTGCCAGTCCTTTCTGGCCTGCCAGGTCTCTGTGGATAGGTCTGTTGCCAATCTAATGTTTCTACCCTTGTAGGTTACATATCTCTTCTCCCGAGCTGCTTTCAGGATTTTCTCTTTGTCTCTGAGACTCGTAAGTTTTACTATTAGATGTCGGGGTGTTGACCTATTTTTATTGATTTTGAGAGGGGTTCTCTGTGCTTCCTGGATTTTCATGCCTGTTTCCTTCCCCAAATTAGGGAAGTTCTCTGCTATAATTTGCTCCATTATACCTTCTGCCCCTCTCTCTCTTTCTTCTTCTTCTGGGATCCCAATTATTCTAATGTTGTTTCGTCTTATGGTATCACTCATCTCTCGAATTCTGCCCTCGTGATCCAGTAGTTGTTTATCTCTCTTTTTCTCAGCTTCTTTATTTTCCATCATTTCATCTTCTATATTACTGATTCTCTCTTCTGCCTCATTTATTCTAGCAGTTAGCGCCCCCATTTTTGATTGCACCTCATTAATAGCCTTTTTGATTTCTACTTGGTTGGATTTTAGTTCTTTTACTTCTCCAGAAAGGGTTTCTCTAATAACTTCCATATTTTTTTCAAGCCCAGCTAGTATCTTTAAAGTGATGATTCTGAACTCTAGATCTGACATCGTACTAATGTCCATATTGAGTAGGTCCCTGGCAGTCGGTACTACCTTTTGTTCTCTTTGTTGAGGTGATTTTTTCCGTCTTGTCATTTTGTGCAGAGGAGAATAGATTAATGAGAGAACAAAATGCTAGCAGAGTAACAACGTCCCCAGAAAATATACTCTAAACAAATCAGAAAAGACCTGAAGCAGTGGGAAAAGAAAGGGAAAGAGAGAAAAAAGAAAAAGAAAAAAAAAGAAAAAGATAAAGATAAAAACAAAAACAAACAAAACAACAACAACAACAAAAAAACCAGAATGTGATCAAATATGATCAGGCTGGTATACAGATCAGTGCCACACACTAGATTTGGGGTGTATTTTGGTCTTTTAGAAGAAAGTGCCTCCCAAAATTTTAAAGAAAGAAAAACTTATATATGTACAAAAATAAGGGTTGATATGATGAAGGGATGGAATATGAATGTAAAGATGGAAATTATAAAAAATTTTATAAAAGGAATTGATAAGAAGTTGTTTGAAAAAAGAAAGAGGAGGATTTAAAAAAAGAAAAAAGAAAAAAGAAAAAAAAAGGGAGAGGATGTGATCAGGCAGGGGAATAGAAAACACCATATACTAGAGATTTAGGGTATATTTTAATCTGTTAGAAGAAACTATCTCAAAATTTTAAAGAGAGAACAACTTATATATATAAGCCAAAAATACGGGTAACTACTATGAAGGGATAGAATATGACTCTAAAAATGAAAAATAAAAATTTTTTTTTTTTAAAAAAGGGATTGATAAGATGTTGGTTGAAAAAGGGAAAAAGAAAAATTGAAAAAGAAAAAAAAAGAAAAAAAGTTAAAAAAAAATTAACTTTGAAAGAGTAAAGAATCATGGTAAAAAAGCCATGAATTCTATGTGCAGTATTCCCCTAGCGCTGGAGTTCTGCCGTTCTCATTGATCGGTAAACTTGGTCTTGGCTGGCTGTTCTCCCTGATCTTCTGGGGAGGGGCCTGTTGCCATGGTTTCCAAATGTCTTTGCCGGAGGCGGAATTGCCCCGCCCTTGCCCCCTCCCGGCTAAGTAATCTGCTCGGGTTTGCTCTCCCGGGCTTTTGTTCCCTGCGAGCTTTCCGTACAGCTTTGGAGGCGGAGAGTGAAAATGGCGGCCTCCCAATCTCCACCGCGGAGGAGCCGAGAACTCGGGGCCCCGCTTCCAAGTGAGCCCCCAGAGAAAAGCCGTCAGTCACTCCCGTCTCCCTGGTCTCCAGCCGCACTCCGTGCTCACCCGGCCTGTGACCGCGCGTTTCTATCTCTGGCACCCGAGCCCGGGTGGCGTCTCCAAACCCAGCAGATCCCTGCGGCGCACTCCCGCGCGGCTCCTCCCGGGGGAGGAAGGTGAGTCTCCCCGGATCTGCCGCTTGTTGGGTCCCTGCTGGAGGAGCAGGGGCCCGACTGTGCCGCGGATCACGGTTGATGGCAACCCAGAGCTGAGAGCCCCCGCCTCAGCTCTGTCTCTGCAGCCGGCTTCCCTGCTCCGACACCTGGGAGCTCTGCCACACTTGGGCACCCCCGGTCTTTCTGTGACCCGTGGGTCCTGGGACCACACTGTCCCACGAGGGTTCCACCCCCCGCTTAGCCACCAGAGTGACGTCCCTCAGTGGAGACGACTTCTAAAAGTTCCGATTTTGTGCTCCGCGGCTCTATCACTTGCCAGAAGCGGCCGCCGGAGGCCCCTCCCCCGCCGTCTAGCCTCCCGAATATCGCCTCGGATTCACTTCTCCGCTCGTCCTACCTTCCAGAAAGTGGTCGCTTTTCTGATGAGAGAGTTGTTGCTCTTCTTTTCTTCGATCTCCTGTTGAGTTTGTAGGTGTTCAGAATGGTTTGATCCCTATCCAGCTGAATTCCTGAGAGGAGACGAAATCCAGGTCTCCTACTCCTCCGCCATCTTGCTCCGCCCCCCGCTAATTTCTTTCTTGAAGTTTTAGTTCTTTTGTTACTCAAGGAACATGACTGTTCAAAAACTAACCACTTGCAAGGAATATAGATTGTGGCATCTAAATTATAGCAATCTTTGGATTTTCAGAGAGCCTTTAAAAATGTATTGTTTTCTATTTACTCAACGGGATAATTCACTTGGGAGGAAGAATTGGGAGTTATATAGTATCTGATTTTTGAAATCAAAATTGAGAAAAACAAAATCTTCACAAATTTATGGTAACCCAGTGTGATTTTTAGTACATGAACAGCAATGTTCCTCCCTCTCATTTATGGCTGAAAGGCTGTGTAGGCCCCATGACGTTCCATCGTCCCAAACTCTGCCTGTTTCTTCATTCCCCCAGGCCTGAAAACTTAGAGCAAAGGGAGATTTTTGCTACCCAATGACTTCAGAATAAAAATACAATTTTATTATCCCAAATAAGAAAGATGGCCGTGGGCTGGTGCTGTTGTTGGGGTAGGGATTGGGAACTAGAAGAAAGGAAGTTTTCAGCAGGAGAAGTCTGCTATACTGAGAGGCTGCAGAGAGAAAACACTGTACATGCAATTTGGAGTTCTTAACTATTTTTAGAAAAAGATACTTAAAGTTCAAATTTGAATTTAAAGCATAAGTATGTGTGTGAACTACAGTTTATTGTTTTAACCAACAGGAAATGTACACCTACTATGTGTCAGGCCTGGGGAGGTGTGGGGGTAAGGAAGACTTCCTTAGTAGTTCAGAGTCTATCAAAATAAACAGGTGAATGAATAATTGTATATATATGTATATGTATGTATATATGTTATATATGTATATATGTATATATATAACCATGCAACACAAGAGTTGCATTTTCGGATATAATAGAGGGATATTTCAAAGGATATGGGAAGTAGAGAGAATTAACTCTGTCTGAGGAAGGTGCATTTGAAATGAATCTTGAAAGATGAACTGTGGCCATTTAGGGCAAGGGGCAATAGCTTGGGGCAAGGCACAGAAATACGAAAAGCCACGATGAAACATGAACCATTTATGTGACAAGCTAAGAGGCTTTGGGCAATGGAAGGTTCCAGCAGTGAGTGACACAGCCTGTATTTGGAAACATGAGGACTTGGTAGCACTTGTGGGGGATTGGGCTGGGGGACCCGTCACGAGTGACCAAATCCAGGCGAGCAATGAAGAAGGCCTGAGCTGGGACAGTGACCAGGACACGGACAGGTGCAAAGCGGATGAGGAAATCCGGCACCTGCTGACTGAATATTGGTTGGGGATGCAGAGTAGAGAGACGCTAGGGCAACTTGTTGATACTGAGGCTGATACTTCGATCTCATTCCATCTGACTCAATTGGTTTGGAAGTCGGCGTGCAGGGAAGGGAAATGATTGATTATCATCCTCAAAAACCTAATTCACAGTATATACTAATTCATGCTAATTCGTAGTCTACATACCTGACTCTGCAACTTATTTTTAGACTTAATAGTATATCCGGGGGTAATATTCAACATTCTAGCAACTGGAACAGCCTGGGCACAGGCCTTAAACCAGTTCCACACAGCCAGCATCCACTGTGAGCTGCGCCCCCGATGTGTCCAGGACATCCTTCCAGAACCACCAGTGAGGCTCTCACTCATTCTTTGTGTTAGCGGCATGGCGTTGCACAGCATGTCATCTCCATCAGCCGTCCTCGGCTGGTAGAGGTCAGCTCCCATTGCTTTACCACCACAGGTAATGCCACAGTGAACATTCTCTAACGTGGATCTACACCCTCATGCTTTGAAAATCCTTTTATGTGTAGTTGAGTCCCATTTTCTCCTATCTTACATTTGCTTCCTCAACTTCAGTTGGTGTTTCAGATACTTGATTTTGTGTGTAAACAAATGTGTAAGCAAATTCCAGGCCCAACCCCAAGGCAGGCTTACCTGTTATTCTTCCAAGGCCTGGTACCCTCGACCCAGCTTCCCCGGCCAGATGTGCTCCCACGCTGTGGCCAATCAAGTGAACTTTAGAAGGAGAATATCCAAATTTTTTCTGATAGGATTTTTAAAGGAAAACAGAACACGTATTTTTAAAAGACCAGGTGGAATGGCTTACATGTGCTTGACCTAAGCTTGACATATTTGTCCCTCTCACACACAGGATGGGAATTAGTCAATGGACAAAGTGACCCCCGACGTCCACTCACCTCCTTGTCTGGCTGAAGGAGAAAGCACCGGGCAGGACTGGAGGTCAGGTTTTTCTTCCTGTGTTAAGGGGCCTCGTGGTCCTCAGGGAAGAACAGCCCAGCAACCACATCTATGGCTTCCAGCCCATGCCCATTCTTCCTGAGACCCAACCCTTCCGGAATACACCCAACACAGGTCAAATGCAGTCATACCCAGGCTATTACCCACCTTACCTATGTCTGTCTCCTCCAGATGAAGGACACTCTAGCAAATGCCTGGGCTGAGTTTAGTCTTCAAAGAGGTCTTTTTAAGAATATTTACAAAATGACTATGTGTCTAAGAGTTCTCTCTCTCTCTCACACACACACACACTCAATGGGGAACAAAGGAGCAAGCATTTTTAGTTTCATCTAAGCTTCAAGTTCTCTTCATGATAACAGTGAAAATCAAGCAATTGCCTTCACGTGGATAAATTTATCATTTGATCATTTTTTCCCCACCAGTAATGATAATATTATGTGCTGCTTTATAAAGTGTATTTTCTCTCTCATTAACACGTGAATGGCCGCCCCAGGATGTCTCCTGGTCCTTAGGGGGCCCCTCCCTCCAATGCTGCCACCCTTTCAAATCTATGCTTTCTTTCTGTCTTCCTCTACAGCCTGTTATCTGAGATCAGCCCTCTTCCCCCTCAGCCTTCCCATCCTCTGTTCCCATCAATTCACTGAACATGTACCTCAGCAAATGCTTCCCCCTTCAGCTCAGCAAACATTTCCTCTCCTATAAGCCACTACTATTTATTTCCTGGACCTAGAAGAGCCCACAGCGCAGGCCCCAGGATCCACGAAGAAATTCACAAAAGCTTAGGACAGGTTTTTCTCTGAAGAGGAGATGAATGGGATTTCATCCTTTGGATGCAAGGACCCATCCTAGTAACACCTTGTGCCCCGGTCTCCCTCGACAGCAAGGAAGAGCAGACAAGCAGTGTGGGGGCGGAGGTGAGGACTTGGCTCCCTAAGTCCTCTCCCGCTGCTTCCTCATTGTGCTCAGGATTCGAGGACCACCTCCCTTGGCTGCCCATCTAGGTTAGCTGATGCTCCAGTCTCTCTCCATCCTTGGACTTCTTTAGAGTACCGTCCACACACTTAGAGCAGAAACACTGTCTCACTTGCCCTGTGTCTTCAGTGACTAGAACAACCCCTAGCCCACAGCCAATGCAGAGAAAAATACTTGTTGAATGAATGAGTGAACCCTCTTTAAGAGTCTGAAAGGGTCATAAATCTTTAGATTTTACTTCACTGCATTTTATGGTGGGAAATTACTTTCTATAATGGTAGGGCACTTGGAGATTTATAAATGCCTCAGGGTATAACCCTCATAAATAGCAAAGTCTATTTTATTCTTTTAGAAAATGTATAGGTTATTGTGCCTGGACTGGACTACAGACCTAACTAATTCACTGCCACAGAACCCAATTTCTGGGGGAAAATGTATTTCACATTCTAAACAAATAGCATTCATAAGATGCGAACAGTTTATAATCATTAAGGGTAGGTTTACAATGGGATGAAAACTAACTGGCAGGAGAGGGGCCTATAAGCTGACCGGGGAAGTGACCTTGGGGGTGGGGTTAGGGCTGGGGAAGCATTTGGTGAGGAGTCTGTGAAGGGACACTGCCACCAAGTGGCGCTTTGGAGAACCACAGGCACTTCTTTCCCAAGAAGTAACTTCCCTTTCCTGGTCACCATACAGAAAGGAATGCTTAATATCTCACACGTTCAGAACTCGTGTAAGCTAATAAAAAAGCCATAAAAATCAATGCAAATTCTTGGTGTTATTGTGCAAAGCCAATTAAACACAATTTAAAAAAAAATCAACGTTTCTTACCGCAAGAACATCAATAAAATACGCCACCTCAGCACCAACAACGCGGAGATTGTTTACGGCGTGGATGTATTCCAGTGAACCGTTAATCCAGTCTATGTTAATGCAGTTCACGTCTTCCACTTTTAGCAATGCCTGGCACAAAGATTTATTATAAGTATGGAAGAAATAAGAGTTAAAGAAAGCCAAAGTGACTGAGCAATGGATTCCATAATAAGAAATAACACTACCAGGTGTTGAACCTACTACGGGCTAGGTCCTGTCCTAACCCTTTTACATATATTATCTTATTTAATCCCCTTTACAGATAAGGAATCCAAAGCACAGACAGGTTAATTAAACTTCCCCACGATCATGGTACGTAAAACCATGGTATGAATTCAGGCAGCCTGACTCTACTATACTATATGGCCTTATAAATAATTAATTGCCTACTATGTTAGCAGTCTATTAATCTTGAGTATCAAAGAGGAAAATTAATTTCTTGGAGTGGACCTGGAAAATTTTTTCCCTTAAGTGAGAAATTTATCTTATCATTCAATCTTTTGTCAAAAGTGAGACTTTATCAAAGAATAATTACAAAGAAATATGCTCTCATTGTAATCTATGCAATTCATAATAAGTGAGTATAAATAGGAAATGGATAATTCATTTGGGGCCTTGGGACAGGGACAATGTAACTGAATGGAGGAATTACCATGAATATGCATTAATATATGCGAAGTACATTCTCATTAAACATACAGCTTTTACACAAGTATAAAGAAGAGTTTGTCCACATCATACATTGCACATGTCTTGCTGCCATTTTCCATCTGATTTCCATCCAGGTATGTTGATATGGGTCATCTTGTCTGTTCCAAAGTGTGAGGTTTGGATAGTTAGATAATTAACTGCACTGATTTCCTGTTTCAAGTGAAAAGAGATTACGGTAAAATAATAATTCAAAATTATTTGACATTTAGTAGAATTATTCTAAGTCTGCTCAAAAGTCTTCCACTACATTTGATTCCTGACAACCTTCTTTAATATATTTTTACCAAAGAAATAGTTACTGCTATGCACTGAAAAGTGCCAAGAAATTATTAATGCATTATCAAATACAGTATATAAATGTAATCACAGGAAAGGAAAGGAAAGAAGAGTGTTTGGTTTTAAGGCATGGTTTGTGAGATGATGCTGGGTCAGTTTCAGTCAGGACTTCCGTCAGCCTTACTTTTGTATAGCACTTACTTCTCAGCTGCCGATGGGATTCATGAGTAGTGTGCTGTTTGAGGCTTAGAAGCATGCTGCAAAGGGGCGCCTGGGTGGCTCAGTCGTTAAGCGTCTGCCTTCGGCTCAGGTCATGATCCCAGGGTCCTGGGATTGAGCCCCTCATTGGTCTCCCTGCTCAGTGGGAAGCCTGCTTCTCCCTCTCCCACTCCCCCTGCTTGTGTTCCCTCTCTCACTGTGTCTCTATCAAATAAATAAATAAAATCTTTAAAAAAAAAAAGCATGCTGTCAAGGTGGCAAAACAGATCGTTCACCCCACTTTATGAGGGAGGAACAAAGGTTAGGATCTCACCACATGCAGTAAAATAGCATATTAAAGATCATTTTATGTAATTACCTTGAATGTTCTTTTGTGTTTCTTGTATTTTGTTGGATTGTTCTTATAACCAACTAAACTCATCTTAGTGATACTATGCATTTAAGTGATTTCGTTATTAAGAGAAAAATGAAAAGGCACAATATAAGAAATGCTCAAAATTCTGTTTTGAGAAAAAAAAATGAACACTCTAATCAGCGAGTTGCAAGTTTGACAATGGTGAATCTTATAACAAAGAGCCTTCAAACAAAGAGCCTATTACTAGCTACTTGTGTTTAATAGTAACATGCAAGTTAATCATACAAATTCTGGCTAGTTAAAGTATCTCCAAGATGGTAAGCAAACAATTATGAGAATCCTAAGTTGGCTTACACAGTAATTATAATACAGCTACACTCGTATCTGCCTATGTGCCAGGAATTGTTCTAAGCACTTTATGGTGTAGTTCATTTACCCTCCATGACACTGTGAGGTAGGTACTAACTTTAGAGATTAGGAAAAGGCACAATGAAAAGTTAAGGCACTTGTCCCAAGAGCACTCCGGCTAACGAGTCCTGGAGTGAGGGGCTGAAACCCACACGGTCTTTCTCTGAAGTCATGTGTTCCACCACTGAGCTCTCAAGCTGGGATCTGATCATACTGTTCTTTACTGATAGGGCCCAGAGCAGATGTCGGATTTGTTGAGGCAGATAATAAAATCAAATGTATCTGGGCTTTCTTGGAAGTTCTACTCTGCTGAATAATGGAATCCAAAGGCAAAAACATTTATCCATCTATATATTTAAAAGAATCCAGATGTTAACTCCAACTCCAACTGGAGCCCCTTAAACACCAACTATATTTCTATTTCTATGTCAAAAAAAAAAGTGCAAACCTATTTGGGAAAGGGGATTTGGTAGAAAAAGTTTGTTTAATCTTTCCCCGTTGTGAGAAGAGCTAGATGCTGGATGTGGGGCCTTGTGAAAGCTTCAAAGTGTCAATCTGACAAGAACTGCGGGATCTGAGCATCCTCCATTGTCACGAAAGCCTTGAAGAATTTAATAAAGTAGGAAAGGTAGAAAAACACTTTTGTTCACTTCATATTCAATCTGGCACACCCCTGTGACATGGCATACTAACCTAGAAAACAGGAAACTCAAACATCATGGAATCAACTCAAAGAAGACACCTCAGCTTCTGCTGCTACAAGGACAGAGCCATAAAAGGGTGTCAGGACAGAAGGGATTATCCCAAGAAAGGGCCAGGTAAAGGCTCAATGGTTATCTGGGCGCTCAGGCCTTTACTTTTAATGTTCTTATCTTTGAGGAATCATAGAACCTCACTGGTATGAGATCAACACATTCCACAAAGCATGACTAGTCTCTTGACGATCTCATTTGTAGTAAGTCAAAAGTAGTCACCAGTTAGGTATGTTCCAGCCTTGAGAAAAGCCGCAGGCCCAGAAACTACCATAATTATGCAAAATGGGCATCACCACTAGTCACTAACTGTATGAGCCACTCTGGGAGATAGCAGGTTGAATTCATTCTTGCAGAAATGTAGCTGTGAAGACCTGTGACTCTCAGGAGAGTCCAGTTTATTGCATCATGTTTCGCTTTAACAATTCCTCCCTCTGAGAAAAGAGTATGTTAAACCATTGCAAGTTAACTTTTGCTTTCTCATATACAAAGTCAGATTTGCACAGTGTAGCAAATGGCTCAAGCCTGGGGCCATCAAGGTTTTTAGTATTGTATCTTGACTCATCCTGTATCCTCACTGTTGGTATAAAACACTTTAACTACAAACCCTCAGGCTTCCATCCATTGCAAATTCAACTACAGATCTGGTTTGTCACATGTTTTTTTCCAAATGGAAGGGAGTGGAAAAGACATGAGGAATATTGCCTTTATGGTCCCTTTATTAGGAGAGTGCTCGGTGTCTGATATTCTCTTCATTGTCTTTAGGGTCCAGTACCCTAAAGACTCTCCCAAAGACTGACCTTCATCACCTGTTTTAGTGCCTGTGCTCTATGAAAGTTCAAGTGCATGGCCACTATGCAGAAGGCTAAAGGACCAATGAGTCCTATGAGGACCGAGGGTCAAGACCAGGGGATACAGTTAGTCCTGAATACACACACGTACCCTAAAGTCCTAACCAGAGAGCAAAGGTGCTGAAAAACATTTGTATTCAACAGATTCTCTTTACAATAAAAAAAAAACTGTGGCAAAATAGATATAACACAAAAATTACCACCTTAACCATTTTTAAGTATACAATTTAGTACCATTAAGTCACTGGCATTGTTGTGCAAGGATCAGGACCATCCCTCTTAAGGAATTTTTTTATCATCCCAACCTGAAATCCTATACCCTTAAATAGTAACTCTCCATTGTTCCCTCCCCCAGCCTGTGGTAACTATTATTCTACTTTTCCATCTCTATGAATTTGACTACTCTAGGTGTTTCATATAACGGGAATTTCATATAACGGACAATGCTTGTCCTTTTGTGTCTGGCTTATTTAACTTCGCAAAATGTTTTGAAAGTTCGTTCCATGTTGTGGAATCTACCACAATGTCATTTGAGTACACTTGCTTTGTAAATTTCTCTGTACCCCAAATAAGAGCTTTTCTTCTTTGTTTTTGATAGAGCTGTCAACTACAGAGCAAATGGCATAATTCAGTGAAGAGCCGTTTGCGCATATGTGGGTATGTGTCTGGTAAGTAGACAGCTACAAATCAGATTCTGTTTGTAGGGGGTGGGGGCACAGCAGAGGCTGTCTTGGCTGGGTCTGATGGAAAGTGAGGCTCAGGGTTATAGAGTCGCAGGTAGAGACTGGAAATGATCTTTCTCTGGTCTTTGCTCCACTTAAGTCTAGTATCATGCTTTTTTTCTCTGCCCCTGAGATCACATCACTCTTGGGTTTTAACTCTCACCTCTGGGTAAAAGACTTTGGAATCTCTTCTTCCAGCTCTAGACTGCCCACTGAGCTTCAAGAGGCAAATATCCAATAGACAGCCCGAACCTCACTGGTCCAAAATGTAACTCATTCTCCAGGATCCGCAATCAAGTTTTCTTGACAAGAGGGTCATTATTCTTCCTGTGACTCATGTATAGGATCTCCGGACAGTTTATGATGTTTATCATGTCAATTTTCTATTATCATACTCATGCTCATGCTCTGGCTCAGGCTAGTTCCGTGAGTCTGATCCAAACTGCATTATGGTTTTCTAGCACTCTCAAATAGAACTTTCTGTGATGGTGGAAATATCCTGTATTTGCACTGTCCAAAATGGTAGCCACTAGCCCGCATGGGGCTACTGAGCACTTGATATGTGGTTGGTGCAGCTGAAAAACTGAATCTTTAATTTTATTTAGTTTTAATACCCACATAGCCCATGGTTACCATGTTGGGTGGCTTGGTACTAAATGGTCTGGCAATCACCTGCAGGCTCTCCCAGCTCCAGTCAAGAAGGCACATTGCAGCCAGGGTAAATATCTTAAAGCCTCTTTAAAAACTCCCAGTGGGGCCTCCTGGCTCACAGGATGAAGTCCAAAGTCTCCAGGAAGGAGTTACAGAATTTGTCTCTAAACTACTTTTCTAACTAACTCCATATTTGAGGACTTCCTCTCTGTCCCCCGTCTAACTCAGCATGTTGTATTCATCAGATGTACTCTGCAGGCTCTCTCCTGTCTGCATTTGCCCACACCAGTTCATCTGTCACTTCCCTGTGTGTCTCTGCTTACACAAACCCTGCCCACCCTGCGGGACACACCTCAAACAGGTGTCTTCCTCAAAGCCTTTTCTGGCTCCCGTCCCACCCCCAAGGGGAAGGTAAGCCCTTCCTCACCACGCTCCCAGATTCTTTTGTTTGTATCTTATGTAACAGATCATAATTTGTGCTGCAACAGAGGTTAATTGTTCATATATCCCATTTTCCCCTACTATAATAAATTTAGGATACTGTCTTGTTTAATTAATTTAATACATAATAGGTACTGTTGCTTGTTCAGTCTTACATGTGGAAGGCTCTCAATTAACATATTAATCAAAAGAAGTATCAAATCAAGCTCATATGAAACAACAGATTCAGAGCAATCTTTATATTTAAGTACTAGGACAAATAATATGACAATAAAATCTGGCTCACAATACTAAAAAGAAATATCAGTAGTTTATGCCAGAGTAAGTTACTGAACCTAGGTCTTCTCTATCTATAGCTACATGTTCTATTTTAGAATAACCTATGTGTGAAGGCAGCAAGTTAGCTTACCTGATAGACTTTGGGATTATGTCTAGTGTAGAGCAGAAAGCGAGTGTTTATCTCCTCTGGAGACCAGGGCAAACCTGCCAACTGTCTCGACAAAGTCCCGGTCCATGGTAAACCGTCTTTAAAGCACCCAACCCTTTCATAGCAAACTTCTTTTCCTGCAGCAAAAAGATGGAGTGTCAGTATTGTAGGAACCAGGCCCAGAGAGAGGCTATGTTTCCCACCATGAGGGTTCATTGAAATAGGTCTTTAAGTTAAGCAAGTCTGGCTCAAGGAGACTCTCTTTAAAAAATGCTTTCCTCTCCCCTTCCTCCACCACCCTCCTCATATTATTTATGACCATGACTTTGTAGATCAGTG
Source organism: Neomonachus schauinslandi (assembly GCF_002201575.2). Classification (NCBI taxonomy): domain Eukaryota; kingdom Metazoa; phylum Chordata; class Mammalia; order Carnivora; family Phocidae; genus Neomonachus; species Neomonachus schauinslandi. The sequence continues at coordinate 140,397,541 of NC_058408.1, read as the reverse complement.
TTGCAGAGGAGAGCACAGGGGCTTTGGAATCAGACATTCCTGGCTTTGGACAATTCTTTTACCTTTTATGAGTCTCTGCTTCCTCCTCTGCAAAGTGGAGTTAATCCCACTTACCTTACAGCCTTGATAGGAAGAGTAAATGAACCATTACACTGGACAGCCCTTGTGAATGGGCCTGGACATAAGAGGGATACCGTGTGTTCCCTGAATTCCTGCCTTTTCTTACGAGACTGAAGGTTTTTAATGAAAGGGACCTTGGAGTCCCCAGAGCCTAGCACTATGCCTGACACGCAGTAGGAGTCCATCACAGGTCTCCTGAGAGTACAGATGACAGCAAAGTTCCATTCAATTGTAACTGAGTCTCTTCTTTCTGGAGCTCACCTCACTCATCTCTACAATGAGAAGCTTTGGGGAAACTGAGTCTTAATGTTTCTGCCATCCACTGACTTTCATTTATCTTTTCAACAAGGCCTTTCTTTTTCATTTAATAGTCGAAGACAACTTCATTTCCTACTGTTTTATGGAGGAATAATTTAATTTATTCAATTATTATTATTTGTTCAATTTATTATTTAATTATGTATTCAATTTATTATTACTTATTAAATTGGTTTTCATTTATTCATTTTATGATTATTCATTAGTAGTGGCTAGAGCTGTTCAAAGACTCGAATTTGAGGGTTTTCTTTTATCACTTACCAAAATATGGTGAATCAGTCTTTGACTTTCAAGTCCACCAGATTTTACTTTAAAATTTTAGGAGATATTGCATTTTCTCCATTTCCTAGCAATGAGGTTCCACAATATATATAAAGAGAGGATAGGGAATTAAGTTTTTTAATCAGAGAAATGTTTATACATTGAAAAGAAACTGTACAGATGAGCAACATCCCCTGCTCACCCCCAAACCCAGCCCTCTCCCCAGAGGTGACAGTCATTCTGGTGGTTACCCCAATATCTATATATTACGTGCTTACACTGTCAAGTTTTGATTTATTAACTTTAGTCACACATAATCTATTAACTTGCTGCAATAATAAATGAGGATTTAACCCACCTATTTTTGGGATCAGCCAGGGTCAGGGCAAGAAAAAAATCACACCAGTTATCTTAACTGTGAGAGTTTAATACAATGAATTGTCATCAATCAGGTATTGGAGAACTGAAGGCAAAAAGGGGACCATGTAGGAGCTCCCAGGTGACAACTGTAGGGAGCAGCTACTAGCAGGGGGCTGGAGGGTGACACAGAAGAGGTTCGTTAATTCAAATAAGGAAACTTGGAGGAAGGGCTGCTAGACCCGGGGAGGCGTGCTGCCTCCAGAGCTGGGGCTCAGTCCCTGAAGAGGGGTGCTAGCTGGCTAGTGCTGACATCTTTGAGTGGGCACCATGCGCCTGGCTCTGGGAGTTTTAGAACAACTGCGAACTGGAGCCACCTCCTGTTACTGGATGATCATTCATGCAGGGGTGAAAAGTCATTGCTGCAAAAACACGGACAGGAACCAGGAGCCAACAAGAAGGAACACCTCCCTTTTCCATCCTGGAGCCTCAGTGTTCCTCTGGTGTCCCCACTGACAGGGCTTCTCTGGGAGTGGTTGAACAGGGTGAGCAGTGGTTGAGCATCCCAGCGCCGGCCAGGCAAGGGCTGACCCGAAGCTGGGGGACAACATCTCCTACAGGACAGTGCTCTCCACACTCTCAAATCCTCCTCCTCTACAGTCAATAACACTGTTTTTAGCTCATTTATCGGCTTCCTTTGTAAACTTAAATAGTAATCTTCAATTTTTTTTTTAAGAGAAAGAGAGAGAGCATGGGGGCAAGAGGGGCAGAGGGAGAGGGAGAGAGAGAATCTTAAGCAGTCTCCAATGCCCAGCATGGAGCCCAACACAAGGCTCGATCTCATGACGTCAGCCAAAATCAAGAGTCGGATGCTTCAGCGAGGGAGCCACCCCAGGCACCCCAGTAATCTTTTATTTTTTGATCCATACCTCCTACTCCTCATAACTTGACTCCCTACCTTTGCAAGACAAGGTTTAAGCCATGTTGCCTGTCTTCTTCCCTTCCATCTTCCAAGGCCTCCCAGCCACACTTTGACTTTCAGACCGTCAAAGTTGATAACATTCAGACTTTGTTCTATAATCATAATTAAGTCTTTCATGTTTTGTCCGTAGGCTGGCTCCGAAAAATTGAATGTCAATAAACAGAAACATATTATTATGACTAAATAAATATTTTTCCTTTCAGAGCCAGCTAGCATGTTATAATTACATTTCCTTGTCTGCACTTCATTATTCAGTTACCCATTCCCTTCAAAGGAGAATATTCAAATGAATTATCTTTTCATAGACATGAATTGCTCAAGATCAGTGTCATTTTAGTTTCCTCCATATTTGGATTATGCTTTTCTTGTGCCGTTTTCATTTTCCTGGATTCTCTGGTTGCCTTTGTTTTCTCTTGTTGCAAGAGTAAACATGTGCCCTCTTCAATATATCCCTAGTACAGTGCAGCTCCTCAATCAGTATTTCTCCTGCCTGGAATCTATTCTGTTTTTTCTGTTGAAGCACACATATATCCAGTTCTGATTTGGACCAGTGAGTTTACATTTGGATTGTGCCTTTTTCTAAAAGATGTATTTATTTGAGAGAGCATGGTGGGGAGGGGCAGAGGGAGAGGGAGAATCTCAAGCAGACTGCACTGAGCATGAGCCTGACACAGGGCTCCATCTCACCACCCTAAGATCACGACCTGAGCTGAAATCAAGAGTCAGATGACTTACCCAGCTAAGCCGCCCAGGTGCCCCTGGATCATGATTTTCTAATACAACCTTTTGTTTTTTCCTAGAATGTCCAGCCGCCTTTGTTTTTTGCATTGCATGGCTTCCCCCCCCAACACACAAATTCTTAACTACATCATTCAGTCTATGGAAGTGAGTTTGGATTTCAAAATGAAGATTGTTGTAAATACTGTCTATTTTCAATGTTTATAACTTATCAGGGTTATTGGTCACCGTGCCCTTTTTCATAAGGAAATACCCACTGAAGGAGCATAAAGTTAGAAGAAACTACATGTGATGAAGGAGACTGATCAACATCATAAGGTATTAAAGCCATTTAGAAAAAAAAATGGAAAGATTAATAGTTCTCTAAAAATAACATGTTTGCTATAAAATCAGTAAGTTGATATTGGGCCAATAACTTAAATGGCCAATATAAAACAAAGAATATAGTTTTAAAATGGTAGCCTTGAAGATATTATGCAGCCACTGAAAATGTTTACAGAGATTTGCAGTGCAGTTTGTAATGAAAATGAGAATGATACAGTGTTAGGGGGGAAGGCAGGTAGCAGAGGTATGTATGGTTTTATTTAAAATGCATGGGGAAAAATAAAATTTAAAGGAAGTACATCAAAATATTAACAGTGGTGAGAACACAGTTTTTATTTTCTTTACCCTTATCTATGGCCTTAAAATTTCAATGATTAATAATAATTACTTCTATAATAAAAAAAAGTTACAACAGAATAAAAAAGAGTACTTCTCCAAATTATGTCCAGTGCGGCTGCTTTGTCTTATTTATAATAATTAAAACAGCAAAACAGACTGAGCCCTAAGTGTCACATATGTGAGGAAATGGAGAATTAGAAAAAGTAATCACTCTTGCCCAATGTGTCATTGCTATTAAGTGGCAGTTGGAAAAAAAAAAATGAACCATCAAGCAGCTCATTCTATCACTAAGTAGAATCGGGAGGTACATTAATTAATTAGCTTTTGCTAGGTTATGCTCTGGTAACCAAGAACCTCCAAATCTCCTTGGCTTACCAAAATTAAGGTTTATTTCTCATTCTTGTTATATTTTGGCTGCAATAGTTTTAGGTTGGCTGTGGCTCTGACTTACCGGTCCTCTTCTTCCAACATCTAAGCTAAGGAGACCCTTGTTCAGAACTTGTTGCTCTTGGGGCAGAGGGAAAGGGGGTGATGGCTGAACCCTGCAAAGGCTCTTCCCACAGGCATTCAGACTTGGACTGCTCTCAGCACGTCCTGTGGCCAAAGGTGGGGCTGTGGAGTCCTCTTCCAGGGACTGGGAGTAAGTAGTGGGGGACAGTAATACAGTCTGCCATGGAAAGGTATGCGGGTTTACATTTTTATAAGTGCCACCAGAAGGAAAACCTTTTATCATTTAAATCTGCATTTCTTGAATTACTTACACACTTGAATATCTTGTGCATTTCTGGCCCTTTGCACATCTGTGGGTGAGCTCTTTGTGTCCTATGCACATTTTTCTAAAGTTTGCTTTTTTCTTACTTATTTGTAAAAACTCTTCGAATAGTGGAGAGATTTGCTCCTTTCCAGTCAGATATTGAGAAAATATATTCTAGTTTGCTGTTTATATTTTGGTTTTATAGAAGTTTCACATTTTATTCAATAAAATGATCAATCTTCTCCTTTATGGTTTTGGGGTTTCATCTTATTTAGAAAAGCTTTTCTTACTTCAAGATAATGAACAATTTCACTCTGTTTTCTTTTATACTTTTCTTGTTTCACTCTTTTACTTTAAATGTTCATTGATCTGAGATTTATTTTGGTGTAAAGAGTAAGATTTTCATCTAGAATTTCAATTCTCTTGGCCTGAATTTATACAAAGTATAATCATTTTAATTTCTTCTATACCTGTGGTTTTTTCCCTTTGTTTATTTAAATCTGTCAGCATGGTTTTCTATTTCTTGAGTTTTATTAAGCAACCACCACACATATTTACCAATTATATTGCCTTTCTCCCATTTTTCTAATGTGTTAACCTCTGTTTATTTTTATTAATGAAATTCTTCCTTCAATGTTACTTGTTCTTTTTCTAATTTCTTCAATTCTTGAGTCATTATATTTTGATATATTCTGCAATTGAAGTGTTTTATTTCCTCTTTGACCTAAAAGTTCTTTAAAAGAGCATTTGAAATATAGCACATTAAATGAAGCTAGGTTTAATTGGCTAAGAAATCATATAAAGTAGCTTATCAGTTCATATTTTCTTAATTTCCGCTTTCTAAATGAGTCATTTCTCTATCTTACTGTGAGCAACCTTTTCCAATGACAAAAAAATCTTGAAAATAGATTCATTAATTTATTCAAGAAATATTTATTTGAGTGCCTATTAGGCGCCAGATATTGTTCTCAGCACTGGGGATTCAACAGTGGGAGAAACAATCCTAGCCCTCATGGAGTAGAGTCTAGTGGGGCTGTGGGAACAATGAATAAGTAAATAAAATGAAGGTGCATGTGTGTTTATTTCACACGTGTTTACTATTCAAATAGGAGCAGTTTACTATTCAAATAGGGTGGCCAAGGAAGATCTCACCAAAGTAGGCGGCATTTTTTTTTCTTAAGTAGGCTCCATGCCCAGTGTGGAGCTCAACATGGGGCTTGAACTCATGACCCTGAGCTCAAGACCTGAGCTGAGATCAAGAGTCAGATGCTTAACTACTGAGCCATCCAGCTGCCCCCCAAATAAGAGGCATTTGAATCCATAGCTAAAGGGGGTAAGTAGCAAACCGTGGGGAATTCTAGGCAGAGAGAAGGGAATGTACCAGCCTCTGAGGGAAGGAGCATCCTTAGCATGTCAGAGGAATTATGAGGAGACCACCCTGACCAGAGCTGAGGGAACAGTGGGGAGAGACAGGTCCACAACACCTGATTTTGCAGTTTCAAAAATCTAAAACTCTTTGGGAAAAAGAAGTGGGGTGTTGACTTTTTCATTCATTTGTTTTTCAATTTGCAACAGACTCATTTGGCAGCAAAAACTGACCTAAGGCTATAAATATATATACTTGTTATCCTACTTAATAGGAGTATTCTTAGATTTTACTACAGAAATATCCATGTGGTTGTTTACAGGGTGCTGCCCTGGAATTCCTCTCGGGGTTTGTATTTTCCAGTGTACTTACCATAGTCCCTTTCTAAAATAAAATAAAATAAAATTGGAATTCCAGAACACATGTGGCCCCAGGGGGTTGAATAAGGGATGGCAGACAAGTAGCAGGGGATGGTGTTTAGAGAGGTTACAGAGGACTAAAGCATGCAGTGCTTGGCAGATCATTGGAAGGACTTTGGCATTTCCTCCAAGGTGAGGGGGAGAGCCATTGGAGGGCCTTGAGCAGAAAAGTGATGCAGACTGACTTAGGTTGGCTTTTGTTTTGAGAATAGATTGAAGCAGGAGAAGGGAGGAGGCAGAGAGACCAGCTGGGAGGCTACTGTAGTCAACTAGACAAGAGACAATGGTGTCCAAAAGGTTAAGGTGATAGCAGGGTGGGTGGTGAGAAGTGGTCAGGTTCTGGATAAATTGTGAAGGGGGATCCAAAAGAATTTACTAATTAACTGGCAGGGAGGTGTGATGGAAAAGTTGAGGATGATGTTGAGGTTTTTAGATGAAGTTCCTGGAAGACTGGAGTTGCCATTGATTAGGATGGAGAAACTCTAGAAGGGACAGATTTGGGAGTAGAATCAAGAGCTCAGCTCTGGATATGTAGCTTTTATATGAATTAGACATATCGTGGAGATGCCACAGAAACAGTTGGATGTGAAACTGGACTTCCAGGGAGAAGTTCAGCTGGAGACAGGAACTTGGAAGTCTTAAACACAAAGTTGGTATTTGATGTCATGAATATAGATAAGATCACCAAGGGAGTGATGACAGGAAAAGAAGAGGGATGATCTAAGGATGGAGTCCTAGGACACTCCATCATTAAAACATCAGGAAGATGAGAGGATGAGCAAACAAGACTGCCAAGAAGTCATTGAAGAAGAAGGAAGAAATCCAGAAGAGCGTGGCATCCTAGAAGCCAACTTAAAAAAACCTGCTGCCAGGGGAGGGGGCAATCGAGAATACCAAATACTGCTAAGTCTAAATGGATGAGGATGGAGAATTAACCACGGCTTTGTCACCATGGGAGTGACTGGCGACCGTCACAAGTGTAGTTTCTGGAGTGAAAGCCTGATTGGAGTGAGTTCAAGAAAGAAGGGGAGGAGAAGTAAGAAACCCTATGTACAAAATTCAGAAGTGGGAGTTTTAAAGATGGGTGAAATAACACATTTGTGTGCTGCTGGGAATGTCCCAGAAGAGAGAAAGAAAACTGGTGAGGCAGGAGAAATAGAAAAGAGTACTGTTGAGTAGAGTCCTTGAGCAGGTAAGAGGAGATAGAGAATAATACATACGTAGGGGGAAGGGCTGGCCTTTGTTGGAACAAGAACAGCTTATCTCTTGCGAGAGAGAAAGAAGGCAGAATGTATGGGCAAGTGCACTCAGGTAGCTGGACAGATGTGGTACTGGGAGCTCCGGGAGGGCCTCTTCTCTGTTTCCATTTTTCTTACTGAAAAAGGAATCCAGGCCATCAGCCGAGTGGGGGTGAGCAGGGAGGTGTTGGAGGTTTCAGTGGAGGGGAGAAGAATGAAACAACCCAGGAGCCCTGGCAAATGAATGGACAAGGGGAGAGGAGTAAGATGGCTTGGCAGCTTTAGGGTCCGCTTCAGCTTGGTAACCATGAATTCACAGTGAGACAGTCATCATGCTACGTGTTTTTTCCAGGCACATTCAGCTGCCCATTCAGCTGCACAAAGGAGATGAAGAGTTGGATTTAACCAGGGTTGTGGTCAAGCCAAGTGAAGCAAGAGCAGCAGAGAGAAGGCCAATGTGTACGCTAAGGAGTGATTATGATGGACCACGGGATTTAAGCTAAGTAAGGAGGGAACTGAGGAGAGAGTTAGCTGTCAAAGAAATTTTAAAAAGTAGGTAGTAATATGGAATTTAGATTATTTATATATATACATATATATGTGTATATATATATTTCTATGGCACATATATGGTCATTACAGAGCCACCATAATTAAAAACCTGAGTCTCCATCACCTCTGTATTATTACCTATATTGGCATCTATTAAATTTGTAACAAGGTCCATTTGGGTTCAGTTCTCTGGTAGCTGCCATTTTACAATTTATGTTTAATTCGATAAGCCTTCAAACAGAAATCACTCCCTACCGAAAAACACACATTTCTGATGGGCGTAGGGAAGCCTTGTCAGTCACAGCTGTGTCTCCAGAGCTTAACCCAGTGCCCGGCACATAGTAGGTGATTGTATTTGTTGATGAAATAAAGCAGATTAGTATCCTTGTTCAGAGAGCATTTTGAGGGGTGGGCTGTGAGTAGAGATGGCAAAGAGAAACTGAACTCTGGAAGGAGGAGAGACCACCTGAGAAAAGAAGGCGTCAGATAAAGGAAAACAGACCAGGGTGGACTTCTCTCACTCAATTCTGCTTTGGAGCTCATCAGTCTAACCGCTTCCAACATTCAAATCAGGCCTGTTTTGTGCCCCTTCCTGGAATATACTACAACAAACAATAGCTCCATCCACTCTTATCCCATAGTAAAAAGCTGGAGGGCAGGGACTAAAAACACTGAAATTCTTTGATTCTATTTTCGTTAAAACATATCGGCTAACTTTTGTTGTGCTTTAGGAGGTAAAAACAAACAAACAAAAAACCAAAACCAAAAAAAAGGAGGTTAAAAACAGAAAAACAACTACTACATAGGAGATGCATAAGGATGTAAAGAGCACAAGTCAGTGAGTGTTGAGTTAGTGTGTAAGAAATGTTCACAGACCAAAGTCCCTTCCCAAAATCAAGATCCAAATAGAAAAAATCAACTTGGAAGTTCCAATCAGCATTAATTATTCATTCATTCATTCATTCATTCATTCATTCATTCATTATCTACAGTGAATCAGGTATTGAAATAAAAAACATGAATGTATTTTTTCATTTACTGCTACATACTTATCTTAGAAGTGAAGAAATTAAGACTCTAACAGATAAGTTACTTGACCAAGTTCATAAGGCCCATAAGTACAGAGCTGGGAACCTGGTACAAGACCATCCAGCAACTTTTATATTATTGGAAATAGTTGCTTATATACTCATCAGATTTAGTATTACTAAGTTGATGCATTTCCCTTAGATACTTTTATGACAAGTAAATCAAAATATAAACAGAGCCAGTATTTCAAAGCCCATGTCAATCACATTTTGGATGTAACTATACCCCCTATTTTTAAGGAATTAAATTATGAGTCTTACCTGTTGATATGTCAAAGAGTAAGAGTGCAGCAATCCAAAATGCAAGCATCTAAGTTGATTTTAAAAATCACATCAATTCTTCTTGAAGGTTTTTACTGATAAAGTCACCTTACTATAAAATATTAAGTAATTTTCTTTAAAGTGATACCATTCAACATCTAAATTCTAGGTCCAGAAGAGCATGGAGTTCACACCACCTTTAATCCCTATGCCCTGCAAAGTAATGTGCCATAGCCCACATTCCTAGCTCCACGTTAAGAGATTTAATCAGCAGGGCGTGCCTTCCACTAGGTGATTGGTAATTAAAACTTCTGAGGTTTTGCTGTTTCATCATTAGCAATATTTTGATTAAGCACAAACTGAGTCACTCTTGAAAGTTATTTTAAGGCTTTGGAATGGTAGATAGCAAACATTTAAAAGGCACAGTTTTTCCAAATCAGGATTATGCATTTTGAGTATTCTTTCCCTCACACATTTCTGAGAGCAAACATTTGCTTACTACAAACAGACCCTCCCAAGATATTATGAATTGAAAAAGAACGTGGCTAATAATGACTAACCTGCCCATTACAATGGGGCAATATAATGTAGTACTGTCATCTAGAGCCCAATCACCTGGGTCCAAATTCTGGCTCTGCCACTTATTAGTAGTGACCCTGGGCTAGTAAGCCTCAGCTGCACCTTTCCTCACTTGTAAAATGGGGTAATCAATGTTCCTACCTCATAGGGTCACTTAGGTGATTGAATTACTTATTATATGAATAGCACCTGGTAGATAGTACTATACTGAGTTGATTTTATTAGTTATTTTTCCACTATGTTAATGGTTATGAGAACAAATTTATGTCCACATATAGCTGGATATACCCTTACGTCATGGTACATAGGCTTCATAATGACATTTAATGTAATGCAAACCTGCCATGTTGGCTACTACATTCACTTAAAGCGGTTGAGTTCACAGATATCCTCAGTCAGTTTCTCCATTTTTAAACGTTCATAGAAGATGGCTGAAAGTATTTCTTGGTTTTGCTTAATTTTTTCCTCTCACCATAACAACATTAAGATTTTCACATACTTATGAAGCATTCAGCCCTTTCATACAAATCTTCTTACATTATGAAATGGTCAGACAAAGGAGAGATTATGACCAAGAGCAGTTGCAAGTCTTGGGGGCTTTGTTTGGTTGAACTATTTCCTGGAAGTGGCAGCGGCCAGCCCCCCCCCGGCAGGCAGGCAAGCAGACACGCAAGAACTCGAGAATGGGCTCTTCAGCAGCACGGAGCTGCATGCCTGGCACGCTGAGTGGCCAGCAGCTATGCCATGGAAAAGGCACGTTCTAGAAGCTTCGCCAGTTGCCACTGGTCATTTTTCCAAGAATCCATGTTTTCAGCCACACAGGCAGGATCCACATGAATCGCAGAATCATCAGCAGCTCCTCTCAGAAGACAACTCTTACTCATGTCTGCATCCCAAGGGACAAGCCCAATGCCTGGAATTTAGCAAGTGCTTAACAAACAGTTTTAAATGAAAAAATACAAAGCTCTACAATGATAATATAGGGACTTTTTCTTAAACCATGCTCTCTTCCATGTTTTCACAGCACTTTTCAATGAATCTGCTATAGCACTCAGCATGTTATAGAATGGTTAGGCATTTACCTGTTCGTCTCCTCCCCTAGACTGAACTGTTCGGAGACAGGACTGGTTTTTGTTCATCTCTGGGCCCTCAGGATCTAGCAATAGATCTCTCACAACAGATACAGGGTCAATATTTGTTGATAGAAAAAAAAAGTAGCATTAATTTTCATTGATCTCACATCATTTGAGGAAATTCTTACTCTAGAGAGAATATGATTCTAAGAGTGGAAGTCTCATTATACTTTAACAATTATATTTAACAATCATCAGATACTGGTGACTCCATAGCTGCTTGCTGAAATCATGGCTGTTCTGCCCAAAAAAACGTCACATAGAGCAGTTAACAGTAGCTCTTAAAAGTTCATCATGAAATCAAAGCTCCACTTATATGTGCCAGCCCTATGGCACACCAAAATGAGGAAAAACAGCAAATCAGTTGAATTCTTGATTCAAGAATAGAGAATAATTTAATTAATTTTGTCCCCAACATGATAAATTATTTTTAGGATTTAGTACAGCAGAGAACCTTTAAAGATGTCATGACGGATATTTCAATATTAATGTCAGAACCCTGAAGAATATGGCTGTAATTTAAAAAATCACTTTTTAGACTATTTCTTAATGCATGGCATTTTAAATTATCCAAGATTTCAAGGAGGCCAGGATTTCGTCATGGCCATTTTGGTGAAGCAAAGAAAGAGTGAAGTACAAAGACAAATACCTAAGTAATCTCAGCAAACCAAATACTTAAGTGGCTACTACATGCCAGGCACAATTCGAGTTTCTAGTGATACATCCATGAATAAAAGACAATAAAGACTCTGCCCTCTTGAATAGGACAATGGGGAAGGCAGCCAATAAACACAGTAAACAAGTAAGATAGAAATTCTTACTCTAGATAGAATATGATTCTAAGAGTGGAAGACTCATTATACTTTAACAATTATATTTAACGATCATCAGATACTGGTGACTTATAGAGTATGGGGAAAGGTGGTTCAAATACTATGGGGCAGGGGAGAAAGCAGAGTAAAGCAGATTGGGGAATCTGGGATTTGTTTGGAGGAGAGGGTTGCTATTAAGTTTAAATAGTCCAGGGAGGTCTCACTGAGAAAGGTGATGTTTGAGCAAAGACTACTGGCGGAGGTGAGGGAGGTAACTATGTGACTCTCCAGAGAGAGGAACAGGTGGTCCTCCTGTCTTTGAGGAAGAGCAAAAAGGTCACTATGGCAAGAACAGAGGAAGAAGAGTAGGGGATGAAGTCACAGAAGCACTTGGGGCATTTACCCAGAGTGGGTAAGGCTTTATTGGTCATTGTAACAACTGCTGCTTTTCGTCTCAGGAAAAAGGAAGCCATTGGAGGGAGGGCTCTGAGCCGAGGAGACTTGGTCTGACTGTAGTTGTAACAGGGTCTTTCCGGCAGCTCTGCTACCACGAGGTTGAAGTAGGGCAAGGGCAGAAGCACTTTTTTTCCACCCTCCTTTCCGTTCTGGTCCTTTTATTTTTGTAGTAAACTCTCTGGAGGGGGCTGGTGGGGGTTGTGGGGAGCTGGTGGGGAGGGGGCCCTCTTGGGCGGGGGCTGGAGGCGGGGTTATTGGCCCGAGCTCCCTGTTCCCAGGGGGCCTTGGTGGGGAGGGTGTCAGGACGGGGACTGACCGCACGGGGGCGTGGGTGGGCGGGAGAGGCTGGGCGCCATATTGCACTTTGGGAGTGGGGCCAGCCTCCTAGATAGGAGGCTATTTCAGTAATCCAGGGGAGAGATGATGATGGTTTGGACCAAGAGGGTGCCAAGAGAGGTGGTGGGAAGTGCATCGACTCAGGATACGGTCTGACGGTAGAGCCAACAGGGTTTCCTTTCTTACCATGTCTATTCTTCGACTTAGCTCTTGAAGGATGCAATGATATAGGAAGGTCTTCAGTTTGTTTTGCAGATCTACTCCCTTTTTTTCCTGCTTTATTCTTGAATAACACATTTTCTCTCATGAGCATCATCAGAATAATTCTTACCATGCTTGAAAGGACAAAAATATTTTAATGAATTTGTTTAGCTTGATTGGTTTAAGGAATGTAATTTTTCTGCAAATTTTTAGAAATGTGTTTCTAAAACAAATGATGCTTCCTGGAGGAGTCTATCTCTGTAGTAAGGCTTTACTTGTATGCACATTTTGTAATAATACACCACTTGTAGGCAGACATAAAACAAGCATCTCATGTGAAAGAATAACCTCTACCAAGGAAATATTGCAAACTATTACTTTGTGAACTCTAGACTGTAATTAGAGAGTCATCACATACTTGTTAAATTATACACAGTAAAAATATACATTGCATCAACACAATTCATTATAATTACAAGTTAACTCTAGAAGGCTACTTGAAGTTTCGAAGTAGTAGTACACTTTGCATAATAGTAATGTACTATATATATTAGGATGTGTATTAAAATTACACTTGAAAATTTAAAATTAAATTTTCCCACATTCAGGAAAGAAATTGGAATATATGGAAAAAAATACCACTGTCAAAGAGGCAAGGGAAGGAGAGGTTAGGAGGATTTATATTAGCAGTTCATGTATGAGACTTCAACACAGTTTGAAAAAGCCTAAGTTCTAGAAGCAGACTCTAGAAGGAATAGAGTAGCATGGTGATTTAGAGCTTGGACTTCAGAGCTGGATCTGGGTTAATGGCCAGCCAGGACCTCTTCAGCTGTGTGATTGCTGGCAACTTAACCTCTCTGAGCCTCAGATTCCCTGTGCACACTGGTTAAAAAATTAAGTCCCATAACTTACCTGCACCAACTTTATTTGAATGTTAATAAGTTTGCCTTTTCTCCTTTATCTAAACTATTCATTTCTTTCCTTCCCTTCCTCCCCTTAGCTTTCTTTATTAATTGACAAATAAAATTGTATATGTTTAAAGTGTACAGTGTGATGATTTGCTATACATACATTGTGGAATGACTACCACACTCAAGGGATGTTGCAGTGTTCTTGGGAAGATGGAATGAGCAAATGCGCATAAAGAGCTTGGCCTACATGAGGCATCCAGCATGCAGTAAATGGCAGCTGTAACAACAATTAACTATCTTCTTAGGTCCAACCCAGTCTCCTGTTATGGGTGGGGTGGTACGTAACAAATGCTACTTGTCCAAACCAGCCCAGGAGGAAGGCAGGACTGGAAAGGAGGGTCATCCATGGGTAAGTCTGCCTTCTGTGGGTGCATGGTGACAACAGGAAATCTGTATGTGGACAGCTTGTGTAATTATGAAGGCAATGTGGGCCCAACAGAAATGAACCGCAGGGAGAGAGAGAGAGAGAGAGTCATGGGAAACAGGTTCATTAGGAGGCGTGATGAAGTAGCTAGATATGGTGAGGAGAGGGATGATTATTGGGTGAGGATGGCAGGAAGAGAACAAGCATGCCCAAGGACAGGACACAGGAAGGTGACTTATAGGTTAGAAAGCAGAGGGAGGAGACCTGATTTGCTTCAGGAGGGACTGAACGTGTTCCTGGGATGTTCTCGTTCCATGAGCAACAGATTTTTCTGTCATATACTTCCACCCATCACAAGGAAAACCAGAGCTTAAGTAGATTAGTGTAAATCCAGCCAAACACATTTTAAAACAACTCAAATGCTCATCTGTGAAAGGACTTCCCACGAGTTTCTGGGCTCCCTACGAGTAGGACAAGTACTCTCAGGGCCCTGGCAGGGGGAGTCACAGCTGTTTCACCTTGCTAAGGTATTTAGACCCCATTTGCCTAGGTCTCTGTCTACTCTGGCTCCCTTTCCATCACCCTTCGCCTTGTACGGTGGTGCTGGAGTGGCCTTGGACATTTCTGGGGCTCAGCTGAGGGAGAAATTTAGGAAACACTTTGTAAGTGCCTGACTCTGCTGTTTGATGCTTGGCTGCTGACAGGTTTCAACCCTCACCCTAACCTCCTTCCTTTCTGCCTTACATCTGCTAACCTGGTAAGAAAGCTGAGTCTTCCCTTTTTTTGGCATGAGTGGCAAGTCCAAACAGGGAATCCCGTGCACATGCTTGTGGGAGCCCTCGCCTCAGCCCCACCTCCTAAGCACCATAAAGCCCCCAAGCCAGTGTCTTCTCTCTCTAGTCGTTTTTTAGACCAGCATGGGTGTCTGCCCCGCTTTCCCAGAGATGCATGAGGTAAGTAATACGAGCCTATTTTGTTCTCACAAGTACCCTACAAGGTTGATAGTTTATTCCAGTTTTTATTCAGGTAAGAAAGTTGCAGTTAAAGAGGTTAAAAAAGTAAACCCCAAGATAATTATGAAAATTGAGCTAGGGTTTGAATGCAGTAAAACTCCTAAACACCGCATTGTCTCACTGTAGCCTCCCAAATGGTCGGTCCTCCCTGTCCTCTCTGCTGTATTCCCTTCTTCCTGGCTCTGGAAACACACATCCCACTTTCCAGTTCCCTGAAATAGCCTGTTTTCCCACCTATTTTTATGGATTCTCTGGTTCCATCGCCGGTGGCTTTTCCATTTTTTTTTCTTATTCCTCAAATACCATTACTCCCCAACATTCTTCTCCTTTCCTTACACTGTAGATTCCTAGATATTTCCATCTGTGGCAAGAGCCTTCCCTCCTATGACTTCACCTTTTGTCTCTATGTGAGAAACTTCCCTCCATCCTCTTTCTGAAGCTTCTGGACCCAGCAATACCAACTGTCTTCTGGATATTTCTAGCTGGGTGTTTTAAACAAATCATAAAGTCATCCCATCCAAGTTCTAAGAAACTCTCCTCTCCGCAGAGCTCTTCCTCACACCTCCCCAGTTCCTATTGTAGGAGCTGCTATTCTTTGAGTCATGAGCTGGAAACATCCACAGCATCTCTGATGCTCTCAAGGGCCCTATTTATTCTTCTTCTATGGTGTCTTCTTTGTTCATTTCCTGTGAGACTCACTGTCATGATCCCTGCTCAGGACTCCATCTCTTGCCTGAAATTTTGCTCCTCTTTCCCTATCCGTTTATCCTAGGTGTTATTTACAGACCAACCATCTTGAATCATAACTCTGATCACATTCCCCCCAAATGTCTCTGTTGAATGAAGCTCAAACTACTTGCCTTGGATAAAGGACCTCCTTGTCCTCTCCTCAATTTAGCTTTTGAGCCTTCAAGTCCACACCCCTCTATACCCATTGCTCTTGTCGACTTGCTGAGGTTTGGGTTCCTGCTGGTTCTTTAACCTCAATGGCCCTTTCCCACCCTTCTTTACATGCTAAACACCCCTCATAATTCAAGGCCCAGTTCAAGTGTGACAGTCTCTTTCCTGAATATTTCTCCCGATTCCCCTCAGTCATATAAGCTTTCTCATTTCTGAATACCCACTTAACTTGTATTATTTTTATTCTTATAACTTTTAATTTTATTATTCCATTTTAAATTTTTTTTCTTTTGTCTGTTCACCTTTGATCCCCCTTCACCCATTTCTCCCACCCCCCACCTCTGGCAACCACCAGTCTGTTCTCTGTATCCATGAACTTGATTTTTTCTTTTTTTCTTGATTCCCCATATAAAAGAGATCATATGGTATTTGTCTTTCTCTGACTTATTTCACTTAAGCATAATGCCCCCGAGGCCCACCCATGTTGCTGCAAATGGCAAGGTTTCATTCTTTTTTATGGCTAAATAATATGTCGTTGCGTGTATGCATGGGTGTGTGTACCACAATTTCTTTATTCATTTATCCACTGACGGACACTTAGGTTGTTTCCATGTCTTGGTTATTGCAAAAATGCAAATAATTATTTTTATCCTCTTTATAACTTAAAAAAATCTCATTTATTTTTTTCATCCCCATTATTAAATTGTAATGAGGTACATTGTAATGTACTAAATTCAAGGCCAAGGATATATATTTGCATGCTTGTTATGATACCTGATTAGTACAGTTTTTTGCTAAAACACAGATCTGATCATTTTATTCCTCTGCTTGTCTATGAGATAAAGCCTGAGCTCGTCAGCATGTGATGCACGGCCTTTCTCACAGCCCCCCCCTTGGGTTTCTCTCACCACGCCTCACTCTAAGTGCCCATCAAGCAGAACCTCTTACGGCACTGCAACAAGCTCAAGCTCATCAAGCCTATGCCTCTGCACCTTCATTTGAGCTATTTTTGCAACACTATCCCCCTCCCTCCTCTACAGGGTAAAATCCTAGTCTTTCCTCCAGATCCACCTCAGGTATTACCGACTCTGTAAAAGCATCCTCAACCTTTAAACTGGAAATTATCACTTACTCTGGGCTCCCCCATACTTTAGACACATGTCTAATTTTGATGCTATTGATTATAATGAGTGACATGTTGGACTGTCTCACCTGACCTCTCCTTAAAGCTAAGGAAATCAATGCCTCATAGTCATCTTTGTGTTCCTCGGTACCAGGCAAGGGGCCTGCCACTTGGTGAACACTCAGTACTTCTAGAACAGATACGTGAGTAAATAAATGACTGAAAGAATGAAGGAAAGAAGTAGTCTAAATAAATATTGAATGGACTCATCTTGATTTTGCTAAACATATAAAAAAATAGAATTCTTATCGATGGTCCAAATTTCTATTATAGCCTTCAACAACTTATGGAAAGGAAACAACTCTATAAGTTTATTCATTCCATTCTTCATGTTTTCTAGTACATGTAGGCTTTAAAAAAAAATCAACTGCAGGTCTGGTTTCCATCCTCTGAAATCCAAGGATTACCGTTATGTATTGTTCTCTTTGATATACTAAAATAGGTAGATGTATCCTAATACAACAAATGTATATATTCCCACAACAAATAGTTGCAAGAATTCAACTTTGGTACTGATGATCATTTATCTCTAATTGGGCTAAATCTTGATTATTTCATTAAATTGCTCAATATTATTTATTTATGCATATTTCCACAATGTCTAGTTGCCATCTTAATGAATTTAAATTTTCTGAGGAAAAGATGACTTGGGGTTAACTTGAAGACAATTGGGTTTTCTCTTTTCACAGGAGACCCAGTGTTGGAGTTGTTATAGACAGAATGGCGTGCTGCTGTTTGAGGTTTATTGAATACATATCCCTAAGCTCCTATGTGATAAATCACAAAACACATCTTAACCAAAGCACTTATTTCCCTCTGGCAGACTTTAAGCTTTACATGACAGTACATGATATAGAAAAGACAACTCAACTTGACATCTGAAGAGAGTTGTGTGAGAAGGCTCTCGAGACACAGAGGGATACATAGAAATGAACAGTCTTGGTCTCTACTTCTGATACGGACACTAGCTAGCTATGATCTAGGCCAATAGACACTTTCTGAGTTTAATTTCCTTGTCTATAAAATGAAGAATTTGAACTTTGTGATCTAAGGTCCTTTGCAGATCTAAAGCAGTCTAAGCTTTGAATTGTAAGGAGCACATTCATAGATCCTTGAGTAAGCTCGTCTTGTGAGAAAAAAAAAACTTGACAAATTTGTCTTCCTCTCACAGTCATGCTTTGACCATAAAAACCATCCTAAAGTGTGATTATTTCTTGCCACCTACGCTGACTCAGTGTTTATCATCGTCAGGTGGCATGACTTTTGGCACTACCCAGAAAGGAGCTCTTGGGGCAGGATATCATTAAGTAATTTTAAGAATGAAGAACAAATGACTTGAATTTCAACTAAAAAACCCCAAAAGACTCAGTATGTCTTTTTTTTTCTTTTTTTTTTTTTTATTCTTATGTTAATCCCCATACATTACATCATTAGTTTTAGATGAAGTGTTCCATGATTCATTGTTTGTGCATAACACCCAGTGCTCCATGCAGAACGTGCCCTCCTCAATACCCACCACCAGGCTAACCCATCCTCCCACCCCCCTCCCCTCTAGAACCCTGTTTGTTTTTCAGAGTCCATCGTCTCTCATGGTTCGTCTACCCCTCCAATTTCCCCCGCTTCATTCTTCCCCTCCCGCTACCTTCTTCTTCTTCTTTTTTTTTTTTCTTAACATATATTGCATTATTTGTTTCAGAGGTACAGATCTGAGATTCAACAATCTTGCACAATTCACAGCGCTTACCAGAGCACATACCCTCCCCAGTGTCTATCACCCAGTCACCCCATCCTTCCCACCCCACCCCCCACTCCAGCAACCCTCAGTTTGTTTCCTGAGATTAAGAATTCCTCATATCAGTGAGATCATATGATACATGTCTTTCTCTGTTTGACTTATTTCACTCAACATAATACCCTCCAGTTCCATCCACGTCGTTGCAAATGGCAAGATCTCATTCCTTTTGATGGCTGCATAATATTCCATTGTATATATATACCACATCTTCTTTATCCATTCATCTGTCGATGGACATCTTCGCTCTTTCCACAGTTTGGCTATTGTGGACATTGCTGCTATAAACATCGGGGTGCACGTACCCCTTCGGATCCCTACTTTTGTATCTTTGGGGTAAATACCCAGTAGTGCAATTGCTGGATCGTATGGTAGCTCTATTTTCAACTTTTTGAGGAACCTCCATACAGTTTTCCAGAGTGGCTGCACCAGCTTGCATTCCCACCAACAGTGTAGGAGGGTTCCCCTTTCTCCGCATCCCCGCCAACATCTGTCGTTTCCTGACTTGTTAATTTTAGCCATTCTGACTGGTGTGAGGTGGTATCTCATTGAGGTTTTGATCTGGATTTCCCTGATGCCGAGCGATATCGAGCACTTTTTCATGTGTCTGTTGGCCATTTGGATGTCTTCTTTGGAAAAATGTCTGTTCATGTCTTCTGCCCATTTCTTGATTGGATTCTTTGTTCTTTGGGTGTGGAGTTTGATGAGTTCTTTATAGATTTTGGATACTAGCCCTTTATCTGATATGTCATTTGCAAATATCTTCTCCCATTCTGTCGGTTCTCTTTGGGTTTTGTTGACTGTTTCCTTTGCTTTGCAAATGCTTTTTATCTTGATGAAGTCCCAATAGTTCATTTTTGCCCTTGCCTCCCTTGCCTTTGGCGATGTTTCTAGGAAGAAGTTGCTTCGGCTGAGGTCAAAGAGGTTGCTGCCTGTGTTCTCCTTTAGGATTTTGATGGACTCCTGTCTCACATTGAGGTCTTTCAACCATTTGGAGTCTATTTTTGTGTGTGGTGTAAGGAAATGGTCCAGTTTCATTCTTCTGCATGTGGCTATCCAATTTTCCCAACACCATTTGTTGAAGAGACTGTCTTTGTTCCATTGGACATTCTTTCCTGCTTTGTCAAAGATGAGTTGACCATAGAGTTGAGGGTCCATTTCTGGGCTCTCTATTCTGTTCCATTGATCTATGTGTCTGTTTTTGTGCCAGTACCATGCTGTCTTGATGATGACAGCTTTGTAATAGAGCTGGAAGTCCGGAATTGTGATGCCGCCAGCTTTGCTTTTCTTTTTCAACATTCCTCTGGCTATGCGGGGTCTTTTCTGGTTCCATACAAATTTTAGGATTATTTGTTCCATTTCTTTGAAAAAAGTGGATGGTATTTTGATGGGGATTGCATTGAATGTGTAGATTGCTCTAGGTAGCATTGACATCTTCACAATATTTGTTCTTCCAATCCATGAGCATGGAACGTTTTTCCATTTCTTTGTGTCTTCCTCAATTTCTTTCATGAGTATTTTATAGTTTTCTGAGTACAGATCCTTTGTCTCTTTGGTTAGATTTATTCCTAGGTATCTTATGGTTTTGGGTGCAATTGTAAATGGGATCGACTCCTTAATTTCTCTTTCTTCTGTCTTGTTGTTAGTGTATAGGAATGCCACTGACTTCTGTGCATTGATTTTATATCCTGCCACTTTACTGAATTCCTGTATGAGTTCTAGCAGTTTTGGGGTGGAGTCTTTTGGGTTTTCCACATAAAGTATCATATCATCTGCAAAGAGTGAGAGTTTGACTTCTTCCTTGCCAATTTGGATGCCTTTGATTTCTTTTTGTTGTCTGATTGCTGTGGCTAGGACTTCCAATACTATGTTGAATAGCAGTGGTGATAGTGGACATCCCTGCCGCGTTCCTGACCTTAGGGGGAAAGCTCTCAGTTTTTCCCCATTGAGAATGATATTCGCTGTAGGTTTTTCATAGATGGCTTTTACGATATTGAGGTATGTACCCTCTATCCCTATACTCTGAAGAGTTTTGATCAAGAAAGGATGCTGTACTTTGTCAAATGCTTTTTCTGCATCTATTGAGAGGATCATATGATTCTTGTTCTTTCTTTTGTTAATGTATTGTATCACATTGATTGATTTGCGGATGTTGAACCAACCTTGCAGCCCAGGGATAAATCCCACTTGGTCATGGTGAATAATCCTTTTAATGTACTGTTGGATCCTATTGGCTAGTATTTTGGTGAGAATTTTTGCATCCATGTTCATCAGGGATATTGGTCTGTAATTCTCCTTTTTGATGGGGTCTTTGTCTGGTTTTGGGATCAAGGTAATGCTGGCCTCATAAAATGAGTTTGGAAGTTTTCCTTCCATTTCTATTTTTTGGAACAGTTTCAGAAGAATAGGTATTAATTCTTCTTGAAATGTTTGGTAGAATTCCCCTGGGAAGCCATCTGGCCCTGGGCTTTTGTTTTTTGGGAGCTTTTTGATGACTGCTTCAATTTCCTTAGTGGTTATAGGTCTGTTCAGGTTTTCTATTTCATTCTGGTTCAGTTTTGGTAGTTGGTACACCTCTAGGAATGCATCCATTTCTTCCAGGTTATTTAATTTGCTGGCATAGAGTGCTCATAATATGTTCTTATAATTGTTTGTATTTCTTTGGTGTTGGTTGGGATCTCTCCTCTTTCATTCATGATTTTGTTGATTTGGGTCATTTCTCTTCTCTTTTTGATAAGTCTGGCCAGGGGTTTATCAATCTTGTTAATTCTTTCAAAGAACCAGCTCCTAGTTTCGTTGATCTGTTCTACTGTTCTTTTAGTTTCTATTTCATTGATTTCTGCTCTGATCTTTATGATTTCTCTTCTCCTGCTGGGTTTAGGCTTTATTTGCTGTTCTTTCTCCAGCTCCTTTAGATGTAGGGTTAGGTTGTGTACTTGAGACCTTTCTTGCTTCTTGAGAAAGGCTTGTATTGCTATATACTTTCCTCTTAGGACTGCCTTTGCTGCATCCCAAAGATTTTGAATAGTTGTGTTTTCATTTTCATTGGTTTCCATGTATTTTTTTAATTCTTCTTTAATTTCCTGGTTGACCCATTCGTTCTTCAGTAGGATGCTCTTTAGCCTCCATGTATTTGAGTTCTTTCTGACTTTTGTCTTGTGATTGAGCTCTAGTTTCAAAGCATTGTGGTCTGAAAATAGGCAGGGAATGATTCCAATCTTTTGGTACTGGTTGAGACCTGATTTATGACCTAGGATGTGATCTATTCTGGAGAATGTTCCATGGGCACTAGAGAAGAATGTGTATTCCGTTGCTTTGGGGTGGAATGTTCTGAATATGTCTGTGAAGTCCATTTGGTCCAGTGTGTCATTTAAAGTCTTTATTTCCTTGTTGATCTTTTGCTTAGACGATCTGTCCATTTCAGTGAGGGGGGTGTTAAAGTCCCCCACTATTATTGTATTGTTGTCGATGTGTTTCTTTGCTTTTGTTATTAATTGGCTTATATAATTGGCTGCTCCCATGTTAGGGGCATAGATATTTACAATTGTTAGATCTTCTTGTTGGATAGATCCTTTAAGTATGATATAGTGTCCTTCCTCATCTCTTATTACAGTCTTTGGTTTAAAATCTAATTTGTCTGATATAAGGATTGCCACCCCAGCTTTCTTTTGGTGTCCATTAGCATGGTACATGGTTTTCCACCCCCTCACTTTCAATCTGGGGCTGTCTTTGGGTCGAAAATGAGTCTCTTGCAGACAGCATATCGATGGGTCTTGTTTTTTAATCCAGTCTGATAGCCTGTGTCTTTTGATTGGGGCATTGAGCCCATTTACATTCAGGGTAACTATTGAAAGATAGGAATTTAGTGCCATTGTATTGCCTGTAAGGTGACTGTTACCGTATATTGTCTGTGTTCCTTTCTGGTCTATGTTGCTTTTAGGCTCTCTCTTTGCTTAGAGGACCCCTTTCAAGATTTCCTGTAGGGCTGGTTTTGTGTTTGCAAATTCCTTTAGTTTTTGTTTGTCCTGGAAGCTTTTTATCTCTCCTTCAATTTTCAATGACAGCCTAGCTGGATAGAGTATTCTTGGCTGCATATTTTTCTCATTTAGTGCTCTGAAGATATCCTGCCAGTCCTTTCTGGCCTGCCAGGTCTCTGTGGATAGGTCTGTTGCCAATCTAATGTTTCTACCCTTGTAGGTTACATATCTCTTCTCCCGAGCTGCTTTCAGGATTTTCTCTTTGTCTATGAGACTCGTAAGTTTTACTATTAGATGTCGGGGTGTTGACCTATTTTTATTGATTTTGAGAGGGGTTCTCTGTGCTTCCTGGATTTTCATGCCTGTTTCCTTCCCCAAATTAGGGAAGTTCTCTGCTATAATTTGCTCCATTATACCTTCTGCCCCTCTCTCTCTTTCTTCTTCTTCTGGGATCCCAATTAGTCTAATGTTGTTTCGTCTTATGGTATCGCTTATCTCTCGAATTCTGCCCTCGTGATCCAGTAGTTGTTTATCTCTCTTTTTCTCAGCTTCTTTATTTTCCATCATTTCATCTTCTATATTACTGATTCTCTCTTCTGCCTCATTTATTCTAGCAGTTAGCGCCCCCATTTTTGATTGCACCTCATTAATAGCCTTTTTGATTTCTACTTGGTTGGATTTTAGTTCTTTTACTTCTCCAGAAAGGGTTTCTCTAATAACTTCCATATTTTTTTCAAGCCCAGCTAGTATCTTTAAAGTGATGATTCTGAACTCTAGATCTGACATCGTACTAATGTCCGTATTGAGTAGGTCCCTGGCAGTCGGTACTACCTTTTGTTCTCTTTGTTGAGGTGATTTTTTCCGTCTTGTCATTTTGTGCAGAGGAGAATAGATTAATGAGAGAACAAAATGCTAGCAGAGTAACAACGTCCCCAGAAAATATACTCTAAACAAATCAGAAAAGACCTGAAGCAGTGGGAAAAGAAAGGGAAAGAGAGAAAAAAGAAAAAGAAAAAAAAGAAAAAGATAAAGATAAAAACAAAAACAAACAAAACAAAACAACAACAACAACAAAACCAGAATGTGATCAAATATGATCAGGCTGGTATACAAATCAGTGCCACACACTAGATTTGGGGTGTATTTTGGTCTTTTAGAAGAAAGTGTCTCCCAAAATTTTAAAGAAAGAAAAACTTATATATGTACAAAAATAAGGGTTGATATGATGAAGGGATGGAATATGAATGTAAAGATGGAAATTATAAAAAATTTTATAAAAGGAATTGATAAGAAATTGTTTGAAAAAAGAAAGAAGAGGATTTAAAAAAAGAAAAAAAAAAAGGGAGAGGATGTGATCAGGCAGGGGAATAGAAAACACCATATAGTAGAGATTTAGGGTATATTTTGATCTGTTAGAAGAAACTATCTCAAAATTTTAAAGAGAGAAGAACTTATATATATAAGCCAAAAATACGGGTAACTACTATGAAGGGATAGAATATGACTCTAAAAATGAAAAATAAAAATGTTTTTTTTTAAAAAAAAAGGGATTGATAAGATGTTGGTTGAAAAAGGGAAAAAGAAAAATTCAAAAAGAAAAAAAGAAAAAAAGACAGTTAAAAAAAAATTAACTTTGAAAGACTACAGAATCATGGTAAAAAAGCCATGAATTCTATGTGCAGTAGTCCTCTAGAGCTGGAGTTCTGCCGTTCTCATTGATGGGTAAACTTGGTCTTGGCTGGCTGTTCTCGCCGATCTTCTAGGGAGGGGCCTGTTGCCGTGGTTTCCAAATGTCTTTGCCGGAGGCGGAATTGTTCCGCCCTTGCCCAGTCCGGGCTAAGTAATCTGCTCGGGTTTGCTTTCAGGAGCTTTTGTTACCTGCAAGCTTTCCGTACAGCTTTGGAGGTGGAGAGTGAAAATGGTGGCCTCCCAATCTCTGCCCCGGTGGAGCCGAGAACTTGGGGCCCCGCTCCTCAGTGAGCCCCCAGAGAAAAGCAGTCAGTCACTCTGGTCTCCCTGGTCTCCGGCCGTACTCTGTGCTCACCCAGCCTGTGACCGCGCATTTCTATCTCCGGCACATGACCAGGTGTGGAGTCTCCAAACCCAGCAGATCCCTGCGGTGCACTCCCGCGCCGCTCCTCCCGGGGGAAGAAGGTGAATCTCCCCGGATCTGCCGCTTGTTGGGTCCCTGCTGGAGGAGCAGGGGCCCGACTGTGCCACGGATCACGGTTTATGGCAACCCTGAGCTGAGAGCCCGCGCCTGGGCTCCGCCTCTGCAGCCGGCTTCCCTGCTCCGACACCTGGGAGCTCTTCCACACTCAGGCACCCCCAGTCTTTCTGTGACCCGTGGGTCCTGGGACCACACTGTCCCGGAGGGTTCCACCCCCCGCTTAGCCACCAGAGTGACGTCCCTCAGTGGAGCAGACTTTTAAAAGTTCCGATTTTGTGCTCCGTTGCTCTATCACTTGCCAGAAGCGGCCGACAGAGTCCCCTCCCCCGCCGTCCATCCTCCCGAATATCGCCTGGGATTCACTTCTCCGCATGTCCTACCTTCCAGAAAGTGGTCGCTTTTCTGATGAGAGAGTTGTTGCTCTTCTTTTCTTCGATCTCCTGTTGAGTTTGTAGGTGTTCAGAATGGTTTGATCCCTATCCAGCTGAATTCCTGAGAGGAGACGAAATCCAGGTCTCCTACTCCTCCGCCATCTTGCTCCGCCCCCAAGACTCAGTATGTCTTGATGAATAAAGGGATTGATTTAGGTTTAGTCAAACCTTAGACCTTGCAGTGGCATAAGGAAAATTAACACCACTGTTATTTTAAAAGAACAGGAACCGAAATCAGCTTTTTCCCCCCATTGTAGAAGAGGATAAGGGAAGCAGTAACAAGGAGCCACATACTTTTAATCTCCACCATAAGCATGAAATCCCACCTTTGGGCTGGGTCTCCAAAGAAAGAAACAGGATCAGCCGACAGAACAGAGGAGCTCAATTTAAAGGGTAACTTTCTAATAAGTAGACATTGTCCCCAAGTAGGAACTCCTTAATTGATTACTTCAATAATATATTTGAGAACCTTATTACAGGGAAAGCACTTGTTATAAACAGGATATTAGGGATTTAAGTATTGAATCTGCCCTCAAGGAGACTATAGTCTAGTAGAAATCATATGACATGTACATAAAAAACCCTAAAACCAGATAGAAGGTAAAATTTATGAACTGAGTAGAAAGGTAATAAATCCAATGTCAGTGGCAATGTTCAAGGAGAGGCTGCATGACTGTTTGGGGTGACGTAAGAGAGATTTATACATTCGGTAGGAAATTAAACTACATGACCTTCAAGATCATTTCCAACAAATGCTTTGTGGTTTTATTAGACTGTCACTATAGTAAGGATTTTTTAAAAAACAAGATTGTCTGATTTTCTGTTCCGCTCATATCTCAGATGTTTTTCTTGTAGAAATGTATCTCTATTGTATAGTATTTTTCCCAACATTAGTTCTTAAAACAAACATTCTTAATTAATTTACTTAAAATATGTCTGAGAATTCAATCAGTTAGAAAAAGTCAATAGAGCATATTTAAAACTATTTCTAAAAGGCAAATACATTTTTTCTAATATAATCATGATGGATTTTTTTTAAAGGAAAACTTAATTACTTTATATAATACAAACCAGAAAAATGGGACTAAAATAATAATCTTACATACATTTATAATTTCCATTCACTCTTCATACTGTTTTAGCTTTAAGATTAATTGTTCAGAATCTTATTTCACAGTCACTCAACTTTTATTGACTTTGATATTGACAGACTTGGTACAAGTTATAAAGCCTTATGTGGCGTGATATACAATTAAAATACTTTGTCTCATAACTTATATTAATGGGTGCATGTCAGAGAATGCCGATTTGCCTCTGAGAAGAATGTAAACCCACATAAATTAATTTATTGTGGAAAAGCATATCAGGGCCATTAACCCCTTTGTCTTTGCCTCACATAGTGAAGTGTTAGCCGCTACAGACTGTGGTTAGGAGCCCTGCAGGCTCAGCCTACTCTTCTTTAATGTGACTTCTGTTAACAGTAAATTCATATTCCACTAGCCTACTGGTAAATTTTTCAAAATATAAAGCCACTGGATCTGGATCAGGTTAAATTAAAAAAAAAAAGCATTAGTAAAAGAGTAATTTGATTTCTAAATGATTGTGGTAAGGAAGACTCTCACTGTTGTTCCTAAATCCTCATACATAAATTCAGTTAAATGGTACTGGGTATGGTCCAACCATTTTTTAGAGCACTGAGTTATAAATAATTAAGTAGCAGGATCTGGTGTGTTGTTTATAGGTCAAGATACAAATACTCTGTTCTTATGCCCAAGGGTGATAAGGCTCTAGCAACTAATTTAGCTACCCAAACTGACAAGAGGCTGCTATGTAAACTGGAAAGCAAATTTATAAATGTGTAGGAGAAAAATTCACTTTTGAAGAGAAAAGATACTCTGGTGCCTCGCTCTCTCCCGCAGACCAGGTCGATAATATTGCTGTTGCTTAGTGAGCACAACATCTGATCAAGGATAGGTAGTTGAATGATATTTATGGCTCCTTTTATCTATCTAGAAAATGATCAGTGCGTCTATCTCCACAGTAACAATATCCTTGAGGTCCCTGGTTGGGTACATTTTTCCCCTAGATAGTGCTGGACACACTCTGACAAATTCTTGCTATTTGGAATCTCTGTTTATAGATACCATAGAGGTTACTTTCTTTAATATAGCCTTCCATTAAAGGATGATTGAGCATCATACAGAGGCTTAGGTCAAGGTGGGGGTGTGGGGGAGGGGCTCATTCAAATGCCTCCAGAGGCCAGCTAGTCACAGAAACAAGTGAGGTTAATGAGATGTGAGAGAAGTGTTGGAAAAAACCAAATTTACATTATTTTTCCTGAATATAGTATGAACAGGTATGTGTGATATTTTTAGAGGTATTTGAAATTTTAAAATAAAAAACATTGAAAAATAGAAATATTTCCTTACTTAAGTTCTCTTTCATAATTTGTTGCTTCTGGACTTATCATGGAAACATAAGATATCACCATCAGACCATGTAAACCTAAACCACAAATCCTTCAGTTAGGTGTAATACTTTGATTTCCTCAGTTTCATCTCTTTACACAGTGCTTGCGTCTGGAGATGTCTTTGTTCAGTTCTGGCATCCTGACACCACTGTACTTAACTCTCAGTTATTGCTTTGCAGTTCAATGGCTTCCGTTTGTAGCTCTTGTTTTCATATTATCAATCTCAAATTACAAAGGTAAACTTTCTAATGTTTCAATGTTTCTTTATTTTCATAAAGTTTAAAATCAGAGAACCTTTTTGGAATTCCATTTTCAACTCCACAGCTTTGGTAATGTAGTTCAAGCCATGACTTTCATGTCAGGAGAGTGATTTCAGTGCAGGATAATGGGACAGATTATGCCTTGCCAAATTAGTTCCTTAAAGACACAATTTCACTTCAAGTGAGCAAATTGAATCATACATTTGTGTAGCTGATGAACGTGGTGAATGTCTTTGAAGAGAACTATTCAAAATTGATAGGTTCTAGCATCAAAAGGCCAAGACTTTGATCCACTTTTCATTGTTAGAGATTGAGTAGAGTGGCAAATGACATAAAAGCGTCCAAAAATATTAGCACTCAGCCACGTAAGTCCATGTACTGCAACAGGCCACAATAGGAGCCATCTAATTTATAAAAAGAAGCCCTCAGATATCTGGATTTTATGCTATGTAACATTATCCAGTTCACAGTATTAATTACGGCACATTCATGGTATGTTGCATTTTAAATTCTTTGGCACAAAGCAATTCCTAGAAAATGATTGTAACCAAGAGACCTAAATTCTATGTCTTGGGGAATGTTTCCTTCCTAAATTTAAGTTTTCACATTAACACTGTCCATTGTAAGACTGAATCACATTGACTGATTTTGACCAACTGCCCTGCATTTTGCAAATTTTCTTGCAGACAAAGATCAGTCATTTGCTGAGTCCAATCACAGCCTGTCATCTTCTGACACATAAGCATTCTTGTCAGTATCACCAATTCAGTGTATCTGATGATGTGATATTATTTAAAGCTGTGCTCTCATCATCTGCAGTAAAAAATGCTGCAACCAATTTAACTTTTTTAATACAACTTTTCTGCAAGAGCTAAGACATAACTTCAATATTCTGGTCAACAGTACTTCCAGTAAGACTTCAATTTACAAATGCTTGTCTCTGTGCAGAACACATAATTTCTGCTGTACTCTATGATGCTCTTTTATAAACTTGCCATCCTTTATAAAAGTTTTTGTTGTCTGGGTAATTTTTTTCACTTAATATGTAACCTCATTTATAGGAGCATCAGATATTTTATTCATATTCAAAAACAATCATTGACATTTCAGTCCTAGTCTCAGGTTAAGTTTTTCATTTCTCATCTTCTCCATATACCAGTAATAAATGTTATGATTTGTTTCAGACGGTTTATTTCATATTTCACAACCTCTTAAGTTGTGGTTCTTTCAATAGGGATATCTTTTATTTGTGTGTTATATATGGACGACTATTCTTCACTTCATCAAAGAAAGATGATCTTTTCCATTGAGTCTAAATCAAGCATCTTTTCCCCACATTCAGCGGAGATAGGCATATAGAGAAATAATTCTTTATTCTAGAAGAAACAAACAAAAGTGGCAACTGAAATCAGCTTTAACATTAGAGAAGCAATAGGGAGTGATGGTGATTGTGGCTAATTAGAGACCAAATGTTCCATCTAAGGGAATAGTTGCTGCTGCTCTATTATATATATAAAAAAAGGTAACTAATTATCTTCATGCAAGAATGCAGATCTAGTTTTGCCAAAATTGATTTTTTTAAAGGAAAAGATGAAAATTATTGGCTCAATTAAAAAAGAAGAAAAGAAACTACAGGTCAGTAGACTAGACAGAATAGTTCAGAAAGCCAAAACAGTCCCATAGGCAATCAGTATGCAACTTCTGTAATAAAGTATTAAGATCTTTTCATACAACTTTTCTTTTATGAGATTATATCCACCACTATGATTGGAATGCTATATATTCCCCACTAACTCAAACATTTGCAAAAAAAGAATTTATAAATGTCAGCTCATAGTGTGAATCTCTTATTTTTGTTATCCCAGCAGGTTCTTTCTACTGGTAGGGATGTCGATCACATGGACCTGCATCCCCTGCATCCACCATCATTGACAGGAGGTCATGTGATGCAGCATAGCCACTGGTCTGAGGTTTATGAATGGGCACATGACCCAAGCCAGTCCAGTCAGAATCCTCTCTGGGTCTTTATTTAAATGTTGAACTACTCGCTTTTCTTGGGGCTCACAACCAGAAGGTACGTGACGTCTAGAATTATTTATGGTCATTTTTGTCACAACACAAAGAGAGTCTACCTCAAATGATGCTAACATAGAGAAAGATATCAGAGCCAAAAACATGAAGAAAAGAGATAAATAAATCGGTCATAATATCATTTGAACTGCTGAAGCCAGCCATTTTTATTTTTATTTTTTTTAAAGATTTTATTTATTTATTTGAGAGAGAGAGAATGAGAGACAGAGAGCACGAGAGGGAAGAGGGCAGAGGGAGAAACAGACTCCCCGCCGAGCAGGGAGCCCGATGCAGGACTCGATTCCGGGACTCCAGGATCATGAACTGAGCCGAAGGCAGTCGCTTAACCGACTGAGCCACCCAGGCGCCCGAACCCAGCCATTTTTAAAGCCAGAATTTTCCTTGGTCTTCCTAGTTAATAAACCAGTATATATATATATATATATATATATATATATATATATATATATATATTGGCATAGGCTGGTTTAGGGTGGGTTCTGTAACAAGCAAATAGTCCTGACTCCATCTGATTAGTACAGATAACTAATATTACTCTTTATGTCTGAGTTGTTTGGCAAGCTATATGGCCTATATAATCCTAAATATTCTCCATTATAATAAACTATACTTAATTATAATCTCTTATTTAACATCAATTTTATATACTAGGTTTGGAAAACTTTATCTGTGAAGAGCGAGATAGTAAATATTTTAGACATTTTGGGCCAGATGTACTCTGTCACAAGTAACCTAACTCTGTCTTTTGGTGCAAAATCAGCCATAAATAGTCCATAAACAAATGAGCCCAGTTATGTTGCAATGAAACTTTATTAATGGCATTGAAATGTGAATTTCATACAATTTTCACATGTCATGAAACATTACTCTTCTTTTGATTTTTTTCAATCGTTTAAAAATCATTCTTAGTTTGTGAGCCATATTTGGCCTGCAGGCTGTGGATTGCTGACCTTGTAGTAGATCATAACCTCCACAAGGGCGAGGAGGGAGCCTCACCATCACTGTGTCCCCAGCACTAAGGGGCAGTGCTCGCAAGTAGCAACCTATCCCTAAATATTGAATATGGGTTAATGAGTACTCAGGGAAG
The DNA here is from genome assembly GCF_002201575.2 of Neomonachus schauinslandi. NCBI lineage: Eukaryota > Metazoa > Chordata > Mammalia > Carnivora > Phocidae > Neomonachus > Neomonachus schauinslandi. The sequence continues at coordinate 140,366,198 of NC_058408.1, read as the reverse complement.
ATCAAGATTATGGAAAATTCTGTTTTCACAAAAAATAGTAACACTAAGCATTTTGGAAACTTAGTAGAAATTATTGAAGATTGAAGAAACCCAAGGAAGGTCACTGCTTCTTCCCAGTTCTCTGGCCCCTTCTTTGCCCTTTCCTCATCTCTTTACACCCTCCCTCCTGAATTGTCCCAGGAACCCCAACTTTTTCTCCTTCTATTATGCAGACCAATGTTTTCTCTTTACAACTACTATCCCCAAACTTGCATATTGAAACCAGTCAAAGTATTCAGATGAACAGAGGGATCTACCCTGCAGGTCAGGGAACCAACCTCCCAGTTCTATTCGTGGTCTCTTCAACAGGTCATTGGTCCCAGGCAACATGCTTAAAAACTGATTTTTTTCTCACATAAAATGGAGACAAGTATCACCTATGGAACCAACTCCATACATTTTCTTGAAAGTTCCACATGAATTAGTAAACATATGGGATACATAAGTTTCTTCAAATTCCTAAAAAAATTTAACACATTACTGGTAAAGATTTTAGTACTTTTTACAATGATGAACGTTTATAAGGAATGTGATCCTACCTGCTTAACAAAGCAAATTTGTTTTAAAGGGGCCATCATTGTAACGAAATTTCTCATCTTAAAATAAAAATAAACTAGGCTTCACAGGCTTTCTACCAAGAAATATCAACTATAACCAGGATAACTTTGATACTATATTTTTTCTTAACTGAGAATCTTGTATTCAACTGATTGCAAACTATTATTAATACATGAAAATGAAAAATAACATCTACATTTTAATTGTGTAAAAAAATATAAGAACTCAGCCAGCCTAATCTCAAGAAAATATGAAAATTACACCTTTAGGATGTTATGCTCTAGAGAAATGTGGATATTTCTAAACATCTTTTAAAATGATATTTTATTCTAGTGGAATCCTTTTCTCTTTCATTAACCTGGAGGATAAACTTAGACTTTTAGTTAAGGTAAGTATCAAATGAATAAAATAGCAATGTATTATCAATGTATAACACACTGATCTTAAATAATAGTATTCTGAAATTTTTTTGTCTTTCATACAACAATGAACTAGTCTCTTTTCTTCAAAATCATCTTTAATGTGTTGCGTAGCTACTGTTGCTAAGATTCTTTCTTTTTTCTTGTTCTTGAAAAAGAATATTATGTTATATAGCCTATGGGGTCCTCTTATCTTACATTAACTTCTGCTATCATAACTACACAAAACTAAAAATCTACACAGACATATCTTTGTTTTAAATAAAGAATGACACATGGAAGTAGTTAGATTTTAAATCATTTTAAATATTCACATTATCTTTCCAACCATCAGTTCTCACAAATGAAAAGTTTGAGTTTCTAGTCCATATCATCCAGTTTATCTGTCCATTTTGCACTTATATTTGTTTATGAAATATGAGAATAAAATATAAAATAACTAATTCTAAGCAAATGTGCTTCCATCATTTAAGAACAGGATGAAAATATCTGGTTGCTTTAATATGAATTTTAATTGCTCTCACTGGTTATCTCCCTTTGACTCTACAAAGTCAAGTGTGGACCTAGAATGAACATTCTTTCTCCTTCTCTATTACTCTAGCAAACAATATCATTTTCCACAGCTGCCATTGAGGGACTTTTTCAAAAGAGATTTTACTCTCATTTTTTTTTCCCTTGTGGCGGTGATAGGGGGGGAAAGGGCAGTAGAGGAAGGCAGGGAATTAAACCAAATCCAGCCAATTTTCAAAAAAAAGATAATGTGTTCTCACCACCTTTCAGTTGTAAGCTCCTAATTGGTAAAAACCGAAGTTGTGCACAAGTTTAGCTTCCCCATTACACTGTGAGTTCTTCAAGGACAGAACCCTGTTTTAGTCTTCTTTTTACCCCCAGCACCTAGCATGCATGGTGCAAGAGAAGTAGGAAGAGTTTAGCAAGAGTGCTGAAAGAATTAATGAATGGGTGAAAGGTCAATGGTTAAAATTCTATGTGTAGCCACAGCCGTAAGTCCCTTTAAAAGATAAATGAAGACAACATCGCATTGGCTAGGACTGTAGGGTAAGCACCCAAAAAGAGTAAGAGTAGTCATTGTTACTGATTATTTTAAATATAGAAAATAATTAGTGGAAGCCCCTCAAAAATTTGTATTCATCTATTGAAATCTGAAAGGCTGGGTTGGTTTATGATTGATCACAGGATAGTAGGGATGAAAGAAATACCATTGGATTAGAAACTAACAAAAATTTTACATATCAAAGACCATTTTAATCAATTATTAGAATTTTTGTTCCATTTCAATTCCTGTGTTGCTTATGACAATATTTTAGAATGAGGCAGGGTTAGAATTGCTTTTCACCCGGTGAAGAGCTACATGGAAAAATTGGCTTATCTTTTATTTTCTGGAGACAGAGGTGAGACTCTGTTGAAAAGAAACAGGACAAGAAAAAGCACAATTAACTAACTCATTCTCAATATTCCTGGTCTCCATCCTGTTACTCAAATGGATCTTTTGCTTTAAAATGAACACTTCGGGACACACTGACGAGTTTGACGTTGATCAGTATATGTCCCAAGGTTTCCTTGATGGTTTTCCTTTGCATAAAAGAAATAGATGTCCCTGGGCAGTTTATGGATCAGCTCGTGTATCTGAGTAAGGCCTTCCATCATTACTGCCTCACTTAGAGTAATACCACTGATTATTAGAGCCACAACATCCGACATTGCTCAGAGATTATCCCTTCGAAAAAAGAATCAAGAACTATGTTGCTTATGGCAAAGACCAGTATATCTATTTCACCATTAAAATTTTTTGAATTTCTTAGACAACATAGGACAAAAATCTAATGTGGAATTACCAATAAATCCTCCCAAGTTAATTTCTGACTGAACTGCACCCAATTAAAATCCCCAGCCAGAAAGACCACATAACAAACACCACAATAAGTAAAGAAACATAACCTGATACTAATGTTGTCCATATTACCAGGCAGAAAGCCGTTGCCTACAGAGTCAACAAAATGCAGGAAATACACGTGTCAACATGCGTGTGTCAGAATGCAAGGAGACAAGCCAAATCTGGATTTGACTATGTAGTATCTAAAGCTTTATCTGATAAATTCAAGGATACAGTATGTACATCTCAGGAAGTGCAACTTTGAGTTAACTTGACCTTAATAAAGACTTAGTAATGTTATAATAAAGTCTATAACTGGATATGAATATTCATGTGATCTCAACCATAAAAGGTTCTTACACAGACAGTCGACACTAGGGCCTAGGCTTCAGGGCAGGGAAACATGAGCAGTAGCCCTTAGAAATGGTCATGACTTGGTGATGTCCATTGTAGTTCTTGGGAGTCAATCAACAGTGAATACTTCCTCGCATGGTCTGTTGCACTGATGAGCACTGTTTCTGATATAGTTAGAGACAGTGCAGAAAAGGGCAACAGCAACCCAGACAGGGGGACAGCTTACAAAAATGTCTTGGGAAAGAAGTGATTCACACCATTAAAAATCCAGGTACAGTAAACTGATAATATGGCCTCAGCTATTGACCAATTTTCTAAAATATAATCTGGGAGTTTATAGAAAGAAACTGTATAATTCTATCTGGAATCAGACATTACACCAACTTACTTAAAAACTAAAATATAGGGGTGCCTGGGTGGCTCAGTTGGTTAAGCACCTGCCTTTGGCTCAGGTCAGGATCCCAGGGTTCTGGGATCAAACCCCACATCAGGCTCCCTGCTCAGCGGGGAGTCTGCTTCTCCTTCTCCCTTTGCCCCTCTCCCCTCTGGTGTGTGCTTTCTCTCTCTCTCTCTCTGTCAAATAATTCAATAAAATCTTAAAAAAAACAACCTAAAATGTGTATCTTTTGTTTTAAAGGGGAAAACCCAAAAACAATTAAAGAAAAAAAAGGGGGGTATCAGACTAGTGAAAGACAACCCCAGTAGGCTATTCCAAGTCCCTACAAAAAGGTTTGAAACCTAAAGCCACAGGAATATTCTGAGAGGCCGCCAATGATCCATCAAATAAGAACCTAAGCACCCATATTTAGTGCTTACAAGGCACTCAGTTTTTACCATATTTTTGTTCAATAAATGTGAATTACTGCAGAATTATTTTATAGCCCACTAGAAAAATGTTGTTCCATGATATTAAATTCACCAGCATAGAGATGCTTTCTGGAATATCAAGCAGGTACTGAGTTCTGAATTTGTGCCAGAACATAACAAACACAAACCACAATTTCTTTGGCTTCACATTAAGAAATCAGATGGTGCTGAGGAAGTAAATGTACATTCTTAAGGGACAATGTCTTCCAAATAAAGGAAGCCCTTGATCCTATCTCAGAGTCAAGAAGTTCTAGAATTATGTCTGCAATTATGTCTATATAATTTACATCAATTTCAAGCTGTTTTCTGGGCTCCAAGGAGGAAGCCTGGTGGGAGTAGGAAACGGGTGGTTGGATAAACAGGACTTGAACTTTCTGACAGGAATCACAAGGAGAATCTCAGCCTTACTCACATGGAGTCAGGCGTCAGTGCCTTGATAGAGAGGAGGTATCCAGAAGAGAACCCCCAGGCTCAGGGATATGTCCCTTAGTGGCCAGGACAGTGTCCAGTGAGTTGGGGATTTTTGTTTGTTTTTCCAAATAGAAAGGAGACCAGGAAGGCTGTATGAGAACCCAGTGCTGGAGATTTACAAGGGAGAAAAAAAACTCAGCTGACAGAAATACATCAGTATAATCCACACTTCCCCAATTTGCACAACAGCCTACAGAGGAGTGCCATCCAAAGGTAGAAAAAAAAATAATTATCTTTGGCTCAGGGCCACCAGCAACAAAACAGACCTTGATGCCACAATTATAGTTACTTGCAACTATAGACTGATCACTAGATAGGGTTAGTTTCTGACTCAGAGTCTGAGGGAATGAATCAGTTTGTCTTGGTTGGTATTAGGCAGGCTGTGAACAAAGAGTTTATTTGAACTGCCCTCATGTTTGCCTCCAGCAAATGGTCAGGCAGAAAGAATGATGTAGATAACAAAGATTATCTGAAGAAGATTGCCATTAAGACTCACTGGATTTCGCATCGCATGTCCCATATTAAAAATCAGAGCGTGCCCAGTGAAGACAAGGGGACGGTGCCCCACCTGGCTTCAGTTATCTCCAAGTAAACTCTGAGAATTCACAACGCAATCCTAAAGGCTGCTCTACCTGTTGTACCTACTTTTCATTTTTTAACAAATCATTGTTTTAAACAAATGGGTCTTTGTAAAGAACTGTGGAGTTACCAGGGCTCTTCTCTGCCATGGAGATTGAGGAATCCAACTTTGAAATACAGAGTACAGTGGGCTTGTGGGCCAACAGCTCTGGAATGGCCAACTGGAAAATGTTTCCCTCAAAGAACTAAATGATACCAGAACCATTAAAGTATTTCTCAGCCTTACTTGCATATTCAGTTTAGCTGAATTATTTCGAGCAATTTAAAGTCTTGGCATTAGTTTTGGTTTGCTTATTCATTTCATTTATTCAGCACCTTTTCTCTCTTTTAAAAATATTTTAAATTGAGGCATATTTTGTGTGAATGGAAGTGGGTGTAATATGGATTCTGCTAGATTTCACTATCTTATGGCTGAAAAACTAGGCATTCATCCCAGCAGCTGCCCTGGATGGATTTTGGGAGAACATGGCAACTCAAGTGTGGCTGTGTGCAGTGGAGTGAATGTGGCAGGTGTTTCTCTCCAGGAACTGAATCCAGAAATGGGAACAGACAATGACAGTGAAAATTGGAAGTGCCTAAGATGGTGGTTGAAAGTGCCTACGAAGTCATCAAGCTAAAAGGATATACCAACTGGGCTATTGGATTAAGTGTGGCTGATCTCATTGAATCCTTGTTGAAAAATCTATCTGGGATTTGTCCAGTGTCAACGATGGTGAAGGGAATGCATGGCATCGAGAACGAAATCTTCCTGAGCCTTCTGTGTATCCTGACTGCTCGGGGATTAACCAGTGTTATCAACCAGAAGCTGAAGGGTAATGAGGTTACTCAGCTCAGGAGTTACCTTGTGGAACATCCAGAAAGACCAAAAACACCTGTGACTTTTGGCTCCTAGGCTGTGAAATTTAAAACTACAATGTGATTAACTGTGAGCCTTTAGTTTTTCATCCATATACATGGATCATAGTTTGCTTTTATCTTCCTAAATACGTGAATCTGGGATCACAGAATCGAAGCTACACTTGGTTTAATGTTTGCAATATGAGCCCTTAACAAATAAAATTAACTATCATAAAATAAATAAATTAAGGTACATTTAACATTCAATAAAATATACAAGTCTTCAGTGTTCAATGAGTTTTTTTTGTTGTAATGAAGTGTAAATAACATAAAATTTACCATTCTAACCATTTTGAAGTACAGTTCAGTGGCATTAAATACATTCACGCTGTTGTGCAGCCATCAGCCCCATCCATCCAAAGAATTTAATATCCCCCAAATAAGACCCTGTACCCATTAAACACTAACTCCTCTAGGGGCGCTTGGGTGGTGCAGTCAGTTGAGCATCCCACTCTTGGTTTCCCCTTGGGTTGTGATCTCAGGGCCCTGATCTCAGGGCTGTGGGATCAAGCCCTGCATAGAGCCTGACGTCAGGCTCCATGCTCAGTGTGGAGTCAGCTTAAGACTCTCTCTCCCTCTCCCTCTGCCCTTTCCCACCACTCGGCTCTCTCCTCTCTCTCAAATAAATAAATAAATTTTTAAACACTAACTCTTCTATGTTGTGAAGCAACTTTTTATATGCTTACTTGCCACCTGTATATATTCTTTTGGGTATTCTTCTTCTTTTAAGGTCTTTGACTCATTTTTTATTTGGGTTGTTTTCTTACTGTTAAGATTTAAGAGTCCTTTGTATATTTTATATATTTAATAGATGTTTCTTTTGCAAATATTTTCTCCCAGTCTGTGGCTTGTCTTCTCATTCTCTTGACATTGTCTTTCACAGAGTAGTTTGTAATTTTAATAAAGTCTAGCTTATCATTTTTCTTGGTTCATTTTTAATATTAATTTATAAGAATTCTTTTTATATTCTGGATACAAGTTCTGTCAGAGTTGAGCTTCAAGTATCTTTCCCAGTCTGTAGCTTGTTTTTTTATCTTTTAAATAACACCTTTTGATGAGAGAAATTTTTTTTAAAAGATTTTATTTATTTATTTGACAAGGAGAGAGACAGCGAGAGAGGGAACACAAGCAGGGGGAGTGGAAGAGGGAGAAGCAGGCTCCCCGCCGAGCAGAGAGCCCGATGTGGGGCTTGATCCAGGGCCCTGGGATCATGACCTGAGAGCCAAATGCAGACGCTTAACAACTGAGCCACCCAGATGCCCCTTGATGACAGAAATTTTTAATTTTGATGAAAACTTAGTTTTTTTGTTTTGTTTTGTTTTGTAATGGTTAGCACTTTTTGTGCCCTATCCAAAAAACTCTGCCTATCCCAAAGTGGCTAAAATATTCACCTATGTTTTCTTTCTACAAGGTTCCAGATTCTGGGTTTTACATTTCAGTCTATAATCCATCTCAAATTAAGTTTTGTATATGTAATGAGAGAGGGGTTTAAGTGTATTTTTTTCTATATGGATATCTAGTTTTTCCAGCAATATTTGTTTAAAAACAATTTCCTTTGCCCCACTGGATTGCCTTGGTACCGAGGCAAAAAAATCAACTAATCATATATATGTAAAACAATTTCTAGCCTCTTTATTCTGTTCTCTTGATCTATATGTTTATCTTTATGCCAATATCACAGTGTCTTGATCTAAGCTTTAAGAAGTAAGTCTTGAAATCGGGCAGTGTAATTTTACCAATAGTGCTTTTTTTTTTCAAGATTGTTTTGGATATTCTGGGTCCTTTGTATTTCTATGTAAATTTTAGAATCAGGTTGTGTATTTCTTCACAAAATCCTTCTGGTATTTTAATAGGGATTTCATTGAGTGTATGGACTTATTTGAAGAGAACTGACATCCAGATGTTAATGAGCCTTCCAATCCATGAACATATCTCTCCACTTATTTAGGCATTCTGTAATTTCTTTAAGTAACATTTCGTACTTTTCAATGTAGATGTCTTGTACATCTTTTGTAAGATATCTGTAAGGTATATTCCAAGGTATTTGATGTTTTTTGATGCATTTAGTATCTTTTGAAATTTAATTTTAAATTCTCATTGCTTGTATACAGAATAAAATTTTTGAATATTGCCTGTGTATCTTGTATTCATACTAAATTCACTTGTTAGTTCTACTATACTTTGGGATGATTCCATAGAATTTTTCAAATACTCACTGATGTTGTCTGTAAATAATGAGTATTTTACAACTTTTTTTCCAATTTAGATGTCTTTTGTTTCTTCTTCTTGCCTCAATGCACCAGCAAGAACCTCTTACCCTGTTGAATACAAATGGTGAAAGCAAGCATCCTTGCCCTGTTGCCAATCTCAGAGGAAAGGATTTAACATTTCACCATTAAGTATGATGTGAGCTGTAGGTTGTTTTGTAATGCCCTTTACCAAACAGAGGAAGCTGTCATCCTGGTTTGCTGTGAGGTTTCATCATGATGGAGTACTGAACTTTGCCAAATGTTTTTTCTGCATCTATTGTGAGTTTTTTCCTTTATTCTGTTAAGTGGTGTATTCCATTGGCTTGGTTTTCAAGTGTTAAATCAACCTTGTATTTGTGGAATAAACCCCACTTCACCATGATAAGTTATCCTTTGTGTATATTAATAGGCTGTTACAATTTTTGTGTTATGTTCATGAAAGTTATTGATCTATAATTTACTTTTCTTGTAATATCATTGATAGGTCTCAGGGTTATTCTAGCCTCATAAAACAAAGTAAGAAATATTGTCTCCTATTCTACCTTTTGAAAGAATTTGTGAGGACTGGTTTTATTTCTTCCTCCAGTGTTGGGTAGAATTCACAAGATATCTGGTGCTGTAGTTTTCTTTGTAGGAAGGCTTATGATTACAAATTCAATTTATTTAATAGATATGGGGCTATTTGGATGCTCTATTATTATGTAAGTTTTGGTAATTTATGTATTTCAAGAAATTTGTCTATTTTATGTTGCAAAATTGATTGGCATAAAGAAGTTTGTAATATTCACATCATTCTTATAATGTCTACAGAATTTGTAGTAGGGTTCCCTTTGTATTCCCGATATCAGTAACTTGTGTTTCCTCTTTCTTGATTACATTTGTTGGGGTGTATCAATTCTACTTGTCTTTCAAAGTATCACATTACAGGTTTTTAAAATGTTATTGTACTGTATTGTCTAGATTGCCTTTTTTGCTTAACAATATATCATCGACATTTTCCAAAAGTGTAATATATAAATATTCCTCAATTTTTAATAGTTGCATAATATGCCCTTAATTCCATATTTAAGCCATTTCCAAATTTTTCAAAACTACAAACAACCTTGTATTTAAAAAATTTTTTTATTGTTATGTTAATCACCATATATTACATCATTAGTTTTTGATGTAGTGTTCCAAGATTCATTGTTTGTGCATAACACCCAGTGCTCCATGCAGAACGTGCCCTCTTTAATACCCATCACCAGGCTAACCCATTCTCCCACCCTCCTCCCCTCTAGAACCCTCAGTTTGTTTTTCAGAGTCCATCGTCTCTCATGGTTCGTCCACCCCTCTGATTTCCCCCCCTTCATTCTTCCCCTCCTGCTATCTTCTTCTTCTTTTTTTTCTTAACATATACTGCATTATTTGTTTCAGAGGTACAGATCTGTGATTCAACAATCTTGCACACTTCACAGTGCTCACCATAGCACATACCCTCCATGATGTCTATCACCCAGCCACCCCATCCCTCCCACCCCACCCCCCACTCCAGCAACCCTCAGTTTGTTTCCTGAGATTAAGAATTCCTCATATCAGTGAGGTCATATGATGCATGTCTTTCTCTGATTGACTTATTTCGCTCAGCATAACACCCTCCAGTTCCATCCACATCGTTGCAAATGGCAAGATCTCATTCCTTTTGATGGCTGCATAATATTCCATTGTATATATATACCATATCTTCTTTATCCATTCATCTGTCGATGGACATCTTGGCTCTTTCCACAGTTCGGCTATTGCAGACATTGCTGCTATAAACATCGGGGTGCACATAGCCCTTCGGATCCCTACATTTGTATCTTTGGGGTAAATACCCAGTAGTGCAATTGCTAGGTTGTACGGTAGCTCTATTTTCAACTTTTTGAGGAACCTCCATACTGTTTTCCAGAGTGGCTGCACCAGCTTGCATTCCCACCAACAGTGTAGGAGGGTTCCCCTTTCTCCGCATCCCTGCCAACATCTGTCATTTCCTGACTTGTTAATTTTAGCCATTCTGACTGGTGTGAGGTGGTATCTCATAGAGGTTTTGATTTACAACCTTCTATTCTTGTTTACAAACATCACACAACCCATGCTGGTACCTAGTAGTAACTTCTAGGTTATAAACCATGAAATTAAAATGTTGATAGAGTCTCCAAAAATATTGTAATTTAAGAGTATGCTTTTTCCTCCTAATTTCACCAATACTGGCATCATCCTTTTGTTTAATTTTTGCCAATTTCCTAAAGAAATTTATCTCGTTTTTGTATGCATTTAATTATAAATGAGCTTAAGCATCTTTTTGTATGAATAGCTGCCCCTGTATCTTTTTCTATTAATTATTGATATCCCTTGCCCAGTTTTCTTTATTAATTTTTTGAGGTTCTCTCTGCATTATTCATGTTAACACTCCACTTATCACCTGTTGCAAATTCATTCTCCTAGTTTTGTGTGTGCATGTGTCTGTGCGTCTGTGTGTTGGGTGTTTTTTAAGTGTTAGAAATAGATGAATGCTTATAAAGTGTTGGGCACAGTGTAGAGCAGATATCCAATGCACAGAACTATTATTATTAATCCTGTCATGTGAATGGTTGATGCTAGGAGACTACCTTGTTGCCAGTACTACTAAAGTCCATTAGGAAGCTAAATGCTTCATTTTCTCTACACTTCTGACTTACATCAGACTTCTCCCCCACAGAATAATCATGGAGAACTACCGCTTTCTTACTCCCATATTCTGTAACAAACAAGCTAAATTTAAAACTTCTACAGGAAATTGAGTTTTAATTAATATCCAACTCACACTACGACATCAGTATCATTTTGCACGACAAGCATCAGAAAATAATTTAAATTCTTATGACTCATCCTTGAGAACAAACAGTGGAACAAGGTGTGACAGGTGTCATCAGCCTCGTAGTCTCTGTCTCATGCTCCCTGGATGAGAAGTAACATACCCTGGATAAGAAATGAAGAAATGTTGAGGTAATTTGCTATATTCCCTGTGCACCTTCTGCCACAGGAAAAGATTTTAGTGGGCTATCTTGCTCAGCTTCATCAGACAGTCTTCAATGATATAAACAATGATATAAACAGGTGTTATTAGATAAGATGGACACTTTTAAAAAAGAATCACAGGCTCTATGTGAACCTAGATGAAAAAAGTGGTAGTTTCCATGAGGAAATTGAGAGAGAGAACTGACAGTTAACTACCACTTGGAAATAAGGCTTTTCAAGTGAGAGACTCTAATTACTGCTGTATGCTCTACTAAGAAGTCCTTTACCTAACATTGATACCTTCCTCTGGCCCTGATTAATTAAGCCCAAACCAATTTTCCGTCACTGAGATTGTTCAGCCACTAGGAAAAGTAGAAAGCTGGGTGAGTATTAGCCTTACAATGATGTGTGTCCTTATATATTTTATCCCATCTTCAAGCAACCTCATCTAAATTTTTAACAAAAGCAGTTCATGTGATGACTCATTTATTCAACAAACATCTATTAACCACTTATTAAAAGTGTTTTCCCACTCTTGTATTTTTAGTACCTAGCACTGAGCCTGGCAAAATCATCAATTTTTTTAAAAAGATTTTTTATTTATTCATTTGAGAAAGAGAGAGAGAGACAGAGAGAGTGAGAGCACCCGCAGGGGAAAGAGTCATTGTCCTTAAAGTAAAATCCAAGCAGCTGAAACAGCCAAATGCATTCCAAGATCTGGCCTATGCTATTTCTATACTGTATGAGATTCAGTTTCTTGAGTACTCATGGTATCATCTCTTACCTCGAGACGTTCATACAGCCCCCTTCCCTCTTCCTGAAACAGTCACCTCCCATCTCCACATCACTCTTCATCATGCTAACTCCTTCATTCCCTCCATGTATATTACCATGATGCTCTTAACACTTGTATCACAAAATTTAACACATACTTTGTAATTTTTTTCTTTCCCATTAGAATAAGCTTTGTTAGTGCAGGGACAAAGTGTATATTGAACTCCACCATCTTGCTAGCATCAGCGTCATGTCTGGTACATCGTACTCTATAAATATTTGCTGACTAAATGAATGAATAAATGGGATTCAAACAAAAATAAAATATGATCTCTGCCTTCAAAGAGCCTGGAGGAAAAAGAAAGACAAAATTATTAATTATAACTGAGCCAAAATTATGTTTCATAACATAGGTAAATGTAAAAACTAAATGAAAGTTAAAGGATCATTTCTGCCTATATTGCAAAGGGTCCAGAAAGGCTTTATAGATAAAATGACACCTGAACCAGGGGAGGGGGGTGGGAGGATGGGTTAGCCTGGTGATGGGTATTAAAGAGGGCACGTTCTGCATGGAGCACTGGGTGTTATGCACAAACAATGAATCATGGAACACTGCATCAAAAACTAATGATGTAATGTACGGTGATGAACATAACAATAAAAAAATTTTTAAAAAATGACACCTGAACTGAACCCTTAAGAATAAGTGGACATTCAGAGTGCTTGGAATAGAGAAAGTACTTTTGCTGGCAATGCCCATCATTCATTCTTCCTCCTTGTGGTAACAACACTTCCGCTTTCTTCTGGAGAAATATGTTTCTCTTTTCCCAGTGGTTTGCGTTCGGCTGACCTCATTCCTTGCCCCACCCCTCAGCCTGGCCTGGCCAATCAGAATCAGAAAGAGTGTTTCCAGGCACAGGGACCTTGTCCATGCAGGCCAATGAGAGCCAGTTCAGAGACCTGCTAGAACTAGTACAGGAGGAGCACTCTTTCCATGGGGGATAGCTACACTGATGATAAAAGCCTGAAGCTGCTAGTAGCCATCTCTGACACCATGTAGGCAGAGTTTACCTGAAGATGAAGCTAGAAGACTGAAAAATGGACCTAGTGGTGGAGAGAGAGACTGGTCTAATTACTTTGTTAAAGCCCTTGGATCCAGCTGTGCGGAAGGAAGGCCAATACGTATTCCAGGACTTAACTACTTAAGCAAGACCGCACACTCTGTTTTTTGAAGCTAGTTTGCGTTGGATATCTGATCTTTTACAAGTAAAAGTGTCCCAACTAACTCAGCACTCAATAAATAACTATTAAAATGTGTACAAAAGTAACAGGCAGAAAACACAAGATAAGGTGTCAGGTCAAAGGAATAAATAGCATTAAGTGAAGGAGGAAATTAACTTTTAGACAGCTTAATTTAACTTTTCTTAAAAATGGGGGAACATATATATATATTCCTGTTCTCAGCAGCCCATAGATGCAAGATATTTCATGCCTCTTAAGGCACTTATCTGAAGGCTCCTCTTCACCTCTCAAATTGTCATACATAAGAATCATGGTACATAGGGGCACCTGGGTGGCTCAGTTGGTTAAGCAACTGCCTTCGGCTCAGGTCATGATCCCGGAGTCCTGGGATCAAGTCCCGCATCGGGCTCCCTGCTCGGCAGGGAGTCTGCTTCTCCCTCTGACCCTCCCCCCTCTCATGTGCTTTCTCTCTCTCTCTCTCTCAAATAAATAAAATCAAAAAAAAAAAAAAAGAATCATGGTACATAATAAAGGAATGATTTGTCCAGTTTTGTTCAAAGAAGGTTATGTCTTTTGTTCATGTTCTGAACAGAAAGATTCAAGGCAGTGTTACAGAACTCATTTATTATATCTATGTTCAGCTATTAGACTCAATCCTTAAACCAACCATTATGATGTCATTCTTCTTGACATGCACCAGGAAACAATTCCTATTGTTAATGTATAACCAGAAGATTTGCATAATCTGTACTATATTCAAACAGCATACATTATGACTAGAGCACTGCCAACTTATGACGACGTGATTTCACTACCTTTTCTGCATGATCAAATTACACATCTATTGAAGTAAATCTTCTCAACTTGTCTCATGTAATTTTAATATTGCAACTTTTCTATACACACCAAGCTTCCTTTCTGTTTCCTAACATAGCTCTGCTTTAGACAGTCTTCTATCTGGCACACCTTTCTTTTTCTTAATTGGAAATCCAAAATTTATATGCTAAACAATTTATATAACAAAAACATTAATAAGGCACCAATAGGCTTTTGTATCTCTATAACCTAGGTTATAAATTAACTTCAGCATTTGCTGAAATGCTCTAATTAACAGAGGTTCATAGGCTTAATACTAGTGCTCAAAATTTTAGTTATACCTGGAGATCCCACTAAATGTAAGCATCATGCTCCCTATAATCCTAAGAAGGTAACTAAATATAATATAAGGGAAAAATAGGTATGCCTCACTTTAACTGTAGCCTTGTTAAATTTCCTATAGTCATAGTACCCATTTTCCTAAAATATCCCATATTGGGTATGGATGCTCTAACATAGTGAAAAATGAATGAAAATTAAAGTAAGTTTTTGGCACTTATAAACTGGCTTGATAGATGAGACCTTATGGATTCCCAGTTAAATTAGTTAATTTGCTCCAATGTACATTAAAACAAAGCTTTCAAAGATAGAAACTTATTATATAAAACCTAACTAATAAAGGGTTGATCATCTCACTGATTCTCCATTTAGTAGTCCCAAATTTTTGCCAGTTATTAAATTTTTGCCTGGAAAAAAATAAAAGACATTCCATGGTGGATCACCATAGCCTGAATTCTGTAGTCCCACCATTAAGGCCCCATACCCAATATCCAATATTACTAAAATTACTGATTACATCCAGTCAATAACTATAAATGAAATTGTTCTATCCCTTGCTTTGGGTAGTGATTACATGGGTGTTTATCTTTGTCAAAACTTATCAAAATCCACTTAAAATCTGTGCATTTTATTGCATATGAATTACATCTCAAAAAGTGATTTAAATTTAAAGAAAAAACAACTGCAAAGAAAAATATGTTTCACATATCAACACTATACTTTTACGCAAGCCAGAGAGGATTTTTTCCTTTAAAAACAAAAACAAAAACATGTACTTTTATTGAAGTCATTATAAGCTGATTTATATTGCCTTGTATGAGTCGATTATTAAATTTTAGGAACTTTGTGAGCCAGCTGTTAAGTTACTGTTATCTTGAAATTAGCCACGGTAGAAGCCTTTACAACGGTACATTACAAATCAGGGCTCCTCCCACCCTCAATGCCTCAGTGAGCTGGTTTACTAGCACACCATGTACTTATGATTTATATTAAAATAAAGATCTACTTTGCATGTCATGTTTAGAGTTATGGTCAATAAACAAAGCAAACGTTGCAAAATATAGTTTTATAAAAATAATTTGTATTAATGTAGACTATCAATATCACCATGCCTGCTCCCCTTTTCTTCCCATCACGTGTGCTCCCAAGTAATAATTTCAACTCTTTTGGCTGTTCATTTTTTTAATTTGCCTTCATGTCACTAACATGCTGCTGTTGCTTATTTTTTCAGTTTTGGCACTATTTACTGATTTCCCACATGAAAGATATGAATTTAGTCTTCTTTCTCACAAAACATCTGCCACCATCACAAACACACTTCTTCCCACTCCTATCCTTCCAACATTGTGTTATACTTTTGGTTAGATCAATAGTCAGTGTTTAATATGATTATCAAAATATCCACAGCTGAGCTATCTAGTATTACGATTAGTATTACTTATACTTCCTTGCACAATTTTTTGTTTTCCCTGGAGTTAATGATATTCTTGTGGTTTATTTGCTTAGTTTTCTATGTACTTATCACTGACCAAAACTCTATCCAAGTTGTTTAAAATTCCTCTCAATATTTCCAACATATCAGGTATTGTAGCAATTCCATTTTGGGAATACATCTCTGGAGGTATTTTCATTTGGATTGGTTGCTCTCTAGGCCTGGTGCACAGCTATAATCCTGGGATTTATCTTCCCCGTATCTATAAGATTCTCACTACCTCTCTTCTGAATTGGTAAACCAATTGTTAGATCAGTCATCCAAGTATTGCTGTTAAGTTCAAAGCATTCTGACTCCTGATCCCTTAGAGGTGACCTATTTTTCACTTTGCAACTTCATAGGATCTTATCTTTGTCCTTCATATTCTGAAATTTTGTGATGATGTCAGCTGGACAGCAGGTTGAATGATTCCACTACGCCCTTAATGGGTTCTTTCCATCTAAAAACTCAGGTCCTTTAATTCTTGAAAAATTTCCCTTTTTTTTTTCTGCTCTCTTTCCAAACCCCTATTCTTCAGATATTGAACAAAATGAACTGATTCTTGACTCTTATCTTTCTTTCCTATTTTCTTCTTCTTTTTTTTTTCTCTCTACTTTCTGGGAGAGAAAATTGAAGATAGTTATATTTAATAGCTCTATTTTATCTTTTTGCTCTTTCATTAAAAAAAAAAACCTCCTGCTAACATTTTAAATTTCATTTATTTTGTATCTTATAATGGCAAATATCTTCTCCTATCTCTCTGAGGATATCAAATACTTTTTAAAAGCTTTCATCTCCCTGAGTAATCTCTTCCAAGTTGCTTTCCCCCGTTTGGATAGGCCCTCTTCTTGTTAAAGGAATGTCTTGTGGATATTGACTGCTTCTATTTAAGAATAAGGCTGTAAAATGTTTTAAAATTTCTTTGGGGTACCTGGGTGGCTCTGTCAGTTAAGTTTCTGACTCTTGATTTCAGCTTAGGTCATGATCTCAGAGTTGTGAGATCCAGCCTTGCTTTGGGCTCTGTGCTGGGCATGGAGCTTGCTTAAGATTCTCTCTCCCTCTCCCTCTGTTCCTTTTCCACCCCTACTTGCCCTCTTGCTCTCTCTCAAAAAATTAAATTAAATTAGGGTGGCTCAGATGGTTAAGCGTCTGCCTTCAGCTCAGGTCATGATCCCAGGGTCCTGGGATCGAGTCTCACATTGGGCTCTCTGCTCAGTGGGGAGCCTGCTTCTCCCTCTGCCTCTCTCTCTCTGTCTCTTATAAGTAAATAAATAAAATCTTTAAAAAAATTAAATTAACTTTCTGGACACATGGGTGGCACTTGTCAACTGTGAGTTTCACTCTAAGGTCATCTGGCTGGACTGTTTCATTGAAAAATTTCTTTCCTTAAGTCTTTTCTGTTGAACTTGTGAAATTCCTCAGAGAAGGATAGTCCAATCTTTTGTTTGGAGTGGTATGGTTCTCAAACTTGAGTGTACATCAGAATCACCTAGACATCTTGTTAAAACAGATTGCTGGGCCCCACCTATACAGTTTCTGAGATAGAGCCCTAAAATTTGCATTTCTAACAAGTTCCTAGACGATATTGATGCTGCTGGTCCTGGAACCATACATTGAGAATATTGGCTGACCTAGAGGATATAAATTTCATTGCCCAAATCAAGGCCTAGTTTAAAGTGTTGGGCTTACAACATTTAGAATGTAAGCTTTTCTTAATCCCTCTGTTTTCAGTAATTGTACTCTATCCTCAACAGTGCCCAGTACCCTCTGTCCTGAGACCTTCTGTTTTATAGTTCCCAGAAAATAAGCCTAAAATCTTATGCCAGAGCTGGGAGGGTGCTATGCTCAGCCTGAATGGGGACTAGGACCTGAGGATCTCATTGTTTCTTAAACACACATCCAACCAATCCCTTTGTTTTCAATCCCACCTTCACTTCTACTTCCAGTGGTACATAGTATTGCCAGTTTCCAAGTGTTTTGAGAATTCTTTAGGGGCAAATCAAGGTGGTTTTCATCTTTTTTTTCTGCCAGTTTGGGATCCACTTTCTCAAGTTTGCTAGGTCATCTCCCAATCATCCATCTACTTCCAGCTTCCAAAATCATATACTATCAACTCTTCTATATCATTTTCTCTTTGTTCTTTAGGCTTTCAAAAAAAAATCATTTTACTATCATATTAGTAGAGTTTGGGGGAAGAAGCAGAGGTAAAAATTTGTGTTCAATCTGCTGCCTTCAACTGGAAGTTAGAAAAGTCTTTAGTATCCAACAAATGATATTCCTAGATTAATTATATCTCAGAATATAAAAACAACAAAAGCAAATTGAACCATCCCCAAAAGTTCTGCTAGACTGGTCAGTTCAGTTGTTTCAGACTTGGCAAAAGATGTAAACTATGTTTGCATAGGACAATCTGTTTCACAGCTTCAGACTGCACCTCTCCCATAGCCAAGTGTGTCATGGGTCTGGGATACAAGCCAAACATAGGAAATTCTGGTGACTCAAAGCAAGAAATCCAAGTATATGAACCAGAAAGTTCATCTTTGCATATAAAGAACAACACTAAAAACATTAAGACCATGCTAAGGTACACTATCTGTTCCATACTGTCTTCTGCCCAACAACAATTAAAATGACTAGGATTTTTATACATAATGTCAGAATTATGCTAGTTCCTTTATATATTCTCTCTCATAGAATCTTTACAACAACCCAACACAATGGATATTATTTTACTCTTTTATTACCAGTTAGGTAACTGAATTCCAAAAGAATTAAGTAACTTGCCCAAGGCCAAATAGGAAGGGCAGAGCCAGAAGGAGATTCTAAAGCTACCGCATGACCACTTTTGAAATTGGGTGAGTTAAAAGCAAATAAAAATATTTATCTTGAACACAAAGCTGATTTCATAAGGCAACACAGTGTTCTTGAATTAAGTTTTTTTTACAGATTTGGACCACATCTTATTTTGTGTTGGTGTGACCCATACAGCACCCACCAGAGCAAAACTTTAATAGTCATTAAATTGAAGATGGTTATAATATATTTAATAGCTCTATGAATAATACACAAGAACAAGTTCATTCAAGATTATTATAGACATGTCTGGTAAGTCACTAGACAGATTTCTGCCATGGGAAATCAACAGGACGAAAAGCCTTCAGAGACACACACACTTTGTTCCTTATCATTACTTTGCAATATTTTCTTTTTAAATAAAAACAGATTCTACATATTTGAACCAACAAAGTGGTTTTCCTGAAGGATACTTTGAGGGTGGATATTTTAGCTTTAGTTTATAAAGGTCACTCTGAAGTTTTATGCTCTTTGGGGAGTCTTCCAAATGAAGATTTTTACCAGAGAAGAGAGATTCAGTGAGGGACTAATGGTCACATTTTAAAACCTAAAAAAGGGGACCGAACTTCTTTTATTATCCATGAGTGAAAGTAACCCAGGAAAACAGATAAACAAGGTAAGACTGGACAATAAGAGTAGAAGTGGAAAATAAGAGAAAAAAAATTATAAAAATGTGTTTGGAAGAAACTCAGGAAAGGCAAAGATGTTAACATTTAGGATGAGAAGAAGATGAAGGAGATAAAGAAAAAACTGCTTAGAACTGCCCACGAAACATCTTTGTTACAGGACTACGGGACCCACTTTGCTGGGAAGGAGAGAAATAACTCAATGACATTATGTTTTCACTTGATTGCAGGCCAGGAGATAGGCTACAGAATCATAAAAAGCAAAATGTCATTAACTAATACTAAATTTTTCATTCAATTTAAAAGGACTTACTAGGAAACCAAACACAAAATGTGCTGTACAATTGAGAAGAAAGCTTAGCCTGTCTTAGAGAGCACAAATATTTCACTGATGTGCTAGGCAGAGTAATACCCCCTTCCAAAGAGGTCCACATCCTAATCTCCAAAACCTGTGAATATGTAAGTTACACGGCAAAGAGAAACTAAGGTTGTAGATGGAGTGAAATCTTTAATTAGCTGACCTTGAAATGAGGAGATAAGCCTAGTTTGTCCAGGTGGGCCTCAAAATTACAAGGTCCTTATAAGTTGAAGAGGAGGGCAGAAGAGGGAGACCAGGGAGACTCAACATGAGAACAACCTGGCTTGATGGGCTGGATGGAGGAAGATGGAGGAAGGGGCCACATGCCAAAGAACGTAAGCAGCCCCAGAAACTAGAAGAGGCAAGAATCTATAGCTTCTACCCTAGAGCCTCCAAAAGAAATGCAGAGTTGATGACATCTTGCTTTCAGTCCGGTGAGACCCATATCACACTTCTGACCTCCAGAACTGTAAGATAACAAATGTGTGTTATTTTAAACCACTCAATTTGTGGTAATTTGTCAGCAGCAATGGGAAATTAACACAACTGGTATGCCCACGTATGTAAACTCATCATTAGTCTTATCTTACTCTCTAAAGCCAGCCAGTCAGCCTTCACTCAACAGTGTGCACAGTAAAAATGAAACTGTCACCAGTTTTTGTTAGAACAAAAACTGACTCCGTTTTTCAGTTTCAAATAAGTGTATTCCCAGTTAAGCTTAATTAATGAGGTTTTATGAAAACAGAAATCAGAACTGAATTAAACATGTGTAAGTAGTCTGTTTCACACATCATCATCATTGCATAATACTGTTGTAGTTCGGCCAACTCTGATGCTTTCTACACTTGCAGAATAGATTAACCAAATGTCCTTCCCTAAGAAGAACTTCTTCCACTGGTTTGTATGTATACATAAATTCTTTAATTCTGGTAGTCTGTCATCAGCTATTTTTTCTATATGCTTACTCAATTCCTTTTAAAATGTTCCCATAGTAGTGAGTATCCCCAACTTCCCTTTGAACAATATCAAGTTGCAACTGTGAATGGCAAATGGTAATTGGTTGTACTGAGAGCAAATTTGAATTTTTTTTTTTTTGGAGGGGAGGAATCACCAGGACGAGAATTTGAGAAAGAAATAATTGTAGGTACCTAGTGTTCAAAAGTTAATATTAAGTTATTTATTTATTTATTTGTTTCAAGTTTTTATTTAAATCCCAGTTAGTTAACATATAGTGTAATATTAGTTTCAGGAGAAGTAGGTTGTTTAAATCTTAGCAATCACCTTCCCTCACCAAGATTACTGAAGATTATTAGGGTCCAGGCCAATCTATAAAACTTAATCAACCCACTAAGTATGTGAAGTGGAAGTTAATCATATACATGAAGTCTTCCACATTTACTGGGTACCTGCAATGTGCAAGAATCTTTGATATGAGCTCGGCATGCAAAGGTAAATGAAAATTCTTGTCCTCATATAGTTCACAGTCCAGAGGAGGCTAATAATTATATCACTGCTGGATAATACTATAATGCACATTTAGTAAAGGTTCGGTGGGGCACAGATGGCATCCTCAATTTGCCTGATGGTACGGGGAGACACTTGGCAGAGAAAGGAACACTGGTGCAGTATCTGAAAGGAAGGAATATTCTTATTCCAGTTACCTCCACACTTGCTGGGAAGGAGGAAGCTGTGGCCACCACTGGAGAAGAGGCAGTTTAAGAATCCCTGGTACCTAGTTAAGTGCTCTCTGCATCTATGAAAAAAAAAAATCTCTTTGTTGCATCTCTAAACCCAGGCAAATTAGTACCTATGTATTCTGAATTGGGAAAGATAGCATTTATTAGAGAGGACTAAATTTAGGTAGTCCTGGGTTCAAATCTGCTTGGAAACTGTCACTGCATTATCTTGGTAATTTGCTTAGGCTCGCAGCCTCTGGTTTCCTGGCTAAAAAACAATCACCAACATTCCCATCTTTTAAGATAGTGGTGAAGATTCGAGCTGGTTTATGTAAAGCACCTAGTATAAGAGATCAAAAATGGAATTCTGAATTTGGACTCTAACACCAAAACACACACAAGTCAAGTGTTCACAGATCAGGAAAAACACCAAACTCCTCAAGAATCACTGCCAAGTTTAACCGATGCCCCTCAGAAAAATCAGCAAAATGCAACAAAATGCAACCCATCTCCTATTTCACTGAAGAATAAATCTAGCAGCTCTGAGTCTGAATTGTTTTGCCATTTCCCACAACCCCTTAATAATCCTCAGGTAGAAGTGCAAGTTCTGTAACCAAAAGGACCTCATCTTAGTCACCTTTGGTCCCATATCACAACTATGATTTCTTGCTCAGTAGGTGCTCATTTTTCACCTTAAAATGTAGAGATGTATAGTCAATCTGCATGCATGTAAATGACAGAGATTATACATACTTGGACATTACAATTTAGAGTTGACAGAAACACCAAGAATATATCCCTACTAAATAATTTATAAAATATTTTATTTGAGAAAGAGGAAAATCACTCAAAGTAAAGTCATTCATTTAAGAAATAAGCTATTTGAATACATACTATGTGTCAGGCACTGTTCTATGTACTGGGGAGATAGCAGTGAAAGAGACAATTTCATGACACTTATATTCTAGTCTGAAAGATAGTGAATGTGACAAAATTGATAAATAAGAAAAATAGTAGGATAAGTGCTAAGAGACAAATCAAACATAAAAGAAAGGCAGGAAGTATCCGGGAGCCTACGCCATGGTGGTAGCCATGCTGTGATGACAGGAGCTCCCAGATTCTGCATGTATTTTGAAGGTAGAAACAAGACTTGGTGATGGATTGGACACATGAAATACTGTCAAATATCCAACTATTAGGATATTCTTGGAGTCAACAGAGATTCACCCCAATTTCCCTTCATCAGCAGAACTGTGCTAGAAAATATTTCAATCACTTAACTCATGAAACAACATTAATTCTGTAGATGATAAATGATAAGGAGATAGGAAGTTTAAAGTCAAGCTTTAAAGAAAACACATATCTGGTGATTAAAGGTGCTTGGCAGGTCAATTGCCAAAGATCTTAAGTAGAATGACTTCACTTCATTTGATGGACCAACAGTTCACGAGTGAATCTTTGAAGACTAAAGACAAACACTAAATAATCAAGGTTAACAAACTAAGAAGTTGTATAATCAAGAATATGATTTTACAACAACTTTTCATGTGGTCTCAGAGCAAAAGTCTTGTATTTTTTAACTCAAAAATAAATAAAATGTCCTGATTAAACCAACTAGGTTCTTTTAACATTAGCAAAAGTAGAAACAGTAATATTACTAAAATTTCACTTTTACAGCCCTTTAACTTTATATTTTCTCTTGGATACATGTGATATTAATTTGAAAATTGGTTATCATATTTGAAAATTATATATGGAACGATTGGAAATTATATATAGAAATTTAAAAGTTACATCTACATAGATGGGGAAGGAGGGAATAAAGGAAGGAAAGAAGGAGAAAGGAAGGAAATCTCACTTGTTTATATGGATTTGTCATTCCCAAACTTCCTCCATTTTTATCTCAACTTGTCCAAGGTGGTACCAAAGAAATCCAGCAGATGGCACTCATACATTTTTCTAAATATGGTGCTGAATAAAAACAGGATTGCTTAAACTTTGTATTTCAGACCAGAAAGACCAAATAAATCATAGTCAGAAGCAAATGCATTTTCAAAATTTTCTATTACCATGGAGAAATAATGCTTTTAAGCTACTCTAATGCACATTCATAGCTTGCAAGCAACTTACAATTTTCACTTCCTATTCTAGCAGCTGGTGGAAAGTAAGCATTCAAAGCCATTACCTGCCAATCAACAGCTTGATAATAGAAAGCTGTAAGTAAACACTGAGAGACCCACAAACTTTCTCCATGAAGGGATATGGGATCATTATTTTCTTCTAGTTTCCTTTCAGTGCTTTTATTGGTTGTTCCACAAAGATAGGTTCTGAAATTAGCAAACATTATTACTGCCAATTTTTAGCTAAGTAAACAGAGTCTCAGAAAGAGTAAAAAATGAGGGTATAGAGTAATTCAACCAAGAAAGAATCAACAATAAATGAACTCAGTTTCTTTAACTAGAGAATCAATAATTTATACTTAAATCCTCAATTAATAAATATGGGCTAAATGAACAAGTTAATTCAAGCCGTATTTCAACATATATTTATTGAACACTTCCTAAATGCCAACAGTTTCAGGCTTTGAGAAAAAAAGTGGTATGTAAGACCAACAACACCCCTACTCTCATGGAACTTGTGTTTCAGTGGTTAGAAATAGAAAATGAAAAAACCAAACAAACAAGAAAGATATCAGAAATGACAAGTAGTATGAAGAGCATTAAACTTGAGTGTGTGACAATGTGACCAAGTGATTACTTTAGAGCAACTGTTTAAAGGAGGGCTTCTCTGAGGAGGTGACATTTCAGCTGACACTTGAATGACAGAGCAAACAGCTGTACAGAGATCAGGAGGAGCAGAAGAAAGTTCCTGAAATGATCCCAAGGCCAGAGTGAGTCTGGCCTATTTAGAGAGCAGAAAAACAATGTGGTTGGAGAGGAATTTTCAAGGAGAGTGGCATGATATGAATTCTGAGAGGTAGCCAAGATGGATGGATGGGTGGAAGGAAGGAAGAATGGTTGGAAGGAAGGGGATGGAATAGAAGGGGAACAGAAAGAAATGAACAAGAGTACTAATTTCAGGTTAATCAGAGATTCTTTTATATGTTGATTTTTCTGGAAGTTTTCTATTAGTTCACAATCCTGCCTTAGCAAGCACTGAAAAATGAATATAATTCTCATTATTTGATATTTTAAGGTGCCATCCCTTAGGTTATCACCTTAAATTATCAATGACCTTCAGGGTAACACCAACAAAAATACATCTGTAGAAAGTGTAATAAAGTGGGATGAATAGGTATTAATTTCAAGAGATACCCAAGAGGTGAATTTTCAATAATACTTGAGTCTGTTCTGTACTGATTTGCCCTTTCCTCCTCATGGAGAGTAAAAGATAATGTTAATGATTTACATGCACTGATTCTGATTAATCAATGTTTTCTGGTACCAAAAGAGTGATTTAAATGATTCTCAAATTTCTCTTATCTTCTAATATTTACCTGTTATGTAAGATTTTATAAGCAAATTTTCAAAAGCAATGTATTTTTAAGGTTGTTGGAACTGAAGCCCAAGCAATTAAACTGTAAATAAAGAGACCCACTGCCCTCTGTGACCTCACACAAATCAGATCATCAATCAAAATCTCAGTTCTTCCTGCAAACACTGGGATCTATGCTTAGACTCCAACTAGAATCTCAATAAAAAGCTTTGATTTTATTGGGGGTAAAATTGTTTTTATAGATATAACCTTGATATTTTACAAATTTTAATTGACAACAGAATTTAAAGCTGACATTACACTGACCTTAGGATTACTCCCAGGTCACCCATTCCCAACCAGAAGTTTCCTTGTCTAAAGTCCACAAAAACTATCAACAACCACCCCCATTTAATGGTGATTTGAATTTGCAAATACTTTCTCTCAGCAATCACAAAGGCATATCCAGAAATATTCATTAGTAATTGTATTTGCATCTATTAAATGTAGATTAAGAGGATTTTATTTTAACAAGATTTTATTTACCAACTAATTAGGATGACAATTTATTACAAGTATGAAAATAATTAACTTAGAATTAATAGAGTAGTATAGCTTTTCTGGTTGTAAGAAAGAAAGAAAATCATTTCTCTCCCCTCTATGGGCCTTGTTTTGCACAGCTACTTATATCAGTCATTGTTATTAATTTCACATTTTTACTTACTCTTTATTTCCCAGACATTTGAATTCTGGTGCTGTCAATCTCATAAAGGTCTTTCAAAGATAAATGTGCTATGTATCAAAAGCAGTTGTTTAAATAAGCTTTCAATTCTGACAGCTTTGCTCTTGATACTTTTCATAGCAGCAGCTAGGAGAGCATTTTATCATCAGTCATGGCTTTCTTTGTAATGCTTCCTTTTTTTCCCTCCAATCAAAGTAAATATGTTCTTACAACTAGCATTACCCTCAAAATGTTTCCTCATGTTTAATGAATGTGACCATCAGTTTAATGAACAACAACAAATAAACAAATGAAATTCCCATACTCCCTTATAGAACAGGGAGAATGATTACATTATTTCCTTCATATATTAGTCAGTGTTGTCTCAATATTGTCTTTTGGTCAAATGTCAGTAAAATAAACAAAAAATTAAAGCTCTTGAGGCATGGTGATTAGATCATTAGCAGGCCAAGCAAAAACTTACTTAACTTGAAAATGTAATGTTTAGAAAGTATAAATGCAGGTAACTGTACATTCTTAGCTCCGACATTTTCAAAGATAACTTCATCTGCCCCGCTCTTCCATTAAAAAAAAAAAATCTGTTGTCTTAAGATAAAAGGGCCACAAAACTCCAAGACTTAATCCCTGCTTCAGGCTAATGACAAAAAATATTTTTCATTTTTTTAGTTCACATCCTGAAAAAACATTCCCTTGACAGAAAATGTTCTGAACTAGACTCTGAAAGGCAAATGTATTTGCTTCACTTCAGTTTTTCAGGATGACAAAGGAGAGAAGAGGAGTCAAGAAGAAACATAAAAGTTGACCTAAAAAAGATCTGTTTCAAATATTAAATATCAAATATTAAAATATTTTTTAGAACATTGAACAACTTCAAATTTCAAATGTTATGCTATAGATAAATATTTGAATGACAGAACACCTTACCCTTGTACACCTAGGATTAAAAATCATATCATATTTATTTCCAATCATGTCACTGAACTGCTACTGTTTTCTGGACTGCAAATAAATGCCTTATTCATAATAATGTGACACAGTTATGTATGATTGATTGGTATGAAATAGAAAGGGACTTTGTCCTCAGTGTACACTTAGAACAGGCCTGTCCCATGCAAGCTCCCATCTGCAGCCAGCCAGCTAAACGACCCTTCTGGTGAGAGACTCAGTAGATTTTTCACAGCATAATTTCCACTCCACAACAAATTACCAATCCCAATTGCCTCTCTTTTAAGACATTTCTAGATTTCAATTCATTATAATTCTATGACTTCAACCTTATCTTGGACTTTTAACAATCTCATCATGGTTTTTCAGGGTCCAAGGAGAAAAAAGACAGGCAGACAAAGTGCTCCTCAATTTTTGTTTCTTTTACAAGAGAAAACACTACTATTGACAAAACAATGAGTAGTATAGAAATCTTATTGATTGTATATACCTTAAAGCTTTTCCTTTTCTTTGATTTTTCCTTCCATTTCAATAATCAAGTCAGGGAAGGAAGAAAGGAATTTCTAGTCTAGTGGTCACACTCCACATCCTATAATTTTGTTGCTGTTTTTCCCCTAGCCAAATAGAGCCATTAATCAACAGGAAAAATATGCTGCAAACTACCTGTATACATCCTCATATTATCCCCAACAGAGAGCTGAGAATTAGAAAGTTGCTTCTGGAAGAACTTCCGTCACAATAAAGAACTATGGTGGTGTGCCCAGAACCTTGGAGCACTCTTACTCTGGGTTAGTTTGAGCCTTGGCTATAACTAAGTATAAGGAAAATTTAGTGAATTATTTGCTTAATGAATGAGCATTCATTTAAAAACTGTCCTTCTGTATAGCCAAAGTCTTGCTTCCCAAATAATTATAGTCAGTCTGAGACACATTTTACCCAGAAATTTCAGTTATTTTTCCCACTTAAGAGGTTTATGAATATGGTCTTAAAAAAACTAAAAATGACCCAAATTTACTGCTGATATATTATATTGACAGTGCAGTTTAGTTTAGTACACTGTGACTTCTATTGATTGTTGTATTTCCTTTGTCCAGTGAACCTGTTCCTTTGATTACATTGATTCAAGTAGTCCCAGTTATTTTGACTTGGTATCACATGGGTAGTGCTTTATATCACTCTACAATCATACATGTGATTGTTTGAAAATTAGTTTAAGTTTTAAAATATATGCATTTTAAAATAATGAAGATGCCGAATCTTCCATTTTTTTCTCAAATTCAGTTCATATGAATCCTGATTCCATTACTGAATATTTAATACTGGTATCCTATATGATACACATATGAAAAGATAGTTGTATCTGTAAAGAGTTTATTCTGTATATACGTCATTGCATGTTAGCTATGCAAATATGTGGCAGATCTGTAGTTCACATTAATATTTAGCTACAAAACCAATAACGAACAAAAAATTACTGTAATTGAAAAAAGCTTTATGTGTAAATTCAAACTGCATATTAATAATATAATACACATTTAATAAGTAGATATTCATGAGACTTAGAATTTAGATAAATGGACTAAAATAAGACAGAACTGAAGTCATGACTAATCCCAATAACCATTTCCTACTCTATATTTGCATATAAAATAGAATGTAATTCCCTGGTACCATTAATTTTTTTCTTCTTAGGCAAAAGTAATTTACTATCAAATATTTAAGGAATCAAAATAAGAAATCACTTCTGAAAATGCAAATTATTTAGACAGATGGCAATTGCTACACATCTCAAAGGAGAGTTTTGACTTTACTAATTTTTACAAAATAAGAGTGTAAAACAACATATATAGAAAGCTATACCAAAATAAACCTTGCTCTGAAACTAGACCACCTTATCATCAGTAGAGAAATGTGTGTAAACATTTCATAGTTGATGTTAAACTCATTCAACTATAACCACAAAATAAAACATGATCCTAACATTTTGTACTCAGTACTTTGAAATATATCCCCAAACAGGTTTTGTCTCCTTCCTCACACCCACCACAATTTAGGGGCTTGGTGGACAGTTTCAATACACTTTTACAGAGACTAGTGAAAATACACCTATCTTCCTAGACAGGATGGCAAACCACAGAAAGCTACGTGATGTTGTGAATTTGGTGGAAATACCAAGGTTTGATACAAACATGAGTTTTAGTTGCCATGTTTCAGTGAAAATGAATCCTGAGGCCCCTCAGGAGATTATGTACATCCCCAAGTGGATGACTTATTTCATTCTACCAACATTGGCATCAGGAAGAAAACTGCCAGGCACAAAGACTGGGGAAAGCCTCAGGTGCCCCAGACTTAACTCCACAGACACATCTAGAGAAAAGAGGAGAAAACTGGCTTTTGCAGATGAAAGGCCTCCTAGGACCTCTGTCAACAGACATCTTACTGATGAGAGAAGGATTAAAATGAAGTGAACATCTTTGTTGGTGGAAATGGCAGGGACAAAACTGGGTCAATAATCTGATCATTTCTCTCTCCCAGGGTTTGATTAGACCCAAGGTAAACTGCAACAAAAAATGAACAACATCAGAAAGTACAGATCAGTTTAAGGGTCAGGGGAGATAAGAAGCCAGAGAACACAGTATCTACCTGTCCTTTCTTCTTCCTTTAGAAACAAAATCAAACGCCATAAGGAGCTTTAAAGTTCCAGCAAGTAACAAGAGAAAAAATTACATTTTTAAAATGCTAATATACCAATTCTAGATATCAACAACTTTGAACATTCTGGACTTCACATTTTCCACAAAAATCTGTTGTAATGGGCATCGTTTGTGTATCTATCACAAAGATTTGATTCTAAGATACTTTCATCAAACCTTGGATAGCTTTGGTCAACTCTCCACAAGTTATTTGTTTTCCTGAAGATCTTTCTGTGCCAATGTCTGAAAAGAAAAATATAGTAATTATTCATGAGGAAAATTAAATTCCTAATGAAGGAATTCCATAAAGTTCATGTAAATTTAACACAACAATACTGGGCATTTCTAAATTTTACTTTTGAAAGTTTTTATAAAAAATATAAAAATATAAATATATATATAAAAATATAAATCCTGACAATTGGGACATTTTAAACAAGAAATGTTTACAGAAAATAAATATGAACCAAATGTAATGTACTAAATTAAAATTACATTTTAACATATTTTAAAGCTAGCTATATATTTCTTCCATTAAAATGGAGCATGGCAAATACTGCATTCATTTTATAAACAACCAAAGTAAGAGGTTAAAAGCAATTTAAAGTGCTCCCACACAATCCGAAAATAAGTTTCCGATAATTGAATCTGAAGTTCTTGAGATCATAAAAATCTGTAATAAGAAAGTTTTAGGATCAAATATAATAAAAGTATAATTTATGCCTATCAAAAACAAAAAGCTTTTAAGCATTATGATAGTTAAACTCCTTCAGTGCATTAATCCTCTAATAACTGTTTCAGTCAAGAGAATGTTGGGAGGTCAGGTTTGGATTTTTTTTTAACTTAGTTTGAAATTGTACATAATTCTCTTTGAATATAATTTGCTTTATGTAGCACCTAACTCTCCAGGAACTCAAAACATTTCAGGGATTTATATCCTGACCTTAGTTTTGTTCATTGTTGCTGTTTTATTTTTTGTATCTAGTGAAAAATCCATGTGAAGGGCAAACCACTAATTCAGTGATATGTATCCCAGCAAACCCATTCTTGCTAGTAGGGAAAATAATGCTGAACAGAAGTTAAAGAATCAGTGGTGGCTTACCAACTCCAAAACTTCTATTTCTGTTTGGAGAGCTTCACAAGCACTTTGTACGTCATCTTCCTTATAAAGTTCTAATTCTTTTTTAAGTCTGTTTTAAAGGAAAAAATTCACCCTATGAGTTCAGCAGTAAGCTTTTATAATAATTTTTTTATTATATGGATAGCGGCAGATTTGTAGCTTCTATCATCAGAATTTTAACACTAAAGAATTCGGAAAGAAATTTTAATTCTCTATACTTCTTTTTTTTTAAAGATTTTATTTATTTATTCATGAGAGATAGAGAGAGGCAGAGGCAGAGGGAGAAGCAGGCTCCCCGCGGAGCAAGGAGCCTGATGCAGGACTCGATCCCAGGACCCTGGGATCATGACCTGAGCTGAAGGCAGACGCTTAACCGACTGAGCCACCCAGGCGTCCCTAATTCTCTATACTTCTATAAAGACTGTATAAAACTCTGAGACGTACAAAACTTCCATAAAGAAAATAAGGCAGACTAAATAAATAATAGGCAATTTTAGATTAATTAAAAGAGCAACATAGTTTAGTGGGGAAAAATATAGTACTGTCTGAAGAGCTCTGTTTTAGTCTTAGCCACTAACAAGCTGAAAAACCTTGGCTAAATCATTTAGCCTCTCTAAACTTCACCTGAAAAATTTTAATTACAGGAAAAAATGACCTCTGAGATTTCTTCTTGAACTAAAATTAAACATTAACTTTATAGTACACATATGCAATTAAAATATATTTTAATTTTAGAGTGAGAAAGCAACATCAATATTTCTTTCTTCCAATTAAGTCTTTAATCCTTTGAATATTCATAAATTTAAAAAAGTATTTTATGTCTATATTTAATGTAAAAAAATAGTGAAAAAACGGTCTTCTATTTCTAGCATTAGGGCTAATATTCCTTCCAAAAAGAAAAACTTAAGCAAAAGCCATGAACTGTGGCTGGAGAGGTAGAGAGCTAGGGCAGCGAGGCGGATGAGGCTGCCCTGAGGGAGCAACACTGATCTCACAAACCTAAGCCAACTGGGCCAGCCACAAGGTGAAGACTTGAACCTCTTTTGAGCTCCAACCCTTAAGGAAAGTCTGAAAGGGGTTCTAGGTCAGTGGCATTCCCTGTATACTAGCAGAGGCAAAAGAAAATCCTCTCTGAAGGAAAGTTTAACATATTTAGACCTACAGGCTTCGCACAGATCAAGAGGAAACCATGAGCTCACAATCAGAGATCACCAAGCACCCAAGAAGGCAAACCACCATAAATAAAAGTCAGCAGAGACAATAAACAATAGCTTATGTCCATAATACACAAAGAACTATGAGTCAGTAAGAAAAAGACAACACAGTGGAAAATGGGCATACCCTCCCCAAACACACAAACCTCTACCAGATCAAAAGATATACAATGGCTAACAAAAATAGGAAAAGATGCTCAACTTAATTAGTTATCAAGGAAATACAAAAGAAAAACACAATGAAATGTTATTACAAACTCACCAGAATAGCTAAAATGAAAAATAAGGAATTCCAAATCTTGACAAGGCTATGACTAAATGCCATAGAGGCTACTCCTTTACACTTGGTTGCAGAATGAAGATGACAAGTGTGGCTAACTCCCAGTGAACATGCATGTAGTGTGAGAGAGAAATAAACACTCATTATTCACTGACATCTTAGGGTTGTTCGCTTCTGAAGCATAATTTAGTCTAGGTCACAGAAAAAAATATAAAAAATAATTGGAGAGTCACCAGGAACTGAGCATTGAAGGCCACTAACACCCCAAAAACTAGAGGCACTAGGCCTCCTGATGGAAAAACGCCACCATCTATGATATAGCTTTGCCAAAAAAATTCAACCTAAATTTGATCAAGTTTTTAGATCCAATTACCAATTTACAAAAAATATATAAGTCAAACAAACATGTTTAACCCTACAATGGGAATATAATCAACTATAAATCAATCCAAATCAAGGGAAACTCTACAGGAAAAAAAATTTAATTTCCTCAACAAATAAATTACAAGTTAATTGCTGTTAATTATTTTATGTGTAATAATGGACTCTAGTTATGTTTTTTGAAAGTTCTTATTTTTTAAGAGACATAATAAAATAATTATATGATATATATGATTTGCTTCAAGTAATACAGGAGAAAAACAAGCAGAGATAGAGATGAAACAAGATTGGCCATAAGCTGATAACTGTTAAAGTTGCGCGATGAGTACATATGATTCATTATATTTTTCTTTTTTACCTTTGTATGTGCTTTAAATCCTCTATAATAATTCTTTTAAGAAACAGAGTTTAGCAAAGATAGTGGCCATAAAGTCAACATACAAATACCTGTTATATTTTCATGCACCAGCAATAAACAATTAGAACATGTCATTTAATATAAACACACCATTTACAACAGCATCTAAAACTACAAAGTACCTAAAATTAAAACTTATCAAAGATGTGCAAGATCAATAAACAGAAAATCATAAAGTTTTATTGAAAGATATTTAAAAAGACAAATTGAGATATCCTAAGTTCATAGATGGGAAGTCTCAGTTTCATAAAGATATAAAGTCTCTCAGAAGTAACTATAATAATAAATGCAATTGTAACCAAAATCACAACAGATTTTCATGGATATGATAAATTGATTTAGAAATGTATGTAAAAAGCAAAAGGCCAAGTATAGACAATATACTCTTGAGAAGACAAAAAAAAGACAAAGGGGGGTGTCCCACCTTGTATCATGACTCATTATAAAGTAACAGTAATTAAATAGTTAAAATGGAATAGTATGCATTTAGTAGTTTTGAGTAGTAATGAACGAATTGACCAATGAAACAGAATAGAAAATAGAATATGAATTATATCCATGATCTATTATTATTATTATTATTATTTAATACAAGATGTGACATTGTAGATCACTAGAGGAAGAAGAAACCATTGAATAAATGTTGCTGGGACAACTGGTTATCCATGTGCAAAAAAAATGAAAATAGATCTTGTTGTACATATAAACAAAATCAATGCCATATAAACTAAAGACAAATGTGAAAGGCAAACCCTACAAATTATTAGAGAAAATACAGGACAATATCCTTCTGATCTTAGGTAAGTAAAGAGTTCTTAAGGCACAAAAATGCTAACCATAACAAGAAATGACAGATAATTTCAACCATATTGAAAGT
Organism: Neomonachus schauinslandi; assembly: GCF_002201575.2. Classification (NCBI taxonomy): domain Eukaryota; kingdom Metazoa; phylum Chordata; class Mammalia; order Carnivora; family Phocidae; genus Neomonachus; species Neomonachus schauinslandi. The sequence goes on along the minus strand of NC_058408.1, from coordinate 140,332,497 downwards.
AGGAACTCTACTAAAGCATAACAGTATAAGGAACTCCAAAAAACAAAACAAAAACAAAAAGCTTCATAAATTGGGAGAAGAGATCTCCAACGTGTAAAAAACAAAATCCAGAATTATGAAAAAACTAAAAATAAAAAACTTCTAGAAGTCAATAAAATCAAATACCCAAACAACCCAGTTGCAAAATAATTATGAGGCATTTTACAGAAAAGGAAACACACGATCTATAAACAGATGGAAAGAAGCTCAATCTCATGGGTAGTCAGGGCAATACAGATTTAGCCCACAAAATACTGTCTTATATCCATGAGATTGGCAAGAGTTTTAGTAAGTCTAAAAATAAAGTACTGAAGAAGATGGAGATCAATGGGAATTTTTATAATTTGCTAAAGTAAATATGAACTGGTTTAATCATTTTGGAAAATAGTATGTTGTTATCTTGTAAAGTTCAAAATTCATATGCCTTTACACACCAATTCTACCAGGCATATAACCTAAACTCTTATACATGTGTATCAGGATAATCACAAGAGCATTGTTTGTGAAAACAAAAACTAGAAATAATCCAAATGTGCATTAAAAGGAAAAAAATTGTGATATGTTCACACATCTACGTTCAATAACATGGATGAGTCCTAGAAACAATCCAAAAACAGTATCATACCATTTTTACAGAACTAAAAAATAAACAAAAATAACCAATATACAGACAGATCATATATATAAATATATGGCATAATTTTAAATGAATCACAATGTAACAAAGAAAATTATATATAGGGAAATGGACTAAATGCAATATCACACATACACAAGAAAATGTTACACAACGTAGGACAGCAATTACATCTAGAAGGAAGGGTATGGAATAAAGGAGGAGCCCATGGCTAATGCAAGTTATTGGTTTTAAGTCTAGTTTAGTTCACAGGTGCTCATTATATTATTACACTTTACAACTTACACATAATTGAAGAAAAACATAGTAATTGTAGGGATGGAAGAGGAAATAATACCCTGTATATGTGAACTTCATTGTGTTCTGAACTTTTATGAATTTAATAGTAAATAAGAATTCTGAAGGAATGCTCAAGTAGGAAAAATAGAACAAGTTATTAATTTTGAGCATTAGATGTTTACACAAGCATAAAAAGCCTTGTAATGAATATTTTTAAAGAGTAAGTAGAAAGTTAAATGGAGAATCACAATGTACTGTGGAGAGCTCTACAATGTACTTCAGGCTTCATTTGAATATATTTATCTTTTTGAATAAAATGGTAGCAATCTTTCTTCCACCATACCATCCATTCTTGCTCCTGCTCCTTTTCATTTTAAATGAACTGCAGGTTCTATAACATTTTTCATGCCAACAGAACTGGGTGGTTGACCACTTTCCCTTTCAGTTAGCTAACGGTGAGAATGAGAGACTACTGAAATTAAGGATGGCATTTAGAGCGAATTATAGGAAGTATTTCACTATTCAGCATATAATCAAGCTGTAGAATTTAGATCTGCACTTAAAAAAAATTTGCTGTTGCTAGCTTTAAAAGAGGCTAGATAATAATGGTATGAATATTAATACATTTGCAGCTAGCCAAAGCTATGTAATGGTAAGCAGATATCATGCTTCAGTGCATAGACTGATTGCCTACAGGAGTCAAGAAGGACTTCCTTCACCTGCTGCACAGTAACTCAGAGCAGTTTGCGTTGGTTATTGTTACCTTTCTCTGAATCATCAAATAATGACGAGGATGGGCCAATACTGCTAGTTAGTCTTGCAAAACTTATGTTCTGTGTATTTTTATGATTTCCTGCACATTCCAATTTTTTCCAGTTACTTCTAAGTGCTATAGAAAAGCCTTTATTGAAAGAACACTCTTTTTAGCTACAGAACTGGACACAAGTACTATTTAAGTAGAAAGAAGGAAAAATTTCACCCAAAGTCCTAGTACACAGACTCAAATGATGATAAAATTTAGGTATATTTTATTAAAAGAACTTAGTAAAAGAACTCATTTTAGCTATAGAGCTGTACACAAATACTATTTCAGTGGAAAGAAGGAAAAATTTCACCCAAAGTTCTAGTACACAAACTCAAATGATATTGAAATTTAGGTATATTTCATCATAGTCTTTTGTTTCCATTAATGGTGATTATGTAATATTACTTCCTAGTTTTTTTTCTTTTGCTTAATGTTATCACTTACATTTTCCTCAGTTAATTACATATGCTATTAATACTATATAAGAGAAATATGTTGTAGTCCAAGTGGCTACACCAGAATTAACTTAATCATTCATGTATAGTATAGAAATTAAGTTGTCCCTATTTTTTTTTCCACCATAAATAACATTTCTATGAACACCTTTGTGCATCAAGTTTCCTCTGTACTTAGAATTATTTTCCTTCGGATAGAGCTTGTAAGTGTAATTTTTAGGTTAAATGGCATAAACATTTTTAAGATGCTTACAGTGATTTATGTACATCAAACTGCATTTAAGATATAGGCAATGTATACTGCCTCAGCAATGTATGAATTATCTCTGTACCACACCCTTGCCAATTTTGATATGGTCATTTAAGAATCTCTTTCAAAATTTGATAGAAAAATGATAATCAGTGGTTTTAATTTGCATTTGATAAACAGTATAACTGATTTACCATTTGACTTATTCGTCTTGGTATCCTTACTAACTTGTATAACGTAAGATACAAAATATGCATTCAATGCATGTTTGGTGGGTAAATACATGAATGAACACTATTGATTTTAGTGTCTCCTGACTGATTTTTTATCAGTTGATTATTTGGCAAGCTGTTATCCTCGTTTGTCATAACTACTATAAATTTCTCCCCGTTTATCATTCCATGATGCTGAACTTCTTTGACACATGGAATTTTAAATTTTATATGTTAAGTGTATTAATTTTATCCTTTTTGGTTTCCTTAATCACACCAGAGGTTTACTAAGTAGTTCTTTCTACTTTTTGCTAGTGTTTTCCTGCTTAGAAGGAGGTAAAAGAGGGATGGGCCCTGCCAGCAATTCCATTATTTCAAATCCTGGGTGAGTTGAATTAGGCATCTTCTTTAACTACATATTTCCTCTAATCTTCCTACCCCCCTATACCAAAAGGGGTAGTTTGTAAAGGTAAACATATGAAAATGGAAAAAAAATGTTTTCTATTAAAGACATGAGTGATTTTTGAAAATGATTACTTTAACATTACACATGGCTTCTACAATAAACAAAATGATTTCAAAGTTTAGGGACATTTACAAATAGTCACATTTACATCAGAATATAACGTTTAAAATAATCAGTTGATTCTGTCATCAAAATTTCCCTTGTATTTACTTAGAAGTTTTAATAACTATAGTATGTGCCAAGAATTCACAACACAGGAGATCTCTATTAGCTTGAAGGCTACATAATCAATGCTACAGAGACACTTCTGTTAGTGACTAAATGATGAAGTTTTACTAGAAAAGATGCAGAGTCAACAGAAATATTCAACAAAATACATAGCTAAGAATAATCCCGGAATTAAATGGGGATTTTCATATTTTATAAATGGTAAAAAGAGAGATGGCATGGATTGGCTACAGGTATATAATTATTTGACTAGTATATTCCAGAAACTTTAATGCTGAGATCTTATTACACTTACCCAGTTTGAGTTCATTCTTGTTGATAGTACAGAGTACTGCAAAGTACCTGGGCATTATCTCCTCAGTGTAGCCGGGATAACAATTCTTATTACTTTACTAAATAATGCTTGTTCTAAATAATGTTATAGAAACACTCCCACACGTATTTAAAGATACATGTATAAAATGTTTTCAATTATGAAAATTTAGAAACTCTTATATATCCGTCAGTGGGAGAAAGGCTACATCAATGCGGCATTTCCCTACATTGGCATTAAAAGGGAATGAAGTTGATCAGCACAAATGAACATGGGAAGTGTCTGTAATATTTTGCTAAGTAAAAAGCAAATTACAGACCAGTAAGTCTGATCCCATTTTATGCTAAACACACACACAGCTCGTATGTGTGCTCACACACACACACACACAGATATATAAACTCTGAAAAGATACATGTCAAACTTTTAACAATGGTTACATCGGGTTTCTGGCATAAGGTAATAGGAGAGGACACTTTGATGTTTTACATTTTCATAGTGTTTGAATTTTGGATTCAGTCAACATAGCCTAGTCTCATAATTTAAAAACACCTATATACATTTGGTAAAATAAAAAAATGTAAATGTGTGTAAATATACATATTTATCTGTGTATCTTTTAGAGAGGTTGGGAGTGTTTCAATACCATCATGTATTTATGCCTTCTTATAAATTGAAGGACCATCAGTGTGATCTCTACAACCAACTTAACTGGATGACTTTTTCACTGAAAAGGCAACAGCACTGACTTACTACTTCATATAAATGCATTTAGAGTCTCTCAGTAGGAGGTGAGTATTAACTTTTGTGCAGTTTCCATTGCAAATACCTCTTCACAAAACCACACTATCTTCAAATGTTCAGAAGGAAAATCCCATGCTGTTGACTTTGCAGCTTCATTTCTGAAATAAACTTCCTGTTGGTATTGAACAGGCACAAATAGTGGTTATAAAAAATGTAAAAGCATTCTAGAAAGAAGTTTCATGGGTAAGGAAAATGCCTGAAATGTTTCAAGTTGTCTGGTATGTCACTATTTGGAGCAAATAAAAAGTCATGATCAAGAGCTGTATTTTGGTGACCCTGGTGTTGGGCAATAATACAAAAATAATAGGTGTTGGGAGTTTGAAAGGGCCCAATATATAACAATCTTCTTTCCTGCCCAGTTGAGAAATAAGGAAAGCAGAAGATATCACATTTACTATGAATATAGCAGATACTGGAGATGTGGCTTATATCTACAAGCAAAGGGCGTACTAATATTGAACCCCAGAATTAGACTAACTTAACGCACACATTACAGGCACAATTGGATGCAACAATCTTTCTCTTATGGATTCCTAGCACTTTAAAACTTAAGGGATAAAGGAGCAGAGAGGAACATACACTCTCTGAGGCAGGCCAGCTTCTAAAGAAATAGGGAAAGAAAAGGGGCTGGGCTCAAGTTTATCCTTCCAAACTCACCAGTCAGATTGAGTCACTCCTCCCCACCTTCCGAAAAGAAAGGAGGGTGTTGGGGAAAGGCTGGGAGGATTACACCTATAAAGCTTTTTCCACATGGAAGAAAAAATCAGGAGTGGAAAAAGAATTCCATCGGGCTATCCCAGTGGTGAGAATATACCACATCTTTGCAAACAACACAGAAAATATGTGAAGGACTTGTATCTTCTTTGTAGTCAAAATAAAATTATATGTAGACTCAATCAACAATATGTAGAACAAATATTTATTGAACACCATGTGCCCTTGACTGTGCTAGATATGAGACTGATAGAAAAATGAACAGGAAGTAGGGGGACTTCCTAGCTGAGTGGGATCGATTGACACAAAAAACTATCATAGAATATGATTAATGATATAACAGAATTATAAACATACTCTCTTGTGAACACAGAGAAAGGAATAGTAGAGGAAAGCTTTCATAATTTATTACATTCATTTATTCATTTATTTATTTAACACCTACTATATGCCAAGTTCTGTACCAATGTCTTAGACCACTAATATACACTAGTAAACCAAGTAGACAAGATCTCTCCTCTTGTTGAGCACATGGCAGAGACAGAAACTAACAAAATAAAGTACGTAAGTATGTAATTACAAAATAGAATCTGTGCTATAAAGGAAAAATATAGGGTGTTATTAAAAAAATAAAAATAAATTTAGATCACAGGGTAAGGGAGGGCTTCTCTGGGGAAACATTTCAATTGAGATCTAAAGGATAGGGTATGATCCATGTAGGTAGGAGACAAGCAGGCAGAGGGGCTAACAGATTATTTGAAGAGAAGGAAAGGCAGAGAAAGAGGTCTGTAAGTGGAAAAAAAACTTGGAATGCTTGAGGGAGCAGAGTGAAGAGGGGCCCTCAGGTGAAAATAACAACAAGGGAGGTGGTCAGAGGCCATAATGTGACAGGGCCATACTAAAGACGTTAAGTTTTATTATGTGTGTTATGAAGCCATTGAATGATTTCGATGACATGATTCAATTTACAATAGATTGGCTGGTGCAAAAGTGGAGGAACGGGGAGAAGAAGACAGATTGTTACTGTGATCCAGGTTAGAGAGGGTGGTGGCTAGAACTAGGATGTTAGCAATGGGGAGAGAGAATTGGAAGGATTCAGGAAATATTTTGCAGGCAAAAGCAATAAAACTTAGTAATGGATTAGGGTGGGGTGAGAATGACGAGTTCTGTAAATACATCAAAGATGCCTGCTACCTTTTAGATTTGAGCAAAACCCATAAAAAGTGACATGTGAGCTGGGCCTTAAGGACTAAGTTAGATTTTAGCTCATGAAGAAGAAAGAAAGATAGAGGTATGAGGTCCTGTGGCATATTTAGAATTCTATAAATAGTATTCTGATGCACTAGTAGTTTAGGGTATGTGATAAAAATGCAGAGAGATAGCGGAAGGGCACAGATTATGAAGACCTTTAAATTCTCCCACCAAAGTACTAACCAGGCCCGACCCTGCTTAGCTTCTGAGATTAGATGAAATTGGGTGTGTTCAGAGTGGTTTGGCCTAGACAAGACCTGTGAGCCTCGGATAAGATTTTTGTTTTTGGGCGCCTGGGTGGCTCAGTCGTTAAGCGTCTGCCTTCGGCTCAGGTCATGATCCCAGGGTCCTGGGATCGAGTCCCACATCGGGCTCCTTGCTCGGCAGGAAGCCTGCTTCTCCCTCTCCCACTCCCCCTGCTTGTGTTCCTGCTCTCGCTATCTCTCTCTCTGTCAAATAAATAAATAAAAATCTTTAAAAAAAAAAAAAGATTTTTGTTTTTGCTTTTTTGCTTATTTAATCAGGGCAACATCACTTCAGATCTATGTTTATATTAAACTGTTGGGAATTCAGGAATGGAGCTTAGGAAAGAGGGATTTAGGACAAATATTTGGAAACTATCTATATGTGATAACTAAAACCATTGGAGCATATGAGGTAACCCATAAAGAGTATAAAGAAAGAAGATTCAGTGATTAACCTTTAGGGATCCCATGCATTTAAAGGATTGGTGGAAGGAGTCCAAGATGGTGAAGAAGTAGGAGACCTTAGTTTTGTCTGGTCCCAGGAATTCAGCTAGATAGCTATCAAATCATTCTGAACACCTATGATCTCAACTAGAGATCTAAGAAAAGAATTGCTGCAATTCTACAAATAGATAAGCGACCACTTTCTGCTAGTCTTTTTTTAATTTTCATTTTTACAGTTACATTCTATCCTTTTATTGTATTTAATTTTATTTTTGTACATATATAAGTATTTTTTCTTTACAATTTTGGGATCTAGTTTTCTAACAAACAGACCTAAATACACACAGGATCCAGTGTATTGCTCTGTTCTGTTCACCTGTCTGATTATATTCTTTTTTTTTTTTAAATTTAAGGTCTCTTACGATTTGTTTAGTGTATATTTCTCTGGGGTCATTGTTGCCATTTTAGTATTTTGTTCTCTCATTCAACTATTCTTCTCTGGGCAGAATAACAAGAGAGAAAAACTCACTTCATAGAAGAGAACAAGAGGCAGTACTGATGGCCAGGGATCTCATCAGTATAGATATAAGTAAGATATCAGAACTAGAGTTCAGAATAATGATTATAAAGATACTAGCTGGGCTTGAAAAAAGCATATAAGACACTAGAGAATCCCTTTCTGGAGAAATAAAAGAACTAAAATCTAATCAAGTTGAAATAAAAAAAGGCTATTAATGGGATGCAATCAAAAATGGAGGCTCTAACTGCTAGAATAAATGAGGCAGAAGAGAGAATTAGTGATAAAGAAGACAAATGATGGAGAATAAATAAACTGAGAAAAAGAGAAATAAACAACTACTGGATTACGAAGGGAGAATTCGAGAGATAAGTGATACCATAAAGTGAAACAATATTAGAAATAATTGGGATCCTAGAAGAAGGGGGGGCAGAAGGTATATTGGAGTAAATTATAACAAAGAACCTCTCTAATCTGGGGAAGGAAATAGGCATTCAAGTCCAGGAGGCAAAGAGAACCCCACTCAAAATCAATAAAAATAAGTCAACACCTTGACATATAATAGTGAAACTTGCAAATCTCAGAGACAAAGAGAAAATCCTGAAAGCAGCTTGGGACAAGAGGTCTGTAACCTACAAGGGTAGAAACATTAGACTGGCAGCAGACCTATCCACAGAGACCTGGGAGGCCAGTAAGCACTGGCATGATATATTCAGGGTGCTAAATGAGAAAAATATGCAGCAAAGAATAATTTATCCAGTTAGGCTGTCATTCAAAATAGAAGGAGAGATAAAAACTTCCAGGACAAATAGAAACTGAAAGAATTTGTGATCACTAAACCAGCCCTGCAATATTAAAGGGAATCCTTTAAGCAAAGAGAGAGCCCAAAAGTAACACAGACCAGAAAGGAACAGAGACAATATACAGAAACAGTGACTTTATAGGTAATATAATGGCACTAAATTTATATCTTTCAATAGTTAACTCTGAATGTAAATGGGCTAAATGCCCCAATCAAAAGACACAGGGTATCAGATTGGATAAAAAAGCAAGATCCATCGATATGTTGTCTGCAAGAGACTCATTTTAGACCCAAAGATACCTCCAGATTGAAGTGAGGGGGGTAGAAAACCATTTATCATGCTCATGGACATCAAAAGAAAGTTGGGATTAGATTTCAAACCAAAGACTGTAATAAGAGATGAGAAAGGACACTATATCGTAACTAAAGGGATTATATCATAATCCAACAAGAATATCTAAACACAGTAAATATTTATGTCCCTAACATGGAAGCAGCCAATTATATAAACCATTTAATAACAAACTTAAACACATTGATAATAATACAATAATAGTAGGGGACTTTAACACCCCACTCACTGCAATGGACAGATCATCTAAGCAGAAGATCAACAAGGAAACAAAGGCTTTGGATGACACACTGGACCAGATGGACTTCACAGATATATTCAGAACATTCTATCCTAAAGCAACAGAATACACATTCTTCTCAAGGGCACATGGAACATTCTCCAGATTATATCACATACTGGGTCACATATCAGGTCTCAACTGGTACCAAAAGTTTGGGATCATTACCTGCACATTTTCAGACCACAATGCTTTGAAACTTGAACTCAATCACAAGAGGAAAGTTGGAAAGAACTCAAATACATGGAGGTTAAAGAGAATGCTACTAAAGAATGAATGGGTCAACCAGGAAATTAAAGAAGAATTAAAAAAATTTTCATGGAAACAAATGAAAATAAAAACAACTGTTCAAAATCTTTGGGTTGTAGCAAAGGTGGTCCTAAGAGGGAAGTATATAGCAATACAAGCCTTTCTCAAGAAAAAAGAAAGGTCTCATATATACATCCTAACTTTACACCTAAAGGAGCTGGAAAAAGACCAGCAAATAAAGCCTAAATCCAGCATGAGAAGAGAATTAATAAAGATTAGAGCAGAAGTCAATGAAATAGAAACGAAAAGAATAGTGGAACAGATCAATGAAACTAGGAGCTGGTTCTTTGAAAGAATTAATAAGATCATTAAACCCCTGGACAGACTTATCAAAAAGAAAAGAGAAAGGAGGGGCACCTGGGTGGCTCAGTTGTTAAGCAGCTGCCTTCGGCTCAGGTCATGATCCCAGGGTCCTGGGATCGAGCCCCGCATCGGGCTCCCTGCTCAGCAGGAAGCCTGCTTCTCCCTCTCCCACTCCCCTTGCTTGTATTCCCTCTCTCGCTTCTCTCTCTCTGTCAAATAAATAAATTAAAAAAAAAAAAAAGAGAAAAGAGAAAGGAACCAGATAAACAAAATCATGAATGAAAGAAGAGAGATCACAAGCAACATCAAAGAAATACAAACAAATTATAAGAACATATTATGCATAACTATATGCCAACAAATTAGGCAATCTGGAAGAAATGGATGCATTCCTAGAGATACATAAATTACCAAAACTGAAATCAGAAGAAAGAGAAAACCTGAACAGACTTATAACCAGCAAGGAAATTGAACCAGTAATCAAAAATCTCCCAATAAACAAGAGTCCACGGCCAGAAGGCTTCCCAGAGGAATTCTACCAAACATTTAAAGAAGAAGTAATACCTATTCTTCTGAAGCTGTTTCAAAAAATAGAAGGAAAACTTCCAAACTCTTTCTATGAAGCCAGCATTACCTTGATCCCAAAACCAGAAAAAGACCCCACCAGAAAGGAGTATTACAGACCAATATCCCTGATGAACAGATGCAAAACTTCTCACCAAGATACTAGCCAATAGGATCCACCACGTCCAAGTAGGATTTATTCCTGGGCTGCAGGGTTGTTCAACATCAGCAAATCAATCAATGTGATACACTACATTAAAAAAAGAAAGGACAAGAACCATGTGATTCTCTCAATAGATGCAGAAAAAGCATTTGACAAAGTACAGCATCCCGATTCTTGATTAAAACTCTTCACAGTATAGGGATAGAGGGAATATACCTCAATATCATAAAAGCCATCTATGAAAAGCCCACAGCGAATATCATTCTCAGTGGGGAAAAACAGAGCTTTTCCCCTAAGGTCAGGAACATGGCAGAGATGTCCACTATCACCATTGTTGTTCAACATAGTACTAGCAGTCCTAGCCTCAGCAATCAGATAACAACAACAAAAATAAAAGGCATCCGAATCATCAAAGAAGAATTCAAACTCTCATTCTTTGCAGATGACATGATACTCTATGTGGAAAACCCAAAAGACTACACTCTAAATTGCTAGAACTCATATAGGAATTCAGCAAAGTCTCAGGATATAAAATCAATGCACAGAAATCAGTTGCATTTCTATACACTAACAATGAGACAGAAGAGAGAGAAATTAAGGAGTCAATCCCATTTATAATTGCACCAAAACCCGTAAGATAACTAAGAATAAAACTAACCAAAGAGGCAAAGGATCTGTACTCAGAAAAGTATAGAACACTCATGAAAGAAATTGAGGAAGACACAAAGAAATGGAAAAACATTCCATGTTCATGGATTGGAAGAACAAATATTGTGAAAATGTCGATGATACCTAGGGCAATCTATATATTCAGTGTAATCCCTATCAAAATACCATCAACCTTTTTCACAGAGCTGGAACAAATAATCCTAAAATTTGTATGGAACCAGAAAAGACTCTGAATAGCCAAAGGAATGTTGAAAAAGAAAACCAAAGCTGGTGGCATCACAATCCCAGACTTCAAGCTCTATTACAAAGCTGTCATCATTAAGACAGTAAGGTACTGGCACAAAACAGACACATAGATCAATGGAACAGAACAGACAACCCAGAAATGGACCCTCAACTCTATAGTCAACTAATCTTCAACAAAGCAGGAAAGAATACCCAATGGAAAAAAGACAGTCTTTTCAACAAATGGTATTGGGAAAATTGGACAGCCACCTGCAGAAGAATGAAACTGGACCATTTCCTTATACCATACACAAAAATAGAATCAAAATGGATGAAAGACCTAAATATGAGACAGGAATCCATAAAAATCCTAGAGGAGGACACAGGCAGCAACCTCTTTGACCTCAGCTGCAGCAACTTCTGGCTAGACACGTCTCCAGAGGCAAGGGCAAAAATGAACTATTGGGACTTCATCAAGATAAAAAGTTTTTGCACAGCAAAGGAAATAGTCGACAAAACTAAATGACGACCAACAGAATGGGAGAAGATATTTGCAAATGTCTTATCATATAAAGGGCTAGTATCCAAAATCTATAAAGAACTTATCAAACTCAATACCCAAAGAACAAATAATCCAATCAAGAAATGAGCAGAAGACCCGAACAGACATTTCTCCAAAGAAGACATACAAATGGCCAACAGACACAGGAAAAAATGTTCAACATCACTTGGCATCAGAGAAATATAAGTCGAAAACACAATGAGATACTACCTCATATCGGTCAGAATGGCTAAAATCAACAAGTCAGGAAATGACAGATGTTGGCGAGCATGCAGAGAAAAGGGAACCCTCTTACACTGTTGGTGGAGAATGCAACCTTGTGCAGCCACTCTGGAAAACAGAATGGAGGTTCCTCAAAAGGTTGAAAATAGAGCTACCCTATGACTCAGCAATTGCACTACTAGGTATTTACCCCAAAGATACAAATGTAGTGATCTGAAAGGGCACATGCACCCCAATGTTTATAGCAGAAATGTTCACAACAGCCAAACTAGGGAGAGCCCAGACGTCCAACAACAGATGAATGGATAAAGATGTGGTATATATATATATACAATGGAGCAGTACTCAGCTACCAAAAAAATGAAATCTTGCCATTTGCAATGACATGGATGGAACTAGAGGGTATTATGCTGAGCAAACAAGTCAATCAGAGAAAGACAATTATCATATGATCTCACTCATATGTGGAATTTAAGAAACAAAACAAGATCATGGGGGAGGGAGGGGAAAATAAAACAAGACGAAAGCAGAGAGGGAGACAAACCATAAGATATTCTTAGTCATAGGAAACAAACTGAGGGCTGCTGGAGGGGAGAAGGGTGGGGGGAATGGGGTAACTGGGTGATGGACATTAAGGAGGGCATGTGATATAATGAGCACTGGGTTTTATATAAGACTGATGAATCACTGAACTCTACCTCTGAAACTAATAATACATTATATATTAACTAACTGAATTTAAATTAAAAAAAAGGCACGTGGAAGGGGAAAATGATAAAGAAGCTTGAAAGTCATGAAATCCTCATGGATAATATGAAATAAAAATTCAATCATAAGTAATCATATAATTATAATTATATCTAATTTTAGAGCATTTACTATGTTCCAAGCACTGTTCTAAGGGCTTTATATATATTAAGTCATTTAATTTTTACTATAATCTTGTGAGGTAGATGCTATTATGAACCTCATTTTATAGTTGTGGAGACTGAGGATAGACAAGTTAAATTGCTTGTACAAGGTTAGTAACCTAGTAATAGCAGAGCTGGGATTTTAAGGGGTTTGTAATCTTAACCTCTATGCTTACTGCCTCTCAAGAACCCAAGGTTTATCATTTCTATCCTCCCTGAACTATATGAAAAAACTAGATCAGTCATAGTTATACAACCTCATGGGAACTTCTTATGAATTAACCCAACCTTTGAACATCCAAATGGCCAACAGACACATGAAAAAGTGCTCAATATCACTCGGCATCAGGGAAATCCAAATCAAAACCTCAATGAGATATCACCTCACACCAGTCAGAATGGCTAAAATTAACAAGTTAGGAAATGACAGATGTTGGCGGGGATGCGGAGAAAGGGGAACCCTCCTACACTGTTGGTGGGAATGCAAGCTGGTGCAGCCACTCTGGAAAACAGTATGGAGGTTCTTCAAAAAGTTGAAAATAGAGCTACCATACGATCCAGCAATTGCACTACTGGGTATTTACCCCAAAGATACAAATGTAGGGATCCGAAGGGGTATATGCACCCCAATGTTTATAGCAGCAATGTCCACAATAGCCAAACTGTGGAAAGAGCCAAGATGTCCATCGACAGATGAATGGATAAAGAAGATGTGGTATATATATATATATATATATTATATATATATATAATGGAATATTATGCAGCCATCAAAAAACCCGAAATCTTGCCATTTGCAATGACGTAGATGGAACTGGAAGGTATTATGCTGAGCGAAGTAAGTCAATCAGAGAAAGACATGTATCATATGACCTCACTGATATGAGGAATTCTTAATCTCAGGAAACAAACTGAGGGTTGCTGGAGTGGTGGGGGGTGGGAGGGATGGGGTGGCTGCGTGATAGACATTGGGGAGGGTATGTGCTATGGTGAGCACTGTGAATTGTGCAAGATTGTTGAATCACAGATCTGTACCTCTGAAGCAAATAATACATTATGTGTTTAAAAAAAAAAGAAGATAGCAGGAGGGGAAGAATGAAGGGGGGGAAATTGGAGGGGGAGACGAACCATGAGAGACTATGGACTCTGAAAAACAAACTGAGGGTTCTAGAGGGGAGGGGGGTGGGGGGGATGGGTTAGCCTGGTGATGGGTATTAAAGAGGGCACGTTCTGCATGGAGCACTGGGTGTTATATGCAAACAATGAATCATGGAACACTACATCAAAAACTAATGATGTAATGTATGGTGATTAACATAACATAATAAAAAAAAGTTAAAAAAAAGGCAACTCTGGATGATTCTAGAGATCACTGCACTTTTTAAGGCCGTATTTCCTCATCTATAACATGTGGATTGATGACTACCATATCTGAGGTTTAAGTAATATAGTGAATATAAACTGCAGTGTGTGTATAAATAAACAAATAAAATGCTTGGCACATAAAAAAAAAATGAATTAACCCAACCTTTGACTTAAGTGTTAATCATAGCAATAGTCTACAAGTTAGCTACCTTAATATGTTTAATTAATGATCCCACAATCTTCAAAATAGAATCTTTTAAATAAGTAAGCATCTTGGTATTTATAAAGAGGAAATGATTATCTAAAGCAGAGACCATTAAACCACTGTGAATGTAAGTACTGGTTCTCTACACTAAAGGATGGCATCAAGATAGAGTCCAATAAATAATCTGAACATGGCAGATTAATTTAAAAAAGAAAACCATAATCATTATGAAAGAATTCCAATAATACAGACAGCATAAAATATGTGTAAAATTTTCTAATTACTAGAAGTAGAAACAATAAACTCATAGAAATAAACTAATATTAATTTTTTTGTAATTGCTTTCTTAACTGGTTAAAGTTTAATAAAAGTAGAAGTACAATTATAATAACCTTAAAATAAAACTGGTTCTCAACTGGGGACAATTTTGCCCACCCCACTCTGCCCAGGGGACATTTGGCAATGTCTGGAGACATTTTTGGTTGTCAAAGTTGGGGGTGGGAGGTGCTACTGTGATCTAGAGTTTAGAGGCCAGAGATGCTGCTAAATGTCTTAAATTGCACAGGACTCCCCTCTTGCAACCAAGAACGACATGGGCCAAAATGTCAATAGTGCCAAGTTTGAGAAACCCTGCTATAAAAATGGGCACCCTGCTATCTATACCAATAGCAGTTAAACCTGAAAATTTAAGAAAAAGGCAACAGAATTTAGTATACATTTGAACACACAGATGGAAAATAATATTCCAAAATTTAGGGATAAAACCAACTTAATTTAGGCCTTCATGATATTGAATAAATGTCATATCGTTTCTTGCCATTATTAGCTTCTTGTTATTGCACTAATTATAAGGCTTATGGCCCTATTTCCAAAAATCTTTATATTTGGTACTTTGACTTAGTTCTTTATACTTGAAATTACTTTTATGGAACATACCAGTAAGCAAACTAAACTACACATATCAAATAATTTAAAGTGGGAACTGGTAAATATTGGCATTTCATTTGATAACTGCTAAAATGCAAAAAAAGGACAATGTATATAGATGAATGTTTCTTTCTATTCAAATTTCTTCTGTCACCATCTGTGAAGGAAAAAACACTCTCTAAGAGACTTTGTGTGTTTAATTTTAACCCAGGGCAAATTTTTATGACTGAGTGATAAACCCACAAAACCGGAGTTCACATCAGAAGCCCTTATACTACTAACCATAATGATACCAATGGGTATTATCATTTTTAAAAGCATAAAAAAATCAATAAGCAGACTGTCATTACAGAAACTCATTCTTCATCACACATATCACCCAAGAGATTGATATTTCATGCTTATAAAACTTAACATAAAATTAAATTGCAAATATTTTCTCATAATCTACTAAAATTATGGCCTAAAGCAATACACTGCTAATATGAAGCATTTGTTCAGCTCGAGTGGGCATATTTCTATATGATTTATGTAAAAGAAGGCTTCATTTGCTTCTCATAGATTCAGTAATGAGGTTTCTTTCCTTATATTTAGCCCAGAAAGTAGATGAACTTCTTTGAAATTAAACCAGCAAATATAACATTGAATTATTAATAAACAATAGTAAAATTAACAAACTGAAGGTTTTCTCCTTGTGTGTATGACTATGTGGTTTCAAACACCAGCCATTCTTTCATTATCCAAATACATAAAAAGCAGTTCAATTTCCCATACAGAAAATACATTTCATTCTTTCAGCATAAAACAAATAGTAATAAATTTCAAGTAAAATAGTAGGTTGTGATTTTTTTTCCCCTGAAATCTGAAACAATAAAAAATAATTTCAACCATTAAAAAAAAGTTAGGGGGTGCCTGGGTGGCTCAGTCGGTTAAATGTCTGCCTTCGGCTCAGGTCATGATCCCAGGGTCCTGGGATCCAGCCCCACATTGGGCTCCCTGCTCAGCGGGCAGTAGGCTTCTCCCTCCCCCTCTCCCTCTGTGTGCTCTCTCTCTCAAAGAAAGAAAGAAAGAAAGGAAGAAAGAAAGAAAAAGAAAGAAAGAAAGAAAGAAAGAAAGAAAAAGAAAAAAAAAGAAATCTATCTTAAAAAAAGTTAGGAATAACAGAAAGGACAGTTGTGGAACCAATACTTTGTCTTAATCTATTGGGATGTGAATAACACTGAGTCCATGAGGTAAAAGAAAAAATTGATTTCAGTATTATCAACCCGATGCACTGTGAAACTTACATGTAGCACTTTTTAGCCAGTGAAGCGTTTTCTCATTAGCATACTTCACAATACAAATAAAAGGAATTAACATCTTTATCTGGAACTTAAAAAAAACTACACATTTAGCTTTATGCTGAAATATCTTTGACAACTTGAAAAATTAGCAGATTTTACACCAAAATATAATAGGGAATTCTTACCTTAAGCATTCAGCATCATTTTGAGGCTTTTCATTGATTTTTACTTTTTCTGCCTCTAGGTATTTGGTAGTACAAATGGCTTCATTCTTTTTATCTTCAAAAACTAAACAAGAAAATGCTTACAGTCTTCAAAAAAATAAACATAAAGAGTTAACTTTATTCATTCATAAGAACAATATTCTAATTTTTGGTGCTTTATGTAAAATGTATGTACTCATGATTCTTATTTTTCTACTTTAACATAGCAATTAAAGGCATAAAAAAGATCTCAACAAAATTTATGACATTAAAACTACTAGATCTAACACCGTTTATTTTAGTGTTTTACCTATTTCTTCTTTATACCAATAATAACACTGTACCAATAAGTTAGTGCAATTTGAAATAATAATACAACCCTGTTATGTGTATGTAACTATATTCATCAGCAAAATAAACTAGCTCATAAAGATAATACCTTTAAGTTTTCTCTGCACAGTAAGTAATTCTTGTACTAATTCACTCTTTTGTTTTTGAAGTTCGCTTAACTGGCCACTATCATGTTCCATTGACTTCATTTCTAGAAACAAATAGACAAATAAAAGCCATATTTTAACCACTTAGGCTTTGCCTTGAATATGTCAGCGTTTATTAACTTTTTTTGTGTGTGTAGTAAAAATTTAAGCAGCACATGGTCAATTTTAAACTGATAAAAACAGATACTATACTTGATCTTAGCCAAAAGGCTGAGAAGCGATTCATATAGTCAATTTTAAGCCCCAGCAGGCTTCCTTTGGCCATCTAGAAACTGTTTCTAATAAACTGACTAGGATTCATTAAGAAACAACGAGGTACAAAAGAATTAGTTAATTGATGGTTAGACTACCTAGAGAGAATTCAAAATAATGTAACATCACTAAGTAAAACAAGCTTCCCAATGAGATAATAAGAAAACTCTATCCTTCATAAGTAAAGCATGTTTAAAATGACATTGCATAGTACTCACTATATGGCTACAAACTTCTACAATACTGCTAATATTGCTTCTTCTACCTAAAATATCTTTCCTCTCCTTATCCCCACAGCAAACTCCAATTCATCCTTTAAGATTCATCTCCTAATTTTTCAAAAGGTATACAATAAAGTAGGACACAAAATTTATAACACACGACACTACATAACTAGCTAACTTCCTTAATTTACAAAGAACTCATATAAATCAGTAGGAACAAAAATGTAGAAAGATGAACAAAGAATATGAACAGGTTGTTCACAGGAAAATAAAAAGAAATTTAAGTGATCAATAAATTCAGAGAAGTAAATTCAACATCACGCAAAATCAAAGAAATGTGAATTAAACCAACAATAAAAATAATATTTTTGCTTGTCAGATTGGTAAAGATTAATGATAATACCCAGATTGGTAATGGTATAGAATAATAATATAAGAAAACAGGCACTCTCCTATAGAGTTGGTAGGAAAATTAATTAATTCAGTGCTTTAAGGAGTCTAATTTGGCATTAACTCTCTTAATATTTTCCTCTGACCTAGTAGTTTCATTAGTAGATTTTACCAGGCAAATATAGTCACAAAAATATAGGGAGATATATACTCAGATAATTAGAGGCCCCTATTGATGGTCATGTAGGTTGTTTCCTGATTTTATTTTTATTTTGTTTTGTTTTCTTCTGAAATCACCACCAGTCCCTCCACCGATGCACCATTTCCTATCTTCTCTGGGAACTTTACTTCTCTCTTGAATTTTCAACTCTACTTCTCCATGGGCTCTGATCAATCATCATTTAATATGTTCAAATATCTCCTGTCTCAAAAAACAGAAATGAAAAAAGGACAACACATAAACCACTAAAAGCCCTCCCCTGACTTCATATCCCCCTGGGTTACTGGACTGTCTCATCCAGAGAAACTTCGCTTAAAGGGCTTGTGGGCGCTTATGATCACCATTTCCTCTGCTCTCTCTACTCAACCCATTACAACCTGCCCTCTGTCCTTCCTTTTTTCCTACTTCCATCTGTTGCTTTCCCTAAAGATCACAAGGGACCACCCATGGCTGCTTCTTAGTCTTCATGGTTGACAATTTGGCAGCATTTAACATGGGCTGATCACTCCGTCAAACGCTCTCTCCCCGAGGTGATTTCCCTTCCACACAGTAATGTGTCCTGCCTACCTTTCACACTCTTCACTGGACTTTTTCTTCTTGCTTTGAAAACCCTGGTGTTCCTCAGGGTTCTATTATTTTCTTTCAATTCATTTTTCCTGGGTGACTGCTGAATTTAACAGCTCCAGCCCAAATCTTCCTCGGACCTCTTGACTTATATACCCAATTTTCTGACATTTACACTCAGATCTGCCATTTGGTTAATTCCTGCCACCCTTCAGACCTCAATCTGAAAGTCACTTGTTCGGGGAGAATTTCCTTCACTCCTAGTCCAGGTTAAGTTCCCTTATTATATGTTTTCACTTCATTTTATACTTCTCCTTTTGAAGCAGTCATCGATTCATAATTATCTCTTTCATACTATTGGAGACAGAGCATTAAACAAAGTCCTGCCATTACAGTTTAAAGTTTCATATAAAAATGTTCTGATATATGTAGAGATGGGCTTTGTGAAAGTA
Source organism: Neomonachus schauinslandi (assembly GCF_002201575.2). NCBI lineage: Eukaryota > Metazoa > Chordata > Mammalia > Carnivora > Phocidae > Neomonachus > Neomonachus schauinslandi. Next base: position 140,312,894 of record NC_058408.1, on the reverse strand, counting down.
CAAAGACCAACAGTACCAGGTAGTATGGAAGCAAATCTATTAAAATAAATCCATATTTCTGGAAGAAAGGATACAAAATAGAGGTCTCCTACAGTATGTGTGGTATCAAGGATGTTTTCTTTATCACTTTTTTGGAGGAATAATTTACATGAACTATATCCAACCACTTAATAGCATACGAATCTATGAGTTTTGGCTCTCACATATACTCGTGAAAGCACCACCACAATCAAGAAACTGTGTATTTCTATCAATCCCAAAAGCTTCCTTTGACCCTTTGCACTTTATTCATTCTGACCCAGGCAACCACACTGATCAGCTTGTTGTCACTTGCCTGCTTGTTGTCCCATACAATTTGCATTGTATGTAGTATGTGTTCTTTCGTGTCTGGCTTCTTTCAGGCACCAAATCATTGATGTCCCATACAGTTTGCATTGTATGTAGTACGTGTTCTTTTGTGTCTAGCTTCTTTCAGGCACCATGTTGTCTGTGAGCAGATCTGTTATTTTTTATCTCTGAGTATTCCACTGCATGGAATACACCAATTTTGTTTATCCATTTACCTCTTACTGGACATTTAAAAGTTATGTTCAGTTTTTGGCTACTGTGAATAAAGTTACTAAAAACTTAGTGTGGACCTAAATTTCACTTCTCTGGTGTATCTAGTTGTAGAATGGCTGGGTCATATGGTAAATGTATGTTTAATGTTTTAAGAAACTGCAAAACAATTTCCAAAGTGGTTGTACCATTTATTTTACATTCCCATCAGTACCATAAGAATTTCAGATGCTCCACATTCTTGCCAACATTTCATATGACCAGTCTTTTTAATTTTAATTAAAGGCGTGTACAGTGATATTGCATTGTGGTTTTTTTTTTTTTTTAAGATTTTATTTATTTGAGAGAGAGAGGATGAGAGAGAGCGAGCACATGAGAGGGGGGAGGGTCAGAGGGAGAAGCAGGCTCCCTGCCGAGCAGGGAGCCCAATGCGGGACTCGATCCAGGGACTCCAGGATCATGACCTGAGCCGAAGGCAGTCGCCCAACCAACTGAGCCACCCAGGCGCCCGCATTGTGGTTTTAATTTGTATTTTCCTGATGACTAAAGATATTGAGTATCTTTTCATATGTTCATTGCTCATTAGTATATGCCCTTTTGTGAAGTTCAAATCTTTTTCCCCTTTTAGAATCAGTTTTGTTGCCTTCTTATTATTAAGTTGTAAGAGTTCATTATATTCTAGATAATAGTACACTGGCAGATATATGTATTGCAAATATTTTCTCCAAGTCTGTGGTTTGTCTTTTGATTTTCTTTCTTTTCTTTTTTTTTAAAGATTTATTTGAGAGAGAGAGAGCAGGAGCAAAGGTGCAGAGGAAGAGGGAGAAGCAGGCTTCCCACTGAGCAGGGAGCCAGATGCAGGACTCGATCCCAGGACCCCGGGACCATGACCCAAGCCGAAGGCAGATGCCTAACCGACTGAGCCACCCAGGTGCCCCTCTTTTGATTTTTCTTAATAGTGTTTTTTCTTAATTTATTTGAAATCCAATGTATTTTTTTTCTTTCTTTTATGGTTCATGTTTCTGTGTCCCATCTAAGAAATCATTGCCTATCTCAAGATGGCAAAGATTTCCTATTATGTTTTCTTCTAAGAGTTTCATGATGTTAGCTTTTATGTTTAGGTGTATGTCCATTCTGAGTTAATGTTTAATATGGTGTGAAGTCAGATTTAAGAATCATTGTTTTGCAGTGGATGTCCAATTGTTCCAGCAGCATTTACTGAAAAGACTTTCCTTTCCCCACTGAATTGCCTTGTTACCTTTGTTGACATCAATTGACCTTATGGACTCTTTCATTCCAGTGGTACCTATATACCTATTTTTAAGCCAGTGACACACTGTCTTGATTACTATAGCTTTTCAACAAAATTTGAAATCAGGGAGTATAAATCTCTAAATTTTGTTCTTTTAAAAAATTTTGGCTGTTCTAAGTGATTTACATTTCCATATAAGTATTAGAATCAGCTTGTCAAGGCTTACTAAAACTTAATGGGATTTTTACTGAGATTCTGTTGAAACTGTGATAAATTTGAAGAGACCCGATCTATTAACAAAATTGAATTTTCTAATCCATGAACATGATAGATCTATTTATTTAGGTCTTCCTTAATTTCTCTCACCAATGCTCTGTAGTTTATAGTGTAGAAGTCCCTCATGTCTTTTGTTAAATTTGTTTCTATTTTGTTTTTTGATGCTGTTTAAATGGCATTTTTATTCCATTTTTCTACTGTTTGCTGTTAGTATATAAGAATTCAACTGATTTTCTTTTTTTCTTTAGAGAGAGATAGTGGAGGGGGAGGGGTATAGGGAGAGGGAAAGAGAGAATCTTAAGCATGCTCCACGCTGGGCAGACCTGAGATCATGACCTGAGCCGAAATCAAGAATCAGACACTTAGCCAACTGAGCCACCCAGGTGCCCCTCAACTGATTTTTAAATATATACCTTGTATCCTATAACCTTACCATATTGACTTATTAATTTTAGTAATTGTTTTGTAAATTCCTTATAATTTTCTAAGGAAACAATCATGTAATCTGTAAATAGAGGCAACTTTATTTTGTCTCACTGAAAAGGTTAAAATGGCTAGGACATCAAGAGCTGTATTGAATGGAAGTGATAAGACTAAGCATCATTGCCTTATTCTCAATCTTTGCGGGGTAAGTATTTAATATGTCACCATTTCGAATGATATTGGTATTCGATATTTCACTATTAAGTGTAATATTAGCTGTAGGCTTTTCAAACAAGTTCTTTATCTGGTTGAGAAAGTTCCCTTCTATTCCTGGTTTTCTGAGAGTTATATAGGACTGTATAGATCCATTTACCAGTCCTCTTTTCCAGCCCTTTATGTGATAGCTGTCATATATGCATATGGTATGCATGTATACAAATTGCCTCTTTATACATTATAAATTCTACAAGACAATATGTTATTTGCTTTAAACAATCATATGTGTCTTCTAAAGTTAAGAGAAAAAATAGTATTTATAATTATCCATGTATTTGCCATTTCTGCTTATTTTAATTCATTAAATATGATCCAAGTTTCTCTCTGGTATTATTTTTGCTTCTACTTGGAGGACTTCCTTTAGCATTTCTTGTCTTTCAGGCATGATGGCAATGGAATCCCCTAATTTTTATTTATCTGAAAATGTCTTTAACTTCATTTTTGAAGGATATTTTCACTGGATAGGGAAAATTTTCTTTCAATACTTCCAAGATGTTATTCCACTGTCTTCTTGACTTTTACCATTTCTAGCTACAGGTACATAGTCATTAGAGTTACTGAGTTACTGTTTCCTGTTTTCAAGATTTTCTCTTTCTCTTTGACTTTTTAAGTGTGACTACTAAATGGCTAGGCACGGATTTCTTTGAATTTACCCTATTTGGGTTTGCTGAACTTCTTGAATCTGCAAATTAATGTCTTTTAGAAAATTTAAGAAATTTTCTGCCATTTCTTCAAATATATTTTCTGCCAATTCTCTTTCCTCTCCTTCAGAGACTCCAATTACTTGAATGTTAGACCTTTTAAAATTGTCCTACAGGTTCCTAAGTTTCTAGTTTTTTGTTTCATTTTATTTTAATTTCTCATCTCTTTCAGATTGGACAATTTCTATCGATCTATCTTCATGTTCACTGGATTTCCTATCACTTCATGTTCACTGGATCTCCTATCAGTTCCATTCTGTTATTAAGCTTATTCAGTGACATTTTTATTTCAGATAATGTATTTTTCAGTTCTAATATGCTTTTATTTTTTTTACATTTTCTATTTCTCCACTGAAATTATCTATCTTTTCATCTATTGCAAGTGCATCTTCCTTAACTCACTGAGCATAGCTCAATAATAGCTGCTATAAAGTATTTCATAATTCCAATGTCTAGATCACTGTGGCTTTGGCATCTCATGGTTTTGTTTTGACACTAGGTCACATTTCACTGATTCTTCAGAAGTCAAGTAATTTTGAATTGCATCTCAAACATTGTGAATATCATGTTGTGGAGACTGTGGATTTTTTTTTGATATAATAGCCATTCTAATGGGTGTTAAGTAGTATCTCTTTGTGGTTTTGATTTCCATTTCTCTAAAGACTAGTGATGTGGAGCACCTTTTCGTGTGCTTATTGGCCATATCTTTGGAGAAACGTTTACTCAGGTCCTTTGCCCATTTTTTAATTGAGTTGTTTATTTTTTTGGTGTTGAGTTGTAGTTCTTCTATATTCTGGACATTAGAAGCACCTGGCTGGCTCAGTCAGTAGAGCATATGACTCTTGATCTTGGGGTTATGAGTTCAAGCCCTAAATTGGGTGCAGAGACTACTTAAAAAAATACTCTGGATATTAATCCCTTATCAAAGATATGATTTGCAAATATTTTTTCCATAAAAAACACAACTCATTCTCTTTGTGAGTTGTGTTTTTACTCTCTTGATAGTGTCCTCTGATATACAAAAGATCTTAATTTTTTTTTTTAAAGATTTTATTTATTTATCTGAGAGAGACACAGCGAGAGAGGGAACACAAGCAGGGGGTGTGGAGAGGGGAGAAGCAGGCCTCCCGCAGAACAGGGAGCCTGATGCGGGGCTCAATCCCAGGACCCTGGGATCATGACCCGAGCTGAAGGCAGATGCTTAACGACTGAGCCACCCAGGTGCCCCAAAAGATCTTAATTTTAATGAAATACAATTTATCTATTTTTTCTTTTGTTGCCTGTGTTTTTGATATCCACGAAATCATCTCCAAATCCAATATGATGAAGTGTTTCTTATATGATTTCTTCTAAGAGCTTTGTTGTTTTACTTAGTTTAAGACTTAGCTAATTTTTATATATTGTGTAAGGTAAGGGTGGTATCCAGTTTTTCCAGCTCTATATGTTGAAAAGACTATCCTTTCCCATTGAATAGTCTTGGCACTCTTATAAAAAATCATTTGACCACACACATGAGGATTTATATTTAAGATCTCTATTTTATCCTGATTTTCTATATGTCTATCCTTATTCTAGTACCACACAATTTTGATTACTGTGGCATTTTAGTATGTTTTGAAATCAGGCAGTGTTGAGTCCTCCAACTTTGTTCTTCTTTTCCAAAATAGTTCTGGCTCTTTGGGATCCTTTGGGATCCTATATGAATTTTAGGATGGGTTTTTCAATTCATGAAAAAAATGCTGTTGGGATTTTGATAGAGATTACATTGAATCTATACATCATTTTGGGTAATAAGCCATCTTAACAATACCAATTTTTCCAATCCATGAACATGGGATGTCTTTCCACTTATTTGGGTCTTCTTTAATTTCTTTAAGTAATGTTTTATATGGTTTTCAATGTACAAGTCTTTTACCTCCTTGGTTAAATTTATTCTGAAGTATTTTATTCTTTTTAATACTATTATAAATGGAATTTTTTTTTTCCTTTTTGGATCACTTATTGCTCATACATAGAAATGCAACTTATTTTTGTGTGTTGATTTTGTATACTGCAACTTTGCTGTATTTATTTATTAGTCCCAGCAGTTTTTTGTGTATCCTTAGGTGTTCTATAAATAAGAGCATTATCATCTGGGCACAGAGACAATTTTACTTTTTTCTTTCCAATGTAGATGCCTTTTATTTCTTTTTCTTGCCTAACTGATTTGGCTAAAATTTCTAATACTATGTTGGATAGAAGTGGTGATATCCATGACTTTTTGCAGAAATTAGTTTTAAAGTATGTACCTATTTAACTTTGTATTCTAACTTGTTATTGAAAGTACACATCAATATCACCTAAGGGATTTTTAGAAAGTTATGTTCCCTATCTTCTCCCACAGATTCTGATTCAATAGGTCTTGAATGGGACTCAAGCATTTAATATTTTTTAAAGCTTTCCAGATGTGTGCCTCTGTCCTACACTCTCTACCCAAAGTAATTTATCTCTGAGAACCTTATTTCCTTCATCTATAAAATGAGACTAAAAAGTATAATCCTCACATTTTTTGAGGGTTTCATTATGTGGCAGGCAGCATTCTATGTGCTTCAGTATTATTTCATTGAATCCTCACAACAACCTTTGTTAAGGTCATGGCTACTAACCCCCATCTTTACAGATGGGGAAACTGAGCCAAAGAAAAGTTTAGCATCTTGCCCCAAATCACACAACTATCAAATGGTAAAATTAAGATTTAAATGAAATCAACATGATATTAGCAATTATAATCTTTAGGATGGTGGTTGTTATATAGTATAAGCCTGATGAATATTACTTAAAATAGTAATTTTGTCATTACTATTACAGTGTCATATACTATTACTATTACTATAACTATTACAGTAAAGTTGTCATATGCAAAGCAAAACAATAAATTATTCATATGGATAGCTCCAAGTCAATAAAAAAGTTAAATGTGTTTATTATTCTCCATTTACTAAAGGCATCAAAGTAACAGTACATTTTAGGAAGGCTTCCATTAAAAACTAATTTTCCATTTAATATCATTTATATTTTCATTCTCTACTTGGACTCCCATTGACTCCAATCTATTACTACTGCTCTACTCTATGCTACTGCACTTGACATCTTCTGATTATCAAATTGATATCCTATTTTGTTTTCCACTAATTTGAGGAATACATATTTTGCTTTTGGTTTCTAAAATATTACTCTCTGCTGGTTCTTATCTTGCCTTCTTTGACTACTCTGTCCCATTCTTTTTCTTTCTTTCCTTAAATGTAATGCTTTCCCAGTTTCTGGCTTTGGTCTTCATTCCTCATCTACGTTCCCTCTATATGTTTTCTCTGAATGATGTCACCAACTCCTCTAGATTCAGTCCCAAACCTAATGCTCTGGCTCTGATCTCTCTTACCAGCTTCACAACCAAATCTTCCCCTGCCACCTGGGCATCTTCCCCTATATATTCCATAGACATCTCCAACTAAAAATACCTGAAACAAAACTCAATCATTTTGTCCAGAATAGGCTATAGTTCCAACAGGCTTCTCTACCTCTGCTCTTCCTCCTGGTACCATATTCTGCCCAATTTCTGACATATGGAAACTGGAAGTCATTCCTAACTTTCTCTATTTTTGTTCACATTAATCAGTGATAAAGTCCTATCATTATTCCTAAACATCTCTTTAATTTACCCTGTCTTCTCTTTGGCAATGTCTTTAGTTCAGGATCTTATCACAGATTGCAATAACCTGCATGCTAGGTTTCCTGAAATGAAATTCTCCCCACCCCACTGTGTAACCTTGTTTCCTAGTTTAAATTGTATTGATGGTAAAATGAGGATCATTGTACCAGTCCTACCCCTATTATAGTTTCTATCACACTGTACTATAAATACCTGCTTACATATTTGATTCCTCCACTTTTTAGTTTTATATCCCCATGACCCAGAATAATGCCTATCACATAACAGAGTAACAGATATTTGTTTATTGAATGAATGACTAAATGCTCATGTCACACCTACTTCTAAAGAACTTGAGACTGCTCACAATAAAAGATACATTTCCATTAGGATAATTAAGATAAATGCAAAAGAATAGTATGCAATAACCAATTTACTTATGAAAAAGTTAAATTTCTGGAAAATTCACTGGCTCAAAATAAGTTATTTTCATTAATGACAGATAAATGAGGTGGCACTATATACTCATACCCCTCTTCAAAATGTTCGCCTGGTTTTCTAAGTCAGATACTTCAATCTTGACATTTTCTTTTATCAAAAGCTTTCTTTTCTTTGTTACTTCATACTCATTATTGAAGTCTGTAATTTCCTTAATAAATTTTTCTTCCTCCTCTCTCACTCTTTTCTTTGTAGCCCCCTGGAAAACAAACAAAAGATCAAATATAGATGTTAGTTGTAATAATATTTTTCTTTAGTGATTTAAAATGCAATCATTTGGAATTATTAACAACAAAAATATAAAATTATACTTCCTGGTGTTATCACAAAAATGCTTTATTCCTCCAGCAATATTAATAAAAAAGTGAAGCTATTATATACTAATAACCAACTATTTCCACATGAAAGTTTTATCCTTAATGTTTTGGGAGTATTATTGAGATAGAAATTCTACTACTCGTCATTATATCTGTGTTTATTTATGTATTAACTTATAGCCATATATGGGTGCCATTCTGTCATTGCAATATAAGATTGGGTAAAATAATTAAATGTGCAAATGTGAAAATGAAAATCTACACTCAAAGGAATCACTGCTATAGAAAAAACAAACAAGGAAATCCAAGGAAACCTTTTAAAATATAGACAAAGGAGGTAAAATTATATATTTATTTCCAATTCAGTTCTACAAAATAGTTCACATTTTATGAAACATCAACATGAAGAAGATAGAAGAATTTCCAAAAACTCTGCACAATGACAGAACCTAAATATTACTGTATTTTTCTATTTTTTCTAAGAAACGTCAATTAATAGTGAACTACATTGAGAAACTAGACATGTTATGTATAAGCACAAAGTCTGTTGGTTCTGACTTCAGATAAATATTTTTAATATTTTTACATGTATTTTCTTTGAAATGTCAATTAATTATAAGTCACATTCCTAAACTGGCCCTGTCATTTAAAACTACTAAGTTTGTTGGTTCTGACTTAAGATAAAAAGATAAACAAAATCTATCTCTTCACCAAGATCCATAAATATGCCTTAAGTATGAACCTCTCTGTCTTTCAAAAGCATTAAAACCAAGGTCTCAAAGCCTGAGCAATTCAAATCAGTTTCACTGGGGTTTTTTATGCTTATTACAATTGCAAATAATTTCTATATTGCATCCCTGCCAATAGAATTCTTTCTAACTATATTACTCTACCAACTGGTTTTAAATAGCACTTAATACTTTTCCATATCTGAACAGGACTATCTGCCAATATGCATACAGATAATTTTCTAACAGTACACCTAAGCATATCTAAATATTTTCAATACAGTTAGTAAAATAGGTATTTCTAAGTGGCTGGAGGCTTACAAAGGTTTGGAGAAGCATATTCCTCTGGTTTGTAATTTCACTACACTGTCTTTCTAAGGCATTTTCATGAATTTTCCAAAGCTGTAAGAGGAAGGCTTTTTCAGAAAACTGCTGAACCTTTAAAGTGAAAAAAACAGAAATCAGAATGAAACAATTAGTTAAACACTCAGGGTGCCTTAGCTAACAGAACAGATCTACATAGTATAAGATATTTTCTGTATTAACCTTAAATAAAAAATAAAATTCACATTACACATCTTATTTTATATGTACTATCATATATTATTTTATAAGTGTTCTACCATCACAAGTTTTATAATATTTTCCCCCAATAAGATAGGCCCCTCAATGGCAGAAAATGTGTTTTCTTTTTTCTTCACAGTACCCAACACATTTCTTAGCTTAGGTATCAAAAGCTTTTTGACTACACATATTTTTTTTTTTTTTTAAAGATTTTTTATTTATTTATTTGACAGAGAGAGACACAGCGGAAGAGGGAACACAAGCAGGGGGAGTGGGAGAGGGAGAAGCAGGCTTCCCGCCGAGCAGGGAGCCGGATGCGGGGCTCGATCCCAGGACCCTGGGATCATGACCTGAGCCGAAGGCAGACGCTTAACCGACTGAGCCACCCAGGCGCCCCTTGACTACACATATTAAACTCTGCTTCAAGACAGCCTCAGTTAAAGAACAAGTTTCTATTCTCATCACTTATAAGGAAGATATGGATGAATTAAACATGTATACAGTATGACTAATAAAATGAGATAAAATCTACAAACCATAGGCAAAAACCCCGTCCCATGACTATAGTTATACTAAGAAAAACACAAATGTGCTAAAGACCTCAAATGCTTTTTTTAAATTTATTTTTTATTATTGTGTTATGTTAATCACCATACATTACATCATTAGTTTCTGATGTAGTGTTCCATGATTCATTGTTTGCGTATAACACCCAGTGCTCCATGCAGAACGTGCCCTCTTTAATACCCATCACCAGGCTAACCCATCCTCCCACCCCCCTCCCCTCTAGAACCCTCAGTTTGTTTCTCAGAATCCATAGTCTCTCATGGTTCGTCTCCCTCTCCGATTTTCCCTTTTCATTCTTCCCTTTCTGCTTCTTCTTCCTTTTTTTTTTTTTTTAACATATAATGTAGCATTTGTTTCAGTGGTACAGGTCTGTGATTCAACAGTTGTACACAATTCACAGCGCTCACCATAGCACATACCCTCCGCAATGTCTATCACCCAGCCACCCCATCCCAGAACTCATTTTTTATTTTAGTACCTCATTTGGTTCTAGTTAGCAAAAGACATAATAAACATTAATATTGGATATGTAACTATTATTTCATTTGGGCCATAAAGAATAGCATCTCCTGAGACCATGAATATTGAAATGAAAGTCAGGAAGCTTTAATATATAAAAGCTAAAACTGATGTCAGACTGGGAATAATCTTTCCACTATATTCAGTACTGGCCCTCATAAGAAAGCATCACTTTTAGTTTGGGGCTGTTCCCATCTCCACAGTGAAAAGAAAAAGAAAATAAATTCAATTTAAATTGCAGAAAGCAAGATTTATGTTAGCCATAAGAACTTCCTGAAGGTGAGAGACAGGGTGTGAAATCTCTGTCCCAGAAGATATTGAATAGTAAAGAGCTTAAGAATAGTCTAGTCCAGAGGCAAAGGGTTGGCCTGAAAGATATTTTGAAACGATACGGCTAAAAAGTCCTGGAAATAATGGCATTAAAAAAGTAACAGAAAAAAGTAATGGAAATAAAAAAGAAAATATGGTCTTGCATATATATATATAATATCATGGCACATCTGCTCACACCTTCAGTACTTGGTGCTGTTCTCATCAACTCTATCTTAAGAAAGACATCAATAGAGAGTGATGAAAGAGATACAATTTTCAGGACCAAAGAAACTCAGAAAATACTTTTAAAGTTGAGGGAAGGAAGAATGGGGCAGTTAGTTATTTTACTAAGAAGACAGAAATTAGAAATATGGCCAGATCTATGAAGTCATATAGAAAATGGTAACAACAGTAAACAAGAGTATGATCATGAATTCTATCACATTTATTTAGAATAAGAAAATACTTCAGAGCTATTTAGTATTTATCATATAAATGAGAATAAAATGAGTTCCAAAGAAGTGAAATTCGTTAACAAAGGTAAAATAATTAAGTATAGGCAAACTCAGGACTAAAATCCAGCTCTTCTGACTTCTTTTCTCCTAAATTAGGAATAGAACTATTTCAAAGTAACAGAGATATTTCTGGAACTAAAAGGGACTTTAGTCTCTGATAAAAGCAGAAGATGAAAGTAGGTAAGTTTGAGAAACAGAAAAATTACCAGAACTTAATGAGAGAAGGCTGCTTGCAGTATATACCTAACTCTCAGAGCTGTTATTCTGGACAGTAACCATGAATGCCTGCAAAACTGCTTTGAGACCAAATATTGGGCTGGATCAATTTTGGTTTAATCCAATAAGGTATGTCACATATGAATCAAAATTCCTGAATTCTAATTGTTTCCACCACTGATCTGTTGTGAAAGACCTATGTCGAAACCCAGAAATGAAGAAAATAGTACTTATCAGGCTAAAAAATTTTTTAAATAAGTCATAACTAAATTTATTATTCAGGTTCAGAAAAGCCTTATGGTAAGAAATAAAAAATTAAGGTGTCCCATTCCAGCTATCACCAACTAAGACCTAAAATTACCACTGTTCTCTTTCCTAAAAAAGAAAATAATTAAAGAGAACTATCAGACAAGTTGTCATTTAATTGGAATATTTTACCATAATTTGAAAAATGAAACCTATATACCCCAAATGAAAAGCAGAGAACTATTCAAAAGCTTTATAAGAAAGGTATATGTGTAAATTTCCTCTTCCCCTAAACTTCTATGGGAATTATCATTTTGAGGTCTTTTCTGCTTCTTTGTTGTTGTTGTTTTTCTTATTATTGGTCTGCTTCTCCTCATCATTCCCACTTTCTGTCTTATATTCTGTCTTTATCTTTTACTTCCACATTTTCCTCTTTAAATCAACCTTAAAAAGGTCCAGAGTCAGTCACTACAGAAAAATTACAGGAACACTAATTTTTAAATTCACTTAGGATCTGTGATGAAAACATTTAATATAAAACAGAATTGGCAAATAAAGGAAAAAGCATAATAGAAAAAGAGGCAGGAGTTTGGGAAAGCTCAAGTCAGTAAGAGCAGATGCCCACAATATGATGATTCACATGGTGAAGACAGCAGCAAGTTAGGGTTGCAGAAGCTACATGGGTCTATTATTAATAGAGTTCTTTCATATTTTAATGAAACTGAAAGGACAAAGACTTTTGGATCTTCCCAGGTCCTCTCTGCCAAGTGTAAGTTGTTACCCTTAAAAAAGCTGAAATAGCTTTTCATGGCCACCTATTTGCAGAATGTGTTTCTCATTATTCCTTTTGTTCTTTTTGTTATCACAACCAATTCCTTAAACTATTATTCACACTCTTGTGTTTGAAAACCAGACTTACTGATGTGTAAAATTTAGGTAAATAATTTCAGATACAACCCCGAACATATTGCTATGATCACAAGACAAGGACATTTCACAGAATAAATTATCATGAGAAACATCTCTTTTGATGTAAAAATGATGGGTGGGGATCAGAATTGGAAAGATACTAGAAGAAATGTAAAACTGAGACTTAAAAATAATTTTAACTAAGGTATAATTGACATACAACATTATGTTAGTTTCCAATGTACAACAAAATGATTTGATATTTATATACACTGACAAATGATCACCACAGCAAGTCAAGTTACCAACTGTCACCAAAATTATAAAATCTTTTCTTTTTTTCTTGTAAGGAGAATTTTTTAAGATTTATTCTCTTAGCAACTTTCAGTATCACTGACTATGGGCACCATGCTATGTATTATGACCCAAGCACTTACTTATTTTATAACTGGAAGATTGTACCCTTTGATCCTCTTCACCCATTTTGCCCATCCCCCCAAACTCCTCCCAACTGGTAACTACCAATCTATTATTTGTATCTGTTAGTTTGGTTTTCCTTTGTCAGTATGTTTTGTTTTTTTAGATTCTACATATAAGTGAAATTATATGGTATTTGTCTTTATCTGATTTATTTCATTTAGCATAATACCCTCAAAGTCCATCCATGTTGTTGCAAATGGCAAGATTTTATTCTTTTTTTAGGGCTGAGTGGTATTCCATTATATATTTACCTACAACTTCTTTATCCATTCATCCACTGATGGATACTTAGGTTGTTTCCATATCTTGGCTATCATAGATAGTGTTGCAATGAACCTAGGGGTACACATACCTTTTTGAATTTGTGTTCCCATTTTCTTTGGATACATACCCAGAAGTGGAATTGCTGGATCATATGGTAGTTCTGTTTTTAATTTTTTGAGGAACCTCCATACTATTTTCCATAATAGTTGCACCATTTACATTCCTACCAATAGGGCAAGAGGGTTCCCTTTTTACCACATTCTTGCCAACACTTGTTATTTCTTGTCTTTTTGATTATAACCATCTTAACAGATATGAGATGATATCTCATTGTGGTATTGATTTGCATTTCCCTGACGATTAGTAATGTTGAGCATATTTCCATGTGCCTGTGGGCTATCTGTATGTCTTCTCTGGAAAAATATTTATTCAGATCCTCCACCCATTTTTAAATCAGATTTTTGTGTGTGTGTGTGTATGTCCACCAGCTTTAAGAAGGCAGCGGGAGAGTGGGGCACATTCTCTGGCATTAGCAGGGCAGCTCTCCTGGAGAGTGCTGTAACTGTGTGCATGTGCCAGCCACTGCTAGCAAGATAAAGGGAGAGGGCGCCTGGGTGGCTCAGTTGGTTGGGCGACTGCCTTCGGCTCAGGTCATGATCCTGGAGTCCCGGGATCGAGTCCCGCATCGGGCTCCCTGCTCAGTGCGAGGTCTGCTTCTCCCTCTGATCCCCTTCCCTCTCGTGCTCTCTGTCTCTCATTCTCTCTCTCTCAAATAAATAAATAAAATCTTTAAAAAAAAAAAGATAAAGGGAGGGTGCAAAAATGGTGCTAGCAAGTCAGTAAAATGGAACAAGGTGGAGGAAGAGCACAAAAATGGCACCGATCTGTAGCTCCATCTCCACAGACAGTCCCAATAGGCCCCTGTCCCTCTGACAGATGCTTTATAATTAGCAAATAAGTTTCTCCTTCATATATATGTAGTCTAGGTGCTTTTCAAACTGCTGCTTTTGCACTAGTTCTGGGGCAAATGAGTCTACCTATGAGCCTTTTAAGAGCAGAACCTTAGTTCCCTACAGCACTTTGGATCTCCTGGATGTAATAAGCACCATTGATTTTCAAAGCCAGATGTTTTGAGGGTTCACTTCTCCCCTGTTAAGTCCCAAGGGCTGGTGTGCCTGACGCTGGTGTGCTGAGATCTCAGGGAGAGGCTCCATATTTGTGAGCTCCCTCCTGATTATGGGTTGCTGTGCCAAGGTAGGAAGTGGGTTCTGCTGAGACTACGTCTCTGCCTCTCCCACCCATCTCAGTGTGGCCCTGTATGTTATCCTTTGTTGTGGAGGAATTTTTCAGCTAGTTTTCAGGTCTTTTTCAGAGGGAATTTTTCCAAATGTAGCTGTAGATTTGGTGTGTATGTGGGAAATGAGTTCAGATATTCCTATGCTGCCATCTTGAACCACCTCCCCAAATATTTTTGAACGTATCTTTCCCAGTCAGGTTTGAATTGAGGCACTATCTTATATGCATGGTAGCTTGGACATCTTTCATAAATCAACACTTTAGAAACTACTAACTCTATATCCTAAGTTACCCAGGAATATCAAGGGGCTATAACAACAAAAAGAAAAGGGTAGAAGGTTCCTAGTAGCAGTAATACAAATTTCCCTTTCTCATCTCTCTTCTTCCTCTGACTACAGATGAAGAGAAAATATTTGCATGCAGCCTTAAAGTTATATTCTAGAATCAACTAGCCAAGCTTTGTCAGAAAATATTGCTGTTTTGGAAAATTTTAATTTATAGCAGTGCCAACACTCTGGTTAATTCTGCTTCCCTCAGCAATAAAGATTTTTTTCTTTCCCTGTTTTATTCCTCTTGGGATATTTGATTTTTCAACAGAGCTTATAGTTTTCCCAGTGAGCTGACTTATCTGGTCAACTAGGTCAGTTTTCAGCATAGCCATGATTTGTGACTCTTCACTACTCTTGCTGCCTGGGTGCCTTTAGGTATTTTTCTACCAGAAGAACTTGAAAATTGAAAATGACTGAGAATTCTAAATTAATGCTTAGGTCCAAGTAAGCAAAGTACAGAGCTACCCTTTGTTGTGGTTGCTGTTGTTTAAAATATTCTCAGACTTTAGGAACTGACATTTTGCTGATTAAATGATCTACCCCACAGTGTAAGGCAACTTTACATAAGAGAGTTATGTAGATTGCACATTTTAAGCTCATAGCAATTGGGGGAAAGAATGTGTTATGACTATAATAAAAGACATTTTTAAATGCTAGAATACATCAGTGGATATTGTATCAACAACAGATATTAAGGTTTTGTAAAAGAAAAAGATCTATTTTTTATAAATGTATTTCTTTTTTTAATTTAAATTCAATTAGCCAACATACAGTACATCATTAGTCTCAGATGTAATGTTCAACAATTTATCAGTTGTGTGTAACACCCAGATGTAGTACTTAAAGGAAAACTCATTATGACACAGGAATCCTAATGTAAGAAGCTTCAATATCAGGAAATATTAATCCTTACAGTGGCTCATAAGACTTTTCATGATCTGCACTCCCTTATTCACTGTCCAACCTTATCTTCTACTACTCTCCTCTTCATTTACTTTCTCCAGCCACACTGGCCTCTTTGTTATTCCTCGGACCTACCAGGTGCACTCCCTCCTATGACCTTTGTACTGGCTGTTCTCTCTGCCTGAGAATCTCTTTTCCCAGATTCCTTCTGGTTCATTCCTTTACCTCAGTCAAGTCTTTGCTCATCTCTCATCTTTTCATTGGAGGTTATTAGGATGCCAGATAAGACCACTGCTATTTAAGTTTGTTCTGGAAGTTTGTATTAATGCAATATGGCAAGAAAAAGGAATAAGAGATACAACTATCAAAAAAAAAGCTAGTACACAACTCTCTTTCATTTGTTTAGGCAAATGCTACTGTTACATACCTAATAAATCCAAATAAATCTACTGAAAAACTGTTAGAAATAAAAAAGAATCAGTAAAAAGGTTAGTAACAAATAAATATAAAAAACTAAGTATCTTTTCTAGTTACCAAAAATAAACAGAAAAAGCATGGAAAAGATCTCATTCATAACAGTAACCAAATAAAGAATACACAAATAAGCTTAAAAAATATCTGAGACCTATATGAAAAAAAACCTCTACTGAAGAACATAAGAGATCCAATAAATAGAAAGATATGCTTTGTCCCATTCATCACATGAATGTAGTATAGTCTTAACTAAAACCCCAATAGTTTTATTTGTTAGAATTTGACAAAATGATTTTAAATTTATCTAGAATAACAAAAAACCTGAAAAGAATCAGGAAAATTCTAAAAAAGAAACTGTCGTCCCAGAGATTCAAAGATATTTAGTAGCTAATATAATTAAGTAAATATGATACTGGTGCCAAAACAAACAGATTAATAGAAGTGTATAGACTATCTAGAAACAAATATATATGCATTACTGTATCATAAAGATGGTGCTTTTGGTCAATGGAGATCATGTGACATCTACCCAAGCAAAAATGGAGGAAGAGTCATTTTTATTTAAGATATTTAAGAAAAAAAAAACACTGGAAAAGTACTGGAAAAACACACTGTTTAAAACCTTGCAGTGGAATAGGCTTTCCCAAGCCTGAGATGGATTTCAGGAACAAACAAATAAAAAGATTAAAATTCTAGCAACACAAACATTCTAAACTTGGACTAAATAAAATACATCATAAAAAGCCAACCTACAAATAATAAAATTTGCAACAAATGACAAAGAAAGGGTAATATCTGTAACATATAAAAAGCTAGATGTCAATAAGAAAAAGGCAAGGAAAGGATATGAATAGGTAAAACACACAGTAAATATTAGCAATCAGTGAAAAAAAATAAAAATATAAGTAAACAGAAAGCTCAAATTAAAACTATAAAAAGATGCCACTTTTTCTTATATTTGCCAAAAGAATTGATAATTTCAATTATAAGAGTAGTGAAATTATGGGAAAATAAACTGGAACAACTTTTCTGGAGGACAATTTGGAAATTATCAAAAGCCTTAACAGTATATAACTATTGACAGAACAATTTGATTCCCAGGACTTTATCCTAAAAAAGCTAAGTGCACGAAGATGCATGTGCAAGATTGTCATCACAGTGATATTAATCATAGTAATTTATTAATAGTAGTAGTAAATATTTATCAGTAGGAAAGTAGTTAACTAAAATATGATACAGCCATTGAGTGGAATACTATGCAATCATTAAAAACTGCTTATTTAGATATATATTTACTGATATATGTGGGATACAGTAAATGGAAAAAAAGCAAATGATTTCAGAAAAAAATACATTCACTTAAATAATTCTTTTTTTTTTTTTTTTTAAAGATTTTATTTATTTGACAGAGAGAGATACAGCGAGAGAGGGAACACAAGCAGCGGGAGTGGGAGAGGGAGAAGCAGGCCTCCCGCGGAGCAGGGAGCCCGATGCGGGGCTCGATCCCAGGACCCCGGGCCGAAGGCAGACGCCTAACGACTGAGCCACCCAGGCGCCCCTCACTTAAATAATTCTTAAAGAAGACCTATGAAAATATTAACTATACAGTGGAACTATGGATAGTTTTCACTCTGTATTTGACCTATTCCTATTTTTGGAATAATTTGCAATAAACACATACTACTTTTATGAAGAATTAAAACAAAGCTAGTTCAATTCAGAAAAAAAAAATGTCTGCTGCATGTTCATCAAAAATAATGATAGGAGTCCCTTATATTTCCTGAGAATATAACCTACTCTTCCAGTAGCAACATAAGTAGGTGATCCTAATAAAGATGGAGAGGAAAAGGAGCTCATAATGAAGAGAAGACGACCATTTTAGAGGAACAATCTCATCCATTTTCCTAAGGTGGCAGTCACAGATCTCTCATTCTTTCCTCTTTTCTGTCTTCTCTTGGGAGGAATTAATTAGAATTTTAACCAGGAAAAACTGGACTATATTTAAAGCCACGAAACTAGCCTGAATCAAAGAAGCTGAGGTAGGCAACCTTCAACTTATCTTGAGATATTAATTCAGGCAATAACAATTCATAAGACCATGTAAGTACCAAAGGCTCTACGAATTGTTCTCAGCAACATCAAGATCACAGGCACAGCTGTAGCCAGTTTGCTTTTGACCTCTTCCATTCACCTTTTTTGAATCCATCTGGTGTTACGGGTTCCATAGCCAACCTAAATCTAACCTTCTCAAAATAACCCCATACTCCAAAATTACTCTTCCCCTTTTCCTCAAATAAAACTCCCATTTCCAAAGAACTGCTGATGCAGCTAGATACTAATCTGATTAGGGAAAGAGCAGTAATGCACAAATACTGATAGGCCAAGAACATTCGTAATGATACTTCTTAATCTGACTCACTCGGGAGATACTTTGAAATAAGGTGACTTCTGTGCTATTTGACAATTCAGGAGGCAGTACTTTATCTTAGCTATCACTACATCTTCCTATGCTGTCAGGATATGAAACAATGGAATGCTGCAGGTAGTGATTTTTCATGTACTGCTTTTAATGGAAGAACTATAAAATGTCACCGATTCTTTAAAATATAATTTTCCTCCTCATAATAAGAAAACTTGGCACATGAGCATGAAAAGATCATACCTCAGTCAAGTATACTACAAGAAACCGGATGGGGGATATTCACAACAACTTGTCAACCAGCAGCTTTAGCTTTAGGAAGACAGTTCATTCTTTAAGAAGTCGAGCAAACAAGAATGAGACAAAGAACAATGTATATACTGTATCTGTTGGCAAGCTGTAAGTTTGGACAGTTCTCACATAACAACAGCATAAACCCCACCCCCCAAAAAAATACTGTAATGGAAGATAAAAAAATAATTACCCAAAAGCTTACAGAGAAAGAGTACTATAAATCTCTGTAATATATTACAGCTACGGGGTACAAAGAGATAAATTTTGTTTATCAATTATGTGATGTCCTCAAGAGAGTGCAAAGGTATGTCCCCCAAAAAACAAGAGCAAGTCAGGACATAAGAGAGTAAGATTAAAAAAAAAAAAAAGCTGAGATAAAAAGGAAGACAGGAAATGAAAGAAATATAAAAAAGAAAAGTAAGAGCCCAACACAGCTTTTAAATTTAGAGTATTAAATAACAGAACCAATACTGCAAAAGATGGAATCAGTAATGTAAAGTATAAAGAGTTCTCCAAGGCTGCTGAGAAGATCACGGGTTCAGAGAACAAAGAACAAAGATCTTATCTTATAAGGAATAGGGGTACTCAGAAAAGAAATCACAAGTAATAGTTGAGGTTAAAATGGGAGGCTCACCCATGGTCTAAACAAAACTAATAGGTACATCTGTGAACAGATTTGGAATTATAAGAATGAAGAAATCTGCACAACCAACCAGGGAAGAAAAATGAAAACAGGCTACCTAAAAAGGATTTTTAAAAAGCAGGCTGAGGGGCACCTGGGTGGCTCAGTCAGTTAAGCGTCTGCCTTTGGCTCTGGTCATGATCACAGGGTCCTGGGATCGAGCCCCACATCGGGCTCCCTGTTCAGTTGGGGAGTCTGCTTCTCCCTCTCCATCTGCCTCTCCCACCTCTCCCCCACCCCCGCTTGTGCGCACATGTGCGCGCTCTATCTCAAATAAATAAATAAAATCTTTAAAAAGAAAAATAAAAAAATAAAAACCAGGCTGATTTCAATATTTCTCTTCTGCATTAATAAATTTCAAAAATCAGTAGTGCCACTTACTGTGACAATCACTGGGTGCTGTACGTAAGTACTGAATCACTAAACTGTACACCTGAAACTAATATTATACTATATTTTAACTAACTGGAATTTAAATAAAAACTTTTAAAAAATCAGTAGTGTTAGATCGACATAATTTTCTAAAAACAGGTATGAGCCAAGAATTCTGTATACAGACAAATTTTCATTCAAGTGTGAAAACAATAGAAAGAAATTTAAGATCTTAATGGCTTAGAAAATCCATCATGCACATATTTTCCCTGAAAATTTACTTGAACAATTATACAGATTGACCAAAAGATAAAAAAGAAATAAGAACCCCAGAATGAGGAAGTTGAAGCATTAAAAAATTTTAAAGTTAAAGAATTAAAAGTTAAGAATTCTGTTTAATATGGCAGTCTAAACAAATGTGGGAAGGACCCACTTTCTACTCAAATACAGAGAAATGCTATATAAAATAGAACTACCTTTAAAATAAGATATCATTTACATAGCCAACCTGAAAGTAAGAATGGGAAATTGTCATGCCAAAAACAGAGAGGTGACTCAGGGTAAAAATGGTGTGCTAGATTTCAAGCCCAAGGGATATCCTTGAGATTGGGTACAGGTGTTAGGGGCTAGGGTTTTAAATGCCCACATCAGACCAAAAGTCAAGACCAGAGGGTGCTGGAACTGGGCTCACTGGATAAAGTCAGGAATTGAGAAGTGCCAGCTGTGCAAGAGGAATAACAAAACTCCATTCATTGGTTTAGAGAAGCAGCATATAAATGAGCTGCCACCATTGAGCCATGAGCGGAAGGAGTCATCCCCAAGAAGCTCCAACCCCAAGCTTGAACGGTTCATGGATATGAGATTTCTATATCTCTCACTCATGTACTGCAGAAATCCTAAGCTCAGAAATTAACATAAAAACTGGTTCTGAACAAGTGAAATTAAGGCCCTGGCAGCAGGGGTGAAACTGCTCCATAGGGACGTCTTTTTTATTAAGGGAATATGTGGTACCCCATGGAAACATATAAGCCCCGCTAAAGGTAAGGTCACAATAGAAAAATTTAAAGCTCATAAGAAAATACACCATTACATAAGAAAGCCATCAGATGAAAAAAGCAGAATTCACAGAAGAGAACAGAAAACAGAATCCTATGAGAAATGTTTTAATTTATTCACTCAATAATATTTATTTAACACCCACTACAATTCAAGCACTGTTCTAGATACTGGGAATAACAGTAGTGAACAAACTAGATAAATTTGTAGTTCTTGTGGAGCTTACATTCCATTGGGGGGAGACAAGTAATAAACAGGTCGATATAAAATATGTCAAGAGGCAGTAGTGTTACAAAATAAAGGATCGTGAATAGAGAGAAATGGGATGGGGTGATACTTTTTTATATACTGGAGGTCAGGGAGGATCCTCTCCAGTAGCCATTACTAAACTTTTTGGTCTCATGACTTTTCCATCTTTAGGATTTCACAGTCTTAAAAAATTATTGAAGACATTTTTGTTTGATTGCTTTTGTAAGCTAGACCTATCAATATTTTCTGTATCAAATATATTAAAACAGAAATTTTAAGAAACATTTAATTCATTAAGAATAACCGTAAATTTATTGCATGTTTAAAAATATATATTTATGAAAAAATAGTATTTCCCCCCCCCACAAAAAATAATAAGAGTTGCATTTACATTTTTTTGCAAATATTTTTAATGTCTGGCTTAATAGAAGACAACTGGATTCTCACATCTGCTTCTTTACTCAATCTTTTTCCATACATTTTTTGTTTGAAGTATATGCAGAAAATCTGGCCTCACACAATATATTTTAATACCCTTTTCAAATGATTGTGGGTATGCTTGATACTGCACCCAAACTAAACCAATGATAGTTCCTTAAAGGTTAGTTGCAAGGTGGAATCTGAAACTATTTCAGTGAACTTTTCACCTTCTGTTACTATAAAACCTATTGGTCTATGGTGCTTTCAGAGGATCTTTTATCCATGCATGGTTTCATAACATTATGTGCTGGTCATTCGGGAACTATCGCTTCACTGAACTATTCAGATCCTCCAAACGTTAATACATTTCGCAATATGATACTAAAAAATAACATTCATTAATGTCATCAACAAATTCATCAGAAAAATCTTTAAGTATTGGGAAAAATACTGTCAAGTTTATAGTGACAGATATGAGTCTTCCAAAATTCTAACTTTTGTTTGAAAGGTTGAATATTATCATTGTCAAAATATTACTACTACTATCAGTTGTTTGCCTTTAAATGTCAGGGTCACTTCATTTTTGAGAAAATTTTGCCAAGTACTCAAGTTTAAATAACTACAGTCTGTCAGTTGTTCAAGTAAAAATGGTGTTCTAGAAAAAAAAAAAAAGAGTCAGTTTATTTTGTAACTCAATCACATAAGTACTTTCCCTTGAGACAATCATTGTATTCTGGAACACAGAAGTACTTTATGTGAACTTCCCATTTCATCACATGCAGTATTAAAAACTCATATACACAATGGTCAACTTCAAAACAACCAAGGCATATAGTGAAACTGGTGGGTTTTGTTTTTTACTGTGAGTTTATGGCAGTGAAGAATGCAGTGACTGCTAGTACAGCTGGATGCTACTGCCTTGATTTGTGCGAAGGCACCAAAAGTTTCATTGCCTTTACTTACATCAATGTGCATGCAAGCACAGTGAAAATAGCGAATAATGCCTTTGCATCATTAAGAAAATAGTTCACAGACCTCCTGAAAGAGTCTTGGGGATGCCTATGGTTGCAGATCACTCTTTAAAAACCATAGCTCTCAAGTGGCAACTGCAACCTCAGGTAACCAACCACCAAGATTTGCATGTCTTGACGTAAAGGCTCACATTCCAGTGGAATGGTTGGCCACCCTGCTGAAAGAGACCTAAAAGAAATGAGTGTGCACAAAACATCCCTAGCTGAGGGAAGAAGCATTTCAGGCAGAGGAGACAGCAAGTGCAAAAGCCCCAAAGTCAAAGAATAGTTGGCATATTCAAGAACAACAGAACCCACTGCAAAGGCAAACACCCTTAGAAAAATAGACCACCCCCACGAAAATGCTCAGTGCTGTACTCTATCTGGTGCCCTCATCTATTTTTATGCTTTAATTACTTGTGACAAATATGAAAAGTTTTTCTTTATAGAACCACAGAGAAAACATCAAAAGTTATTACAAACTTTTTTTAGAAAGGATAACATCAAGAATTTTGAGTTTACAGTTAAGTTTATACACTTGAAGCTGTTTGATGCTAATTCTCAAATTAAGGTAGAAAGTCATTATGTAATTTATTTCCACTTATTCACAGTGCAATGTAGAAGTTGCTTAATGAATGTTTGTTGAATGAATAATTATTCAATGTGTGATTGGAGATATTTAGAAATGAGGAACACAGTTAATTGACTTTCTAAGAAATCACAAAAGGCAAAAAGGCAAACTTCTGAAAGGGCAATCTTTTGTGCTGTATAGTCTTAGGAGGTTAGCAAACTAAATGTAATCTCATGCTTTCTGCACACTGAGCCACAAACTTACTGTTCTTTTTTTTTTTTTTAAAGATTTTATTTATTTATTTGACAGAGAGAGACACAGCGAGAGAGGGAACACAAGCAGGGGGAGGGGAGAGGGAGAAGCAGGCCTCCCGCCGAGCAGGGAGCCCGATGCGGGGCCTGATCCCAGGACCCTGGGACCATGACCTGAGCCGAAGGCAGACACCCAATGACTGAGCCACCCAGGTGCCCCAAACTTACTGTTCTTTAATTACAGAACCCTTCTCTCGGTTCCTGGAAAGGAAGCTTTTTTTTTTTTCTGTTGAGAACATTTCTAACATTTCAGGCTAAACAATTTAGAGTAGGAAAGAGAGTAGGAAAGAAAAGGAAAGAGAAAAGAGAGAAAAAGAGAAGAGAAGAGAGTAGGAAAGAAAAGGAAAGAGAAAAGAGAAAAAAAAAGAGAAGAGAAGAAATAGGCACACTGGTGTAGATTTTATACAATTAGAAACAGTGCAGTAGATTTTCCACTTTGTGGACCCAAGCCAGGAAGTGTGCAGCTTTTGTGATTTATAAGGACTTGCAAATAGAAAGGCTATCTGGCATACTGTTATAGGGTTTGCTCTAAACTGCTATTACCATGAAATATTCTTTGGATTTTCTTAAGATCATGAAAACAAAGTTGAGAAAAAGGAGTTCAATAGATGCTATATGTAATATTTTTCACTTCATTTAGAAATGTAATCATTTCAGTTCTATCAATATGAAGAGAGATCACTACTTCTCAGAGACCAGTGCCCTCCAATAAAAGAAGTGGAACCATGGACACGACCATTAATCCAGCAGCTCATCTTAAGAATAGATGGTGCCAAATGGCCAATAAGCACCTGAAAAGATGTTCAGCATTAATGTCACTAAGGAACTTGAAATATAAACCAAAACCAAAGTATAAACCAAATACTGTCTCACATCCACTAAGATGGCTATAACACAAAAACAAAACAAATTAAAAAAAAAAACAAAATAACTAGTGTTGGTGAGGCTATAGAGAAATTGGAGCCCTGGGATACTGCTGGTGACAAGTAAGATGGTGCAGCTACTCTGCAAACAGTCTGGAATTTCCTCAAAAAGTTAAACCTATCCATACCATATGCCCCAGAAATTCCACTCCTGGATGGAATACCCAGGAGAATTGAAAATGTATGTTCATACAAAAACTTGTAGACAAATATTCATAGTGACATTATTCATAATAGCTAAAATGTGGAAACAACCCAATGTCTATTAACTGTTGAATGGATAAACAAATTAGGTATATCCATACAATGGAGTATTATTCAGCCATAGAAAGGAATACATGCTACAATATGGATGAACCTTGAAAACATGCTCAGTGAAAGAAGCCAGTCAGAAAAGGCCATCTATCATAAAATTCCACTTAAATGCAATGTCTAGAGACAGAAGTAGATTACTGGTGACTTTGGGCTGGTGGAGTTTGAGGGGGGTGGAGGGGAACTGCTATGGGCATAGGTTTCTTTTTGGGGTGATGAAGATGTTCTGTAATTAGTGATGGCTACGTAACTTTCTGAATAGACTAAAAAACACTGCTTTGTAACTTTCAAAATGTATCTTTATTTTTAAAAGTCACATAACAGCTATGTCCCCACCCCCAGCTTAAGAAATTAAACATTATGTGTACAGCTAAAGTGACCTGTATACCCTTCCCTGATTACATTTATCTTCCACCCCCATCAGAGATAATCACTACTTGATGTTGCTACTTATCATTCCATGCATGTCATTATAGTTCACTATATATTTATAATCCCTCATAGATGTTTTGTGTGTTTTTAAATGGTATATACTTATGTACCTTCTATAGGTTACTTTTTTTATCACAATACTATGTTTTAGAGATTTGTGGACTTTTTGGGGGGGGTTATTATTAAGTGGCTTTTTCACAATGACATTTAGCACTTAGAATTCTGAGGTCATACTCCCAGATTTAGCAATCTGTTAAATGTCTTTGGCTACTTTTTAAAAATCAATTCAATCTGGTGATTCCTTCAAGCATCTCAAACTATCATCGAGCTCTTGTTCAAAATAAAGGAATTTTAAGTGCATGTAATAACATAAAGGCTTCTTAAGGACTCTAACATAAAACAACTCTTGCTTGACTGAGGGGTAACTTACAAGGGAAAACCTTGCATTATATTCTTTCATATATGATAAATCATACTAAGATTAAATGATAAACATAATTAACCTTACATACTTCAACCAATGACAGGGACTCTCCACATGGTCATTCTGGCTTTAACCACTAAAATATTTGTTGTAGACACTGTGGTTGCCTCTCAAACATGTATTCCTCCTTTCTTTGGTTAACTATTAGTTTTTGGAAACTTGTACCATCCCTAGACAGCTCACTGAATGTGGAAGAATTTACTACCTTTGACCACAGTTACTGGTTCAGGGATAGTCACATGTTACAATTTGTGGAAATGAGATGGAAGAAGGTATCCGATGATAATTTCCTTGCTTTTCAGAGAAAGCGTCTACAAACTTCCTTCTCTCTCTCTCCCTGATTTAGAAGGAGAAAGCAGTTGTTGTTACTTACTTTTAGGGGAACAAAAGGACAACCAGCATTCGGCCGTTCTTCTTTATTAATAAAATCCCAATTTTATTCAGAGCAGTAATGCATCCAGCTAAAAAGTATTTACATTCCCAGGATCCACTTTCCAAGATTGACCATGTGAAGAATTCTAATCCTTAAGATGCAGCACTAAGTCCTTAGAGAGGACTTCCCTTCCATCAAAACAATGATAAAGCCACATGAGAAGTCTTTTGATTTTTATGCTCTCCTCTTCTTCCAGCTGGAATTCAAATATGATGCCTGCGGGTGGAGCAGTACTGTGACTGTAAGGATGAAAGCCACAAGCTAAGGATAGTGGAATAGAAAGAATGTACTGGGGTCTTTCACGATTTCCTTGAGCAATTTTAATAAATGGCTGTGGATTTCCTACCTCCATACTTTCTGTTACATAGAAAAAAATAACCCCTTATTTGGTAAAGCCACTATGGTTACATTTTTGTTATAAGCAACCTGATGCAATTCCAACTGATGTAACTGTTGAATCAAAGGTTGGGTTTTCAAATATATAAGTCAATTGTTTCTCAATATGTTTAAGTCATTTTGAACTGAATTTCTATTATTTGCAACCAAAAGCACCCTAAACTGATAGAACCTTCTAAGGAAAGGGTGGTACTTCTGACTGGTCTCAACCCTCAGTGGCTAACCTGCTACCTGACTAAAATAGATCTGTACCAATGAGTAGCCCCTATGATTACAGGGAAGCTTCTGCAAACTCACGGTGTTACCTTGCTCGCATAAGGCCACCCAACTGTAAAAGCAGAGGAACAAAGAAATAAAACATTTTTATTAATAATTTCATTAAACACATAAGACATATACTCATCAAAATTGTTGAACTAACAAAGCTAGGTGGCTTTTAGTGAACCATGCCTTTCGTTTCTTGTCACTGTCTCCAAACTTTCCTATATCTTCATCCTTTCCTTATTCTGTTCTTTACACTCTACTACAGCAGTTAAGAGTGAGGGCTCTCGGGGGTACCTGGGTGGCTGAGTCGGTTAAGTGTCTGCTGTCAGCTCAGGTCATGATCTCAGGGTCCTGGGATCCAGCCTGGCATCAGGCTCTCTGCTCAGTAGGGAGTCTGCTTCTCCCTCTGTCCCTCCCCCTGCTTGTGTTCTCTCTCTCTCTCTCAAATAAATAAAATCTTAAAAAAAAAAAAAAGAGTGAGACTCTCTAGTTAACCCCATATACATTCAAATCTTCCATCTATTACTTGCCACTTAATGTGACCTCGTGCAAGGTACTTAATTTCTCTGAGTCTCAATTTTCTCAAATGAATAATGGAATAATTCTACCAATCTCACAGGGTTCTTGTGAGAGTTAATTGAGCTAAGGTTTGTAAAACGCTTAGCATAAGGCCTGATATATAGTAATGATTTGGTCAATACTATTACTTTTAGGGTTTTGGTTTTTTTTTAAGATTTTATTTATTTATTTGGGAGATCAAGGGAGAGAGCATAAGTAGGGGGAGGGGCAGAAGGAGAGGGACAAGCAGACTACCCACTGAGCAGGGAGCCCAATGCAGGGCTGGATCCCAGGACACTGGGATCATGACCTGAGCCAAAGGCAGACGCTTAACTGACTCAGCCACCCAGGTGCCCCTTACTTTCAGTTTTTACAACAGAAGAGGTATCTCTCCTCTTGTCGAAGGCTAGTTCTTACTTTAGGCTCTGGATCCCACCCATCCTCCTTCCACCTCCTCAGGGACTTTTAACTCTTGATTATATTTTCTCTCTAGTCTTTGTCTTCAACCTCTCTCTATAGGCCCCTTCCCACTAACATGCATAACAATGATGATGATAACGATAATGATGATACAGGAGATGATGGGATTTGAAGTATACCTAGAACTATCCTTTTTCAGGAGGAAGGACATCTCATTCAAGAAAACAGGAAGAAAGGGGAGATGGGTCTTCACACAGGCAGGTTTGAAGATCGGCAGGTGGGAAAATAAAAAATTTCCTGGTGGATGTTTTCTATTTTCTCTGAAACAAAAGGCAAAATTACCTCCTGAGAGTTAAGTAGTTCAGAAGAGAGGATAAAATGTAGAAGAGTGAAGGCTGAAATAGTCATTACAGAGAGTAAGGAATGTAGTAGTATTTCCAGGCAATGTAGAAGTCTCAGTTGAAGCTGAGGCTCACGTTAGTGAATACTGGATCCAATCTCCCCTGGAACTGCCTGAGTGCTGACATAGTAGCAGGTAATTGGTTCACTTGGAGTCTTGCCAGGGAAGTGAAAAAAAAGGAGAGAGGAATCAGGAGGAAGAGTGGAATGACCAATGATGAAATCTAAGAATAAAGAGGGAAATGAATACATAGGCAAGTAATAATGGAGAAAGACAGACATGGACTCAAGATCCAGATGAAATAAGAGAACAGTGGGACCTGGGACCAGCTACCAATTCTAAGAGCAAGGGAGAGTACCCAGTGAATTAGTAGGATAACAGAAAAGAGAAATGGGTAAATGATGGTAGAACATAGCATGAGCTACCATAAGGAGGGAGAAAAATGTTTTGGAAGTAGCATTGGGGAGTGAAAAAAACATCCACCAAACCTCTAGCAAGTACTTTGAGTATAAAAGAAAAGTCCTCTGGGGTGCCTGGGTGGCTCTGTTGTTAGGCGTCTGCCTTTGGCTCAGGTCATGATCCCAGGGTCCTGGGATCGAGCCCCGCATCGGGCTCCTTGCTCAGCAAGAAGCCTGCTTTTCCCTCTCCCGCTCCCCCTGCTTGTGTTCCCTCTCTCGCTGTGTCTCTCTCTGTCAAATAAATAAAATCTTAAAAATAAATAAATAATTAAATAAATAAATAAATGAAAAGTCCTCTGTAGAATGGACTCCAGACTCAATAATATGATTGGCTATGAAATTGTACATATGATCAAAGTGAATGTAAGAGACAATATACCAAAATTCTACGGTGCAATTTTTTAAAAATCAGCTGTACATGTTTAGGACAGGAGGGATTTTGCTTAAAAGACTTTCATGTAAAAAAGTCAGAGACAGTGCAAACAACTAAGTGTAACTACCCCCGAAAGCGTCCTGGTCACAATTAATGAACCTATGTATAGGAATGTGTAAAATTGTGATAAACAGAATTTCCATGTTATTTTCTAAAATTGGGATTAAATAATTCACATGTACTGCTATTTAAACAATGTTTGAGTGAAGAAATAATGTCCTTTTATTTATGTTTTTAAGTAACTTTTAGTTAATAAAATTAAAGATGGATATAAATTTTTCTTGATGCAACTTTTACAAAAAGAAAAATCTCCATAACAAAACTCCATTTCAATATTATATATGATAATAATTTGTGATTTTGTTCTTTCCCTAATTAGGTAATAGAGTACGAACAGATACGACTTTGTCTGCTGGTCTGGGAGAGTTCCTAACTAGGAGGGTCCCTAACTGGGAGGGTTTTTATCAACTAAAAAAAAAAAAAAAAAAAGGAATGTGCACATTTTGAAGTAAAAGAAGCCACCTTAAGTTACTTGTTTATTTCAATATAATGAATTTTTAAAAAAAAATTCATGCCATATTATTTTATTATTGTTATAATGTTTACATAATAAGGTAAAATTGGGAGAAGAAAAATTAAACAAAATAGCTTTCTTCCATTTACTTTCTTTTGAGACAGTATGGTATTATGTTAGGTTTTATACAATATGTTTTTACAGATTAAATGCCGAAATTTTAACTATATACTATTTTTAAAACAGAAAAAAAAAAAACTTTTAGATGCTTAGAAGAAGCTACAAATGTTCTGTGGGTTCTTTTGGATTTGCTCTGTCATCAATACTATAAAGCCTTTCCTTGACTATCAGAAGCTTTGGGTATTTTGGTAAGCATTAATGCAAATCCAGGGCATGTTCTTGTCTTTCTGTTTTCATATTACCAAACCTAACCAGCCATACTGTAGCTCTCCAATGCACAAAGTACTCATACTATATAATCTGAGACTTTTGCAACCATATATTTTAAAGGACTCATCGAGCCCTGAAAGGCAAATGCTATCATTCAAGTTCTAATTACATGCTACCTGGGTTTTACAGAACAGAAAAAAAAATGAGTACTGTACCTCCTAAATACATTTTTTGAACACAAGCAACTTCCAAAGTAAATGCCCCAAATATTGTCTGAATGTATCACTGTACAAATAGCTCAAGCACTGGCCTATTCAAATTATGTTCTAGTTTCTCCCGATGCTGCTTCCACTTGATAAATTGGTCAATAAATGCCAAGTCAAATATTCACGTAAATATATTTTCATTGTTATTGGCAGACATATAATTAACTCTGAGAATAAAAGATACAAGAAATCAATTTATGATTACTTCTTCAGTTGTTCCCATTAGTCATTTACATTATAATTGTGGTCCCATTTTTAAAATCTTTATCCATACACATACACACACACACCATTTTGACTATATTATAAATCAAATTATTTCAATTACAAATTAGTATTGTATGAACTGTGAACCTCATATGTTAATTTTATTAGTAAGATACCCATGTATATGAGCTGATCAAAAAACAATGCACATTTAAGAGCCTATATTAATTAGTAATTTCAGCAGATGTTTCTAAACAATGTTAAGGACTTGCTCTGTCTTTTCTCAAGTATAAATATTTGAGTCAACATTTTTTATGTATGTGTATTTAGCAACAAATTACATTTCCATTTTCAACAAAAAAGGCTGCTAAAAAAGAAAATAGTACAAAGAGTAAACCTATTTTTTTTCAAAGAAGACATATAAAGAGCAAATTTTTTTTTAACATTTGTTATCTGTCAGGTCAATATCTTCACCAATCCGGGAAAAATACATTTTGTATAAAAACTTACATAAGTGACCTTTTAAAAACTGCCCTAACCTAACTGCAAAAGCTTCAGATACATTATTATATGTGGATTTCGTGAAGAAAAAAATCTAAGATGAGCTCAAGAAATCTGTTTTAATAAAATATGCTGTCATTACTCAATTGTTACTTTCATTATGGTAGCCTAATTGTTTTTAATTATATATCATGGGCAAGTCATGTTTCCTCACCCATAAAAGGAGATTAATAATGGTGCCTCATCACAGGATTCCTGGCAGGGGTAAAGGACTTAATATGGGTGAAGCATTTAGAATAGTGCCCGGCATACAGTAAGTGCTCAGTAAGTGTCAGCTAAGCATTACCTAATTGTATGTTTTGCCTATTACTTCTATTAGCTTCCAGTTACCAATCCTTAAAGTATCTCAATTCTTTTTAAAGAAAAAGAAAGCTACATCATGACGTTCTTAATGCTCTGCCCTTCCCATCAGTTTATAGTGTTAGCAGCTACTTTATCTGCTACTCACAAGCAAAACAGGACCTAGGGTCTCATTGAGTAACAGTCCAAAATTCTATTTTATAAGACAGCACTCTCCCTATTATCTTACTATTAGTACTCTTTAATTCATTCAAACACCAAAGTAAACTAGGTGCTAGGCACTGGCTACAAGCTGTGGAAACAAAAGATGGTTAAGAAAAAAATTCCAGATGTGTTGTCCCCAAAACAGTGAGGGATACAAACACAAATGCAAGTAAGTACTCTTGTTTAATTGTAACATGGTGCCCTGAACTATAATAAAAAAAATTCTCCAAGCTGTCCAACGGTGGGCTTCACAGGTGACATTTGGGTAAGACTTGAAAGAAGAGCAGAAACTCACCAAGTAGAGAAGGGATCTATGATTACTTTTGTTCACAAAGAAAACTAGAAATTCCTCACACTAGGAAGTTAAAATAGACATTTTTTTAAGCAGACATCCTCAAACAGATTTCCCATTGCACACAGCTTGCTTAGTTTATCTCTAGGTATTGAATAAATATTTTTGAATGACTGTCGTCCCCCCTTCCCCCCTACGCAAGGCCTTCATTAGGGCATACTTGGATGATGTTCTTAGCTCCCTTCCTCCCAGGGCTCAGAGAAATCTTCCTAAAACCACTTTTATCACACCACTCCCTGATCAAAAGCCTGGAATGGTTTCCTCCTATTCCCAGAAATCAGCTCTCTGCTCTGACTAGATTTCTCTCCCAATATGCCTTGGGCATATTTCCCTTTTGTTCATATCCTCTCTCTGCCCCAAATAACTTTTCTCCTATTACTTATTTCTGCCTTTCCAGAATTCTACCCACCCTTCAAAATCCTCCTTCAAGAAGCCATCGGATTTCCTTGCTTCTACTTAAAATAACATAACTTTTCAAATGATGCAGAAAAGAAAGATGCTAGTGAAAAAATTCTACTTTGGGATGAAAGAAATGTCCAAAATGTGGTAGAGAATTGAAAAAAAAAAAACAAAAGGCAGAGACTCGTTGGAAAGTTACATTCCAATTGTTACATCAGGCAGCACACTTCTTGAATTATTTACTATTCAAAACGTATAGCCTGCACCAACTACTTATTGAACAATTATTTTTTCCAGTGACATCGGGCTCTTTTAAAAAGTTAACCATCCCTCGGGGCGCCTGGGTGGCTCAGTCGTTAAGCGTCTGCCTTCGGCTCAGGTCATGATCCCAGAGTCCTGGGATCAAGCCCCGCATCGGGCTCCCTGCTCGCGGGAAGCCTGCTTCTCCCTCTCCCACACCCCCTGCTTGTGTTCCCTCTCTCGCCGTGTCTCTGTCAAATAAATAAATAAAATCTTTAAAAAAAAAAAAAAAAAGTTAACCATCCCACAACATGGACAATCCATTCATTATTACTTAAACTGGTTTCTTTAGGACAAGTGCCTATTAGAATGAGTGTCCTTGGATTTGGAGTTTGAAATATTACCCAGCAATATGGCACTGCACTAACCCGCCCAGGAGTGTGTCTCCTACTTGAAGAACAACTGGTTAAATAGTAAAATATCTTCAAAAAGCCAAGTTCAAATAGATTTTTTTCAAGTGAGAATGAGCATGCTCTGCATGTCAAGCTACCTTGGATTCCAACTTGGTTTTCTCTTCGTTCAGCTCCTCGGTTGCTTTCTTCATATCTTCACGACATCTGTTTATCTCCGACCTTACTGGAATACAAATGAAATCCTTCAACATCTCTAACTTTCTTTTTTTTTTTTTTTTAAGATTTTATTTTATTTATTTGAGAGAGAGAGAGAGCGCGCAAGAGGGGGTAGGGTTAGAGGGAGAAGCAGACTTCCCGCCGAGCAGGGAGCCCGATGCGGGACTCGATCCCGGGACTCCGGGATCATGACCTGAGCCGAAGGCAGTCGCTTAACCAACTGAGCCACCCAGGCACTCCATCTCTAACTTTCTGAAGTCCCCATGTCTGTGCACGTGGACAGCAGAGCCCCCTCCCTGCTCTGACCACGCCTTGGCTGCTGCCTTCGCTCTAAGCCCCCCCCCCCCCCAGGAGACCGAGGCCGCATACGGCGACAGAAGCACCGACCTTCTCGGATCACGCGGCGACTCTCCTCGGCCTGATGCTCCGAGAAGATGATGTGCTGAAACAAGGACTCTAAACTCATCTCAGGCCCGGGCTCCCGCGGATCGGTTGACGCCCTTCAGGATCTGCTGGCAGAGTCCGCGGCCCCTGGAAGGCACAGGGAGGACGGAGGACCGCGCAGGGCTATCCCCGGATGGGCCTCCGCCCAGGACGCGCCAGGCGGGGCGCCAGCCCAGCTCCCGGCCTTGGTTTCCCCGGTTCACTAGCCACAGACAACCAGACAACCGTTTATCCCCCCTCGCACCCTCTCTCTGCCCGGGACAGAAACTCTGCCTTCGTTCCCTGGCTGAACGCAGCTCCCCTCATTCGAGGACCCAGGCCCTCTCCGGGTTCCCTTCTGTGCTGGTGGCAAATAAAAATGGAGGCCGCGAGCCCTGGCGTCGGCGCCGGCCTGGGCAGCACCCCAGCGTGTGGCTGGCCTTTTCCTCTCCACCTCCTCTATCTTTAGGGAGAAGGTCCTCATAATGCTCTGCCCCACAGCAAAACGCGTACTTGCTAACAATACCGTGGGCGGGAGACCTTCCTGCAGGCTGTGGCAGGTGCGTGTGCTCAGCCTCGCCGGGTGGGGACTGAACTACGGCGCCCCGTTGGGCCCAGGCTGCGTTCAGGCGCTTTGCTTTGGCCACATGGCCCCAAAGGTCTTAAGGCTTTACTTGGACTTGTGGTGATCTTTCTCCGAGGCGCAAACACCCAGCATTATAAAGAACTAAGTACTCATGATTCTAAATATAAACTGCAACGTCTTATCCTTTGACTGTGGCAGAGACTGCTATAAATGTGCAACGTCTGACATTCCGTCCTAATCATTCTTTTGTAATCAGGGCATATCTTTTTAGTCTGCTTTAAAATTAATCATTGCCTTTTGTAATCAAGCTTCAGTAATATTAACACTTCAATATCTGCACAATGTGTGTCAGAGACCAAAGTGGTTGCTAATTAAAGCTTAAACATGAAAGGCACCTTTGGGACTTTTGCATGGGATTTTTAAATTAAAAAATAAAGCATTTTTAGTTTTAGCAGGCCAAAATTGTAAGATTATAATAAACATTTGACTTTTTTTCTGAATGTAGAATTGACACTGGCTAAACTTCAAAATATATATATATATATATATATATTTTTTAGATTTTATTTATTTATTTGACAGAGAGAGAAAGTGGCAGACAGAGGGAGAGTGAGAAGCAGGCTCCCCACTGAGCAGGAATCCCGATGTGGGGCTCGATCCCAGGACCCTGGAATCATGACCTGATCCGAAGGCAGACGCTTAACCGACTGAGCCACTTAGGCACCCCTAAAAAATAATTTTTAGTTAGATTGTACTAGAATTGAAAGAAAGTAAATGTGAATTCTGTCTGTCACATCATCTGTATGAGTGTTAATATTTCATTAATGCTGTAGTATATTGGGCTGTAAGTTTTAACCTATTCCAAATTTCCACCTCAGTTTCCATCAAGCCATGTATGCATAAAACTTAATTTTTAAATTGTATTTAAACTGTATTACAAAACAATACATACAGAAAAGTGTAATGCTGTAGAAAAGAATTACCCATAAACATACCATTCAGAAGCAAGTATTAATAACATTTTGGCTACTGCCTTCCAGCTAATCCTTCTCACCTTGCATTTTTCTTTTACAAGTTTGACAATATTGTGGATAATAACAATTATGATTAATATTATTTATTAAGTATATGCTGGGCACTATTCTGAACACAATGATTTTTACTATTACCTTTATAGTATTAGATGAGAAAACTGAGAGCAGGAAAGTTAAGTATCTTGCCCAAGGCAGCCTACCTTGTATACATACACCTTGTATATGGCAGAGCTAGAGCTGAAACCAAGAAATCTGAGATCAGAGGCTATGAATTTAATTTTGGATACCGCT
The DNA here is from genome assembly GCF_002201575.2 of Neomonachus schauinslandi. Lineage (NCBI taxonomy): Eukaryota > Metazoa > Chordata > Mammalia > Carnivora > Phocidae > Neomonachus > Neomonachus schauinslandi. The sequence continues at coordinate 140,277,293 of NC_058408.1, read as the reverse complement.
CTGTTTTCCTTTGATTACATCATAAGCATTTTACCATTTCATTGAAAACTCTTCATGAATATACTTTTATATCTTCATAATCCTCCATCATGTGATGCATGTGTAAAACTTAGATACACTGAAATAAATTTGACTCTTTTATCCGTTCGAGGATGGAAAACAAAACTGAAATTGTGGTTTGAACCATTTTCTTTGAGCATTTGTTTGGAAGCTTATGAACTGTACCACGGTGCTATCAAAGGAAAGGTCTTCCAGAAGATAAATTATATTACTAATTAATATCACTCCCTTCAGAATTATTTCCCGTGGACTTGCACAGGGGGCATCCTCACAAGGAGGCTGCTTTTCAAAAGCATGCTGCTCTTTAACATTCCAATTTTATTAGTTACACTTAAACTCACATTTATTATTTAACATGTTCTTTCTGTACTGAAAACTTGGCAGAGTGGAATTTAGGCAGCCTTTCGGGAGCCCAGTCGCCTCACTCACACAGGCATATGCAAGAGAGAACTGCTGGAAATTCTGGAATGGGGTTATGGGGAGAAATGGCTTCTTCATCTTTTGCAGTCTTCATATCACAGAATATTTGGGTGCTTCTAAATCCCAAGTTCAATTCTTCTCAGAGGCATCACCACTATAGACATTAGCAGGGTTTTTCCTTTTCTTTTATTTGTTGAAATAAACATGATTTTCCAAGCTCACAATTCAAATTTTAAGTGGTTTTTTTGGCTTTGTTTTAGATTTTGTTTTATTTGAGAGGGAGCAGGAGCGGGGGCTCCCCTCTGAGCAAGGAGCCCGCAGTGGGGCTCCATTCCAGGACCCCAGGATCATGACCTGAGCTGAAGGCAGATGCTTAACCAACTGAGCCACCCAGGCGCCCCAAATTTTAAGTGTTTTATAATAAGGAGTAAAAGTAACATGTTAGGATATTAAAATATTATTATCATATACTAGCTTTATTCATATATTTTCTTCAGTAAGATATTTATTCTTGTAGATATACATGCTGATTACATTCTATAATATTCAGAGCAAGAGTAGCATTACTTCAATTCATGCCAAATAAAAATGGTATATGGCATGGTAAAACTAGGGCATACCATTTTTGGAAAACGGTATCTTATAAGTCTGAAAAAATGATTCATTCAACAACGGTTTAAAGAGTCTCTGCTATTTATTCAACATTCACTCAACAAATATTATTGAGCATCTCCTATGTGCCATATTAGAGAAACAACAACAGGATTTAATAAAAACAGAACGACGTAAAAACGATTTTTCTTCCCCCGGATATTTCTAACCTCATTGGAGAATTATTATATTTTTCAGCATTTTGGCATCAGTATAAACGACTGCTTTCAGATGTTTCAACAGATGTTCTTCAGAAAGAAAGCCAATTATTTGCATTATGATACCCACATATGATTCTCAGATCTAAACTTTCCATCTGTACATGTTGCATTGAATTTCATACCTATGGAATATAAAAGTTAAGATCACTCATTGTCTCTCAACCTCAGACTTTTGTTCATAATAACTCTAGCACCTGGGTTATTGAGCCATTGATAATTGCTTTGCTAGAAGGCCTTACATAAGGCTATATTGCTCTTGTGATTTAAAATGCATTTCCTCTCCATTCTTAGATTGATGACTTCCCTAGGTTCTAAACCAGGCTTGCAAATACCCACTAGCCCAGGGCATATATATTGCAATGAAAAGAAGAAAAGTAATTCATTTATTTTATGTTTTTCTTAGGGCATCTGCCAAAAAGAAAAACAAAACGTAGGTTCAACCAAGTTTAATAACCATTTATTGAGTATCTACTAAGTATAAAAAAAAAATCTCTGCTAGGTACTAGGGAGGATACAAAATTGAAAGGTACAAGCCCTGTCCTCCTGGAAGTCATCATCTATCAAATGGGATGTAGCATGCACAAATACTCCTAAGCAGACTGTATATGAGAGCTTCACCCTTGTGCTAGGGGAATATGGCAGAGGGAGAAAGAATAAGTCTGATGTAGGTGATCCGGGAGACTTACCAGTAGGGGATACAATATGAGCTACCTTTTCAAGGAGGGTGTGACTTCAATAGATAGCGAGTAAGGAATAAAAAAAGCAGAAAGTTAGATGAAGCCAACATCTAGACGGTCTTTAACAATTTCATATATGTGACGGGGGACCATGTCATGTTTTCCAGCAGGTGAGTGGTCTGTCAGAGTTGCTCCTGTAGTCAATCTGTAGCAGTGGGTTTGAAGCACTAGGAAGGAAGAGAATAACAGCTAACATGTACTAATAACTTACTACATGCCATCCACTGTCTGAGACCTTGACACATCTTAATTCTCTTAACCAACCCAGTAAACTTATAAGTTCAATGCTTTTACTTTTTTCCACATTACAATTGGAGAAGTGAGGCAGAGAGAACTAAGTAACTTGTCCATGGTCACATATGGTAGCAGAATCAGGATTTAAACCCTGATAAAAGCTTAAAGCAGATCCTTAACTACTTCATTTCCTGCCTCCAAAAACTAGAGGCTGGAGAAAATAAGACTGTTTCAGCAGCTGTGTTTCATTTCAAAGCGGATACATTTCCTAAAAAAAAATGCTTATCATCAACAAGTTAATATCTTTTCGGAAGATATTTTTTGACTTACGGAATTTGGATTAGTAACACAATCTATGTTTAACCAATTAAAATCAAACATGATTTAAGGAAAAATAACTGAGAATGGATCATGCGTTATAAATGCTTATTTAACCAGCTGTATATCTAACATGTAAAACTAAAAATGAAATCTGTACACAAAGTATTATATTCAATTCCTAATATTTATATTAGTTTCCTAGAGCTGCTATAACAAAAATATCACAGCTCAGTGATTTAGAACAACAAAAGTTTATTCTCTCACAGTTCTGGAGACCAGAAGTCTGAAATCAAGATGTTGGCAGGGTTGGTTCCTTCTGGGCCCTCTGAGGGACAATCTGGTCTTTACCTCTTCCTAGCTGCTGGTCCTTGCTGGTAATTTTTGCTGTTCCTTGATCTGTAGATGCAACACTCCAATCTCTACCTCCATTGTCCCTTGGAGTTCTCCTAGTCTGTCTCTGTGTCTTTTTCTCTTTCCTCTTCTTATAAGGACACCAGTCATATTGGATAAAAGGCCTACCATACACCAGTATGACCTCATCTTAAATAATTAACATCTGTAATAACCCTATTTCCAAATAAGGTCACATTCTGAGCTACCAGAGATTTAGGATTTTAATGTATTTTGGGGGGGGGACACAAATTCAATGCATATAACAGACCTTAAAAGTTAAGTTGCAGGAACTAGTTATGATTTTTAAAAAAAAAAACTTAAGTGGCTGATTTATTTCTATTACAATCAATGTATTTTAGTGTTTAGTGTTTATTTTAGACTTCAGAAAACATCTTGCACAATCCTTTTATTTCATAGATGTTAGCACGGAGGCCATGGAGGTTGATGGATTTCCCCAACATGGCACAGGCAATTAATGTCAGAGCTAGGTTTAGAACTCCTTCCTAATTCCTTCTGCTCCAATGAAAGATCTTTTTTGTTCGCCAGTGGCTTTCAACTACTTCAGTTAAAAGAACTGCTCTTTTATCTTTTTTCTATATTGAACTTTCTAGCAAGAGTTTGAAGAAAGGGTATAACAGCTGGGGTTCAGAGCTGGCCTGGGGCAATTCACCTACTATAGGAGCCCTTCCCCATTAAGGAGATTAGATAGATAGATAGATAGACAGATAGATAAAGAGAAAAAGAGAGAGGTAGATAAATATAGGTACATATAGAGAAAACACACATGCATATGTACATATGCATATATATATACAAATACACACATATATATGATAAAGTCATATATATAAGTATAAATACTTAAAGGTATCAGTTTTATTCTCAGTCTTACACTTCCATAATAGAAATGAAAGTAAACTGTCAATTCTTAATTATTGATTGAGAAAAGCAAACTTGTTTTGGTTGTGAAATATATTGCATGAAGAAATTCCAATAACACGTTAGGAGTCATGAAATAGCAAGCTCTTTGTAATTAAAAAGCTGTAGTGAAACTGGTGAACTTGGATTTTCACACTGTCAGAGTCAGGAGCCCAGCACAGGGTCCAGGAAGGCTTCCCCAGGTGCCCTGACCCAGGAGGTTAGCCTGTCAGCTCTGGAAAACAAAAATAAAACAGAACCTGGAAACCACTCTTCTTCACCTTGTATAATTCATTTGTTTATTTAATAAATATTTATTGGGTGGACACTGTATGTAAGGCAAATAAGAATTTTCAATTACAAAGATGAATAAACAAGGGCCTTAAAATCTGGTTGTATCAAGTTGTAGTTTTCATGACAATAAATTTAAGTAGTTTGGGATTACACAGAAAGAATAAAAAGAGAAATTTAAGGCTTTTTTTTTCTTACCAGTTATTTGTTTTCATCATTAACATAGCCTTTGCCTACCTAATAAGTACATGGTTACTCAGCAAATAAATGACTCTAGTTGTTGAATACATTCAAATTTAAACCAACAATTAACATATTCTCTTATTACAATTTCTATGAAGATTTCTATTAATTTCAGGAAATTAGTCATAGTGACTATTTGGAAATTTGGGATACATTTTAATATTTCTATTGCTTTCTATGAATTATTCACAGCGACTCTTTGGAAAGTTTGAAAAAATGTAATGCTCATATATACATATAGGTAGATGAACCATAAATCCTTTTTCTTCTTAAAACAATTTGCTAAATTGCTCATTTATCAGGATGAAATTACTTTATGCTTCCAATGTTTGAAATGGCTTAGTGGCCTTCGTACAATAGTATTACCTTATAAAAGTCAGACACTGCCATTATTTTCCCTTCACGATGCCATAGACAGTTCAAAATGTTTTATCATAGTTTACATGGCTCATAAACCTTATCTTTTATTTGACATTGCAAGTGTGTTGATAATAGAATATGGAAACTTTGTAAGGTGGTTAAAGGAAACAATTAATTAGCATTGAAATAAAAGAGCTCAGTAGGAAACATTTTATTTTTTTAATTTTTTAATTTTTTTAGTAAGAAACATTTTAAACAGAAATAAGCTGATTATTTCATGGGTAATAGTAAGCAGTTGTGGAATAGAATTAAAGGGAATGCATACAGAATGAAAGGAATTTAAATATCTGAAAACAAGTAAGGAAATATTGCAAATGTTAGAATTACTGAAGTTGTAATATACATCATCATTTGAAACTTGATGGTCTTGTAATTCCATTCCTGCTATATCTCATTATTCTACTTATGAAACGTGTACATGAACAGGTTTCTTAAACCTTTTGATAATCTACCTTTACAATTTCCTTTTTCAAGATGTTAACACAGAGAAAAGCAGGAAAAGGCTGAGATCCTGCACTCTATTGTGCCTTAGCCTCAAGTGAATAAATGCAAAGATTGTGCACACAGGATCCAAACACTCGTAAAAAAGATTCATGGTGATATTCTTAGAAGAAATTAATAAACCCTAAGAGAACTTGTCAGAAGAATGTCCTAAAGATGATTTTATTTCGGTAACTGTTGTATTTTAAATGCTTTCATTTTCTTTTGTGATGTCTTTTATCTTACTTACAGATGCTATTACTCATAAAATATGATATTTCAGTCCAGAAGGCTGTAACTGTAAATGAGACATAATATTCTCATCTAGAAGTAGATAGGGGGATTCAAATCTCCTGCTTCACGTTGTAAGCTGATTACTGCAGAGGTCAGAAAACTAGTTTCCACTTCCTTTAAGTGCCAGCTATGATATTTTACATAAATGATCAGACACCTTGTGTTTCCTTTTACTCGGCCCCCTGCATCTGGTTGGCAGCCTTTGTCGGTGGTTCACAAGATAACCTAGGAATTCCGTGCCTTGAGAGTGGTGAGATGACTTTAGGGTGAGGCCATGAGAAATGACCACAAACGTCATCCACAAAGTGTCCATAGCAGAAGTACTGTGTACTGGGCTCTGCTACAACAGTGAACAAGATGAATGAGCTTTCTGCATGCATGGAGCCTACAGGGCAACAAGCAACAAAGTACACACCTTCATTAACTCAAGGCACACAGAGTAAGTTTAAGTGTAAACTATAACCGTGCGGCAAGCACCTGCTACGGACAGTATGGACAACACATTCCGGCTCTCGCGAAGCCCCTATGTCAGGACAGAACTGGTGTCTGAGAATGGAGAGGACCGGTGGGATCACTGCACAAACCAGGTTGGTGAAGAGGTCAGGGCTGCATCATGCAGGACCCTGAAAGAAATGGAAGCAGTTCAGATTGTATTCAGAATGCAGGGGGAGGCCATAGGCAGATCTGTAGGAGACTGAATGCAATTTAAGAATAAGAGGGTGGCCCCTAAGCACTGTTCCCTTGTGGAGATGTGACTTCACATCACTGGATGGGGTGTTGACCCAGGTCTAATGCTCAGGGTGGCTGATACCTAGCTAGGTGACTTTGAGCAAGCCACAGACTCTCTTTTCCCCTGATTTCACCTGTTTTCAAATGGGGAGAGGAGAGGCAGGGTTAAAGAAAGGAGAAAATAGGAGAGATGAAAGGGGGGGGGGGAAACCCTCTCAATACTTAGAGATGGAAAGTTCAGATAGTAAGTTGGGAAAACAAACAACTAAGAATTTCATTTTTAAAAGCTCCTGAGAAAGAAGGAGCCATCCCAATCCACACCCTGGAAAATCCCAGTGTAGGACACATAGAAATGAGTATAGAATTCTATTAGAATCACTGCCTTGGCCACTTTGATTAAGAGTTAATATCAGGGTCTGAGGGGAGAAAAATTCAAGAGTCATGCCAGAATCCACTCTACATCCATCAGATTCAGTTGTGCATAAGTGTGTACGAGCAGAAATCCATTAGTACACCCATTGTGACTGTAAAAATATTGAAATACTCCCATAGTGGTTGGTAAATAACCACCACCCCAGCCTTCTACGGCCAACTCCCACTACTGGGCGGTCCCAATTCCATGACCATCCAGATCTCCTACAACCTGGCAAAAAAGAGGTAACACTCAGCTTAACAAAGAGCCTCAAGGAGCCTGCTCAGGGTCAGTTCTGATTTTGCAGTGCCTGGGTCTATCTGTATATTGTCTTCTTGATGTTATAACAAATCACCACAACTTTAGTGGCTTAAAACAATACAAATTTGTTGTCTTACAGTTCTGGAGGTTATAGGTCCAAAATGGGTTTTACTGGGCAAAAATCAAAGGATCCATGGTCCTTCTGGAAGCTCTAGAGGCTAATTTGTTTCCTTGCCTTTTCCGGCTTATAGAAGTTATCTGCAACCCTTGGCTCCTGCCCCTTCCTCCATCTTTAAGCCAGCACTGTAGTCCCCTAAAATCTCTCTCCTTCTCTGACATTTTTGCCACTCTCTTATAAGGATGCTTATAAGTCAAGATGCTCTCACCATCTCAAGATCCTTAACTTGATCACATCTTGAAAGTCCCTTTTGGGGACGCCTGGGTGGCTCAGTTGGTTGGGCGACTGCCTTCGGCTCAGGTCATGATCCTGGAGTCCCGGGATCGAGTCCCGCATCGGGCTCCCTGCTTGGCAGGGAGTCTGCTTCTCCCTCTGACCCTCCCCCATCTCATGTGCTCGCTCTCTCTCTCTCTCTCTCTCAAATAAATAAATAAATAAAATCTTTAAAAAAAAAAGTCCCTTTTGCCACATAAGGTGACATACTCACAGGTTTCAGGGATTAGGATGCAAATATCTTTGGGGGCCATTATTTTGTCTACCATGGTGGTTATACATTTTAAATATCATACCTGAGTGTATATAATACTCTACCTAGACCTCTCATAAAATAAAGCCAAGTGCATCACAGTCAAAATGTGAGATGCAGGGAAAAGAACCTGACTCATATAGAAAAAAAATTATGCTAGGTCCATATCTCAAGAACTTTCTAGAATACGGCAAACCTTTAATTTTCCTTTCTTGTTTAGTAGTGACCAGTATCAAATGGATGAAATAGTTAAAAGGAGAAAAGAGTTGAGGAAGTACACAAAGAAGGAGTGAGGAAGACAGAGGAAGAATACGCATGCCACTCATCTGTCTGAATCTCCTGTGAGGGCTCAGGAGAGGAAAAGGATAGAACAAGGACCTTCAAGTGGATGGATCCCAGGGAGGACAAGACAGGATTTTAGAAATGGATGGTAGGATGGCACTAGGTAATATCCCCCTCTTCCAGGGTCAACTGTGTCCCAATCTGGGATACTGAAGGGCAAAGGAGGTGAAAAATGACAGTTTAAATTTCTTCTGTAACTGAATGTTCATGGAATGACTTGGGATTGACTTGATGAGGCTGGGGGAAATTTTAAGATGAGCAAGGGACAACAAATCTAGTATAGTTTATCTGCTTTTGGGGGCAGAGCCACATGTGATGGGTCTTTGTATATCAGAGTATCTGGTATGCAATGGGAGTAAACGTCCTGAAAGGAAAGCCAGGAGCCACAATAGAATGTTGGCTTCATGAGGAAGCACCCGTTTGTTTTGTGCACCACCAATTCCCAGCTCCCGGAATGGTGCCAGGCTAGTTCCCATGCCTAGGAACTCTGCATTGAATAAATAAAGGAGAAAAATGAATGTATGCAAAACTTTGGTGTAAATAAACTTTTCGGTGTAAACAAGGAACATTTAAATGTTTGTTGCAATAACCAGGAAATGCTGGAAACCAATACTCAGTTCAATGTGCTAACATTGTGATATACTGTATCAAAGCTTAAGTGATCAGGTGAATTGCAAAGGCCTGTATTCCTGCCTATAAATAGGGTTGCCAGATTTAGCAAATAAAAATACAGGATGCCCGGTTAAATTTGAATGTCAGATAAACAATGAGTAATTTTTTAGTATAAGCATCCCAGGTATTGCATGACAACCTAGCTACAGAGCCATGTTGAATCATATTTCAGGTAAATTATGATTTGGCAAAAATGTTGTTTTTTAATGATGGTACTATAAAGGAAAAAAAGAAGGTGCTTTCACTAGATTATGTTCAATATGAGGGTAGGGGAAGGTAAAAACCAGCTGTGTCATGTTGTGCTGTTTTAAGAACATGCTTTTCTGTGAGCAAGTGCCCATGGAGTGGGACTGAAATTCAGCTTCTCATAAATTCTGCAGAGCTACCAGGGAACAGTAATCAACAAGGATAAAATCTGAAGGGAAGGTCAGTGAGGCAGGTAAGAGCTGCTGCATCCATATTACCTAAAGCACACAGTTCCATAGAGCAAGATGGGGAAGAGAGCCCGAGAGGAAGGAGAGAGTCATCCCACGTGAGCCTCATTAGATTGCCTTTAGGAAAAAGTCCCCGTCTGCCCCAATAGCACTTTATTTTATGTGCACGTTGTGCTTGCTTAGTCCATAATATAGAGGCGAGCCTGTTCCATGGACTAAGTGGTTTGTCTTCATAATGCCCTGTTGCTGGTGAAGCAATTCACTGTTTTTCTCGGAAAGGACATGGTGTTGCTGTATTCATTTGTGCCTGATCTGAAGAATCTCTATCGATACTTTTTTTTTCCATTAGGCATTTAGATGCTACCTGGCTGTTAGGCCTGAAAATACCAGATGGAACTTGGGAGCCGTGCAGACACTGTTGTCATAGAAACAAGATGCTATCCCGGCTCCATGCAGCTGCCATCTTTTTTTTTTCCCCTTTCACGGGGAGGAGTTCTGATAGGAGCAAATACTGATAAAATATAGAGATTCTCCCCCCTTCTTGGAAAATAGAGCTACATTTCCAGTGCTGCATAGACAATTTGTTAATGTGTCCCTCAGCTAATGGAGAACCTAAATCTATGGAAAAATGACTTGATTTCCAGGTCTTCTAATAGGAGTATATAAAACTGGGAAGCCCATGCTTTGATCTCATCTTCTTCCCCTAAACGGCAATGACGCATTTCTCTTATCCCAAAAATGAGACAATAGCCTTTGTAGCCAGGGAAGCCTCAGTGTTGACATTCCTGGAAAAATGCAACCTAAGTGTTCACAATCACTCTGCAATGTGTGTACTCAGCACAGAATAGGGAGTGACCTCTCCTGGTCCTCTGAAGTGCCCACAGGAGCTACAGAATGCTGAGTACGCAGGTGGGGTATGATGAATTCCTGTGGCTTGATGTCCAAACTTGAGGGATGCAGTTCTTGGCCATGGTCCCACACTGATGCCTTTTCTCTTTTGGGGTAGCTATGGCGTCCTCAAGGGCATATGACTCTGAGGGAAGTGCCCACCACAGATGGGAAGGGGAGTGGTGGTGTTTTCTGGACGCAAGGCTGCATTTGTACTGGGAAACGGGTTAAATCCTAAAACTGAGGGGGTTTAGGGCAATGGTTCATGTACTAGTTTCCTACTGCTACTGGAAAAATGACTGTAAATAGTGTCTCAAAACAACACAAATTTATTATTTCACAATTCTGAAGGTCGAATGTCCAAAATCTGTTTCACTGGGCTAGGAAGATGTCAGCAGGGGCGCCTGGGTGGCTCAGTCGGTTAAGCATCTGCCTTGGGCTCAGGTCATGATCTCAGGATCCTGGGATCGAGCCCCACGTCGGGCTCCCTGCTCAGTGGGGAGTCTGCTTCTCCCTCTGCCCCTCCCCTTGCTCATGCTCTCTCTTATGTGTTCTCTCCCTCTCAAATAAATAAATAAAATCTTAAATAAATAAATATCTAAAAAAATAAAAAGAGGTCAGCCAGGCTGGTTCCTTCTGGAGGCTCTAGGAGAGCATCTTTTCCTGCCTTTTCTCACTGCCAGGGCCCACCTACATTCCTTGGCTCCTGGCGCCTCCTTCCATCTTCAAAGCCAGCAGCCTACCATCTCGCTTCCATCCTCACTTTGCCTTTTTCTGTTGTCAAATCTCCTTCTGACTCCCTCTTAAAACAAGACTTGTGATTACATTTACAGCCTGTCAGATAACCTAGGATAATCTCCCCATCTCGAGAATCTTAATTTAACTACCCACAGGTCCCAGGGATGAGGACGTGGATATTTTCAGGGGCCAGTATTCTTTCCAGAGCATTTCCCAAACCCAGATGATCATCAGAATTACCTGGGAAGCTTTTCAAAAATAAAGATTGCCAGGCCCTACCCGAGGGTGATCCTATCAGAATTTCTCAGGGTGGGCAGAGGCCTGAAAATCTCTTTGTGAGACGCTCTGTTTTCCTTTGAAAACTTCTGTGAAGGGCGTCTTCAGGCTCTTTCTCAAGCACATGCAGTGAGGATTTATAACGCTGTGATTGGGTTTTCTGGATCATGCTCAGGGTCAATGAGTGTATGGGAGAGGTTTTAAAAATGTATTTGTTTGGAAGCTTGGAAGGTCATAGCATCCTCTGAGGTTCAGGATACTCCTGCACAATGGTTCTGGCAAAAGATGGTGTCACGTGAACTGGGCCCAGCAACTCTTCAGTTTCATGGTAAAAATACCCAAATTGTTTGTTAATGACTCCCTAGACCTTTAACCATATGAAATATGTATCTTGATATCTGGGATCAGCTGTTGTTCCTTGCGGAGACGTTTTCTCTTCCTTCCTAGATGCTTCCATGTGGTTCTCAGAGCTCCGAAAGTTGCCTATTTTGTCTGCTTCAAGAAAAATGGCTGTGGTAGAGGAAAAAACCCATACAGTATCTTTAGAAAAACTAAATATTTCATCATTTCTTACTAAACATACATTATTTACTCTGTAATGTAAATATTTTATGGCCTGCAACTGGCAATTTTGGAATATATTGGTATGTTTGGAGAATTGCGGTTCTGTTACAAATCCGACACTGCACACCCAGCTCATATTTAACTTATACAACTCTTTAAAAAGCATTTAACTCTTGGAATTAAGGAAGTAACGGAATCTATTTTTCAAAGGGGCCTTGAGGACCAGACTTAGAACCTGAGACAACACATTTTTTGTTAAATGCAGAAGCTGGAAGCTGGAAGAGCCCAGGACTTCTTTCACTATAGGATGACAGCATCATACAATTACCCATGCCTGTGTGAATCTGATTTCAGGCTGTGGGGAAAGGGGCAGACGTGCCCACAACCAGCTCATTAGAATGTTCACGATCTGGTCGAGAGTAGAATCTGAGAAGAAGAGTTTTACCACACACAAAAAGGCAAAAGGCAGAAAAATCTTTCCCCAGCTTTAGGATCAGTATTTGGAGCTCTGCATAAGAGAAGAAAATCTTTTCATTAAATAAAATGGCTAGATGTCAGAACATTTAAGCCAGATTTTCAAATATGAACCTAAACTGTTTGGAGATTTTTTTTTTAAATTCCAGTGACTCTCCAATATAGAGGTCATAGAAGCTGCCATCATTCTAAATTACAGCCCATTTCAGAGGTTGGCTGTAATCCAGGAGGTTGCATTATTCCAAATTGCCTGTCAAAAACTGTCAAAACACTGCCATTATCAAAAAGTAGTCCTTTTAAATAATTTTCTCACTCTTTTCCCTGAAACTTTGCTGGCATTGAACCTTAATATCATAGCTTATAGGCATAGTAAGTGAAAGCCTTTCAAATGAGAAGAGGGGGGATAAAACATTCTAGGCATACAACAGCAACATAGAAAATTCTAGGCAGAAAATTGAGTCGAGTTTGGAAACGCTGTGACCCCAAAGCAAAGCCATTGTTAATCTACATGTGAAACAGTAACCAAAGAATACATAATCATGAGGCCTAATAGCATGACTTTTTCCCCATGCTTAATACATGGAAAGAATTCTATAGTAAGTTGCTGGACTTCGTATTTTTCCTTATTTTCCTCTCCTTCCATACCAATTTTCCAAAGAAAAGTTTTGTATTTTCCAGATTACTGATGTCCTTTCCTTTCATTTCATAAATAGGGAAATTGACCCCTGACCAGCTACCTGATTTACCCAAGGCTTCAGATCTAGACTTAAACCTGTACTCTTTTTAATACACATTCCAGCTCTCTTTTTGACTTGGAAATCCATCTCCTTTCATCTTCTTTTCTTTACTTTAGACTTGACTCTACAGAATTCCCCTGCTTGGATTAGAAAAACCTACCCCCAAAAGAGCAATCCCTGCCACCTCCATTCTCTTGATATAGACCTTGATGCTAACACTTCCATCCTCGCAGGGAATTTCAGCAACTATTTTGTTTAAGACCATTTATCTTTCAAACCATGTAAGATGGCAAAATATTGTAGAGAGACTGCTTTTATTTTGAGTCATTACAATTCAAGCAACGAATTAGGGAATCAACAGCGTAATTCAGTCCTACAATCATTGTGACAGTCGTATTTGTCAACAACTAGTTTTCAGAAGAAATGGAACTCAAAGAAAATACGTAGCTTCCAAATTCAGACAACGAGATACACAGAAATATTTCTTTAAGCCATCAGTAGTATATTATAGAGAAAATTTAATGTGCAGGTGAATTCTTTTAACAGAAAGACAATGGTTTGAACAAATGTAGCAGAAAGATATTTCAAAATAGATCTGCAGCTTTTGAGGATGCCAGCAATATACGTAATGGTGCTTGATCTCATTAACAAGCAGCTCAAACTCCGCAGCTACCATAAAATACAGATCATCATCAGCACATTCTTGAGAGCAGTATATCTGTCTGACCCAACTTCTGCTCTGCAGTTAACGATTTTGTTTTAACCCATAAAAAAGAAATTCTCATCATCTCCAAATTGTACAAATGGATTCTCAAAACAACACACTTGAGTCTAGTGTTCATGGTACATGTTGTTCTATGTTCCACAGCAATCTCTAGGGTTTGGGAGATGTTCTTTTTAAATCACTGACAAGCCATTATTAACTCATTATCAACAATGACAACCCCAAGACCTTCCAGTGGGAGATTCCACAGAACCCTCCCCCTCATCAATAGAGCATTTTGTTGAGTACTTTGGGTTCTTTACCAGCCTAAAATATCTGAATTTGAGAAGAATTACTTAAAGAAGCATTTTCCAAGCTGTGTTTTAAGGAATTCCTAATATTCCTCATGATTTTATAGGCTTTCCTTAAAAAAAAGACAAAAACAATGATTCTGTATGAAAATAGGTTGAGAAATTGCATTCTGTGGTCACCTGGAGACTCAGGATGCGCATTAGTTTATTAAAGGTTCTGAGACATCCCGCAATGAAGAAACCTGATTTGTAGAGTTGAACACAGCGTTCTCAAACATATTTGTCCATGACCCTTTTTTCATGAAGCATACTTCACCATGGTAGGGTCAATGATGTTCTACAGAATATAATTTGTGGTTCAAAGCCTGGTATGGCTTTCTGTTTAGGTAGCTACCAGGCCTTGTCCACAGGCCACTCAGCTTTCTTTTGCAAGGATTTCCAGAAGTTGAGATTTTGGTCTGTGCTAGCATTCTGATGAACTATTGGTTACCAGAGAGACAGGGCATGAGTGTACGTTTTGAACAAAGTAAATCACCGGTAATAATTTTGCTTAAAATATAGGTCTTCCTGATAATAAAAATAATGAACATTTATTAGGGACTTAGGACATGTAGAGACACCATTCTCAGTACTTTGGGTATAAACGTATTTAATCTGTATGAACATACCCATATTTTTTTCTTTTTCAGATAAAGAAACTGAGACATGGCAAGACTGAGATTAAGTTACTTGTCAAGGTTATAAGCAAGTAAGTAGGATTCACATTTAAGCCACCAGGTCCCAGAATTCCAGAATTAGCTATTAGGCTAATAATGCATGGGCACAAACATGCGTACACACATGCTCATTTTTACAAATGCGTAAGTGGGCTCATCTATGCACATTAATTCCCATAGACCTCTAAGTGTGTCCAATATGTCCTTATGTCTCCTTAGCCTGAGAATAAAAATAGGATTATAAAACAAATAGCACAGTACTGTCTCACTTTCAAGACAACAGCTACATTTGGAAATGTCTTATGTCACCCTGCTCCCAGACAAGACTACGTGTAAGCACTGTAGCAGAAATAAGAGCTGTAATTCTCTTTAAATTAATTGATTTTAAGATACTAATCATGAGGGGCGCCTGGGTTGCTTAGTTGGTTAAGCGTCTGCCTTCCGCTCAGGTCACGATCTCAGGGTTATGGGATCGAGCCAGGCCTAGAGCCCCGCGCTTAGCGGTGGTGGGGGCTGGGGCGGGGGGGAGTCTGTTTCTCCCTCTGCCCCTCTCCCACTCGTGCCTGCGCTCTCTCTCTCAAATAAATAAATATAATCTTTAAAAAAAAAAAGAACTGTTTCTAGACTCAAAAGCCCCCACTTTTGGTTGACTTTTTCTGAACTGAGCTTCTTTCTCCATTAAAAAATTCTCTCAACCTCACACATGTTAAAGAAAGGTGAGAAGTCGTTGCACACATAACCAATGACCATTATAATGTCACTTGAAAAATTGACCTAAGAAACCAGTATTTAATTATGAATAGGAATCATGGTTTTTACCCATTCCGCAAGGTCATGTTTGTTTGATTTTGCAAAATCTAACATATCTATTGTGATTTTCCTATTAAATCTTTTTTTCTCAGATTTTATTATGAATACAACCACGGTATGGCCCATTCCTGTTATCCCAACTTCACGTAGCTCTGTTTCTAAATTGTATCTTCCTTTTATACTTAATCATCATTCAGAATGATAGATGACCACAAGGAGCTATATCTTGCAACTGTTCAGCTGTTTCAATAAATCACAAACAGTCGACACATCCCTTTGGTATACGAATCCAGCTAAAAATGAATTTAAATGGCAGGTTTGTGAAAAAGTCATGGGAAAGTCTGTCCACAAAGTGGATAACCCTGAGCACTATCTTCCACTGTTTATTTTCAATTTGGTATCTGTAATCAGTCATACTTTCATCCTTGCATATTAAATAAGATGAATTATTATGTTCAAAGCAGTTAACTATAAAAGCGAGGTATAAAAATGTCTAATTTATAGCGCAGCCAAGTGAAAATTTTGTCATGACTTCTGTTTCCGCACAAATTGATATTTTAGCTCCTTTGTAAGAGACCAATTCTAAGTCAAGAGTCCAACAAGCAAATATATTATTGTTTTATTTATTTATTTATTTATTTATTTATTTATTTATTTATTTATTTATATATTGGGTTAAAGACATGCAGCACTGATTATGTTCCTACTTCTTATGTGTAACATAAAGAGAATGTTCATACTCACTTTTGAGCTATGGACAACTTGTCTGCTACCCACACTACACTTCAGTTAGAAGCTTATGTATGCTACCCCTGTTTTATAAAAAGAATATGTAGCTCAAGCTTAAACGTTAAACACTAGCAAACTGCAAGACTTAATAGAATGACATGTTGTTTCTGAAATGTATTTTCAGAGAACAGGAGGATGTTCTGCCATGGGACAGGGGCTTTGTGTCGTGGCCTTTGGAGTTCAGTGTGACTATCACATTAAGATCTCCCCCTCCTCCTCAACCAAACTCATATAGTGCCAAATGACCATGGTTTTCAAAGAAGAGAGTTCAATGCTTTTCTCAAGCAGAAAGCTTTTCAGGGAGGGTAAACAGCACTGAAGATCATCCTAGGTCCTCTGGTGATATCCAACACAGATTAATGTCCTAAGGACAGTCTGCAAATCATGTTGATAGAACACTTCGATGAAGGGACAAACAGATTACAATCTTGATATAATATCTACTTCTGTGGTTAATAGGAACTGTGGAGGCAATATTTTGTAATTCATCGCTCTGTTGATTTCAAGATAACCCTATGTACCAGGCACTGTGTAAATTAAAGCATTTTTGCATGAATTATCCCCTTTTGTGCTCAAAATAACTCTATGCTGTAGATACTGCCATTATTCCCACTTTAAAACTGAGGTCTAGAGAGATTAAGACGTGTGTCCAGAGTTACGCAGTTAATAAATGGTGGTGCTGAACCTTGAACTGTGGTCTATTCGGTCAGTTTCTGCTCATTTGTGATGCGTTTTGTGGACTTTAAGCCAAAATTGCATCCCTGTTTAGATTTCTGCATACATTTCTCCCAAAGACTTCTTTTCACATAAATTCATAATCTCTTCCCTTGCAAGGCAAAAATTTAATGCCATTTAATCTTCAAAGGATGTGTTGAATGCTAACAAGCTACTCAGGCATTTGGGGAGATGGGATAAGGGAGGGGAGGGCGTGGGAATCAGTTCCTGGAGTTGCACTTTATTTTAATTTTGATGTTAGGAAATTCTTGAAAAATTATTTGAATAATTGCCGTCATCCTACTACAACTATCTATTAAGCTCTCACAAGGCATCAAATGCTGCGAACACATGGTTTTTGCTAAAAGGATTTGCTCTTTGAAGTAAAGCCCTCCCTCACCCACCTCCCTCCCCGGCAAAGAAAGAGGAAGAGGGAAGAGGAGGGGGACAGAGGGACAGAGAAGAAAGGGTTTTGTTTTCCTTCCTTAGGAAGTCTGGTTTTTCCCAGTTGAATTCAGGTGCTCTGGTTTTTCTCTATGCTATTGAAAAAATAATTCTTCCATCACTTAACATTGTGTGGTCTCTGGAATCAAGGCTCTTTTTCTTACAAAAATGCAACAATGGCCAAATTTCTACAGCCTGGAGAAAAGGAAAGATTGAGACAGTTTTCTCAATAATTGCTTCAATTCTATCCCTTGCGCTAGCCATGGGAACTTGGCCAGCAACTATTAAAGAGATGTCCGTTGATTTCCCTCTCCCTCCTGTTATTGTTTCCTCTGCCTAAAATGGTGTTCTCCCTCTTCTAAGCTATCACACTCCCTCTCATTCTTCAGGTCAGATGTCACCTCCCCCTGGGAAAACCTCACCTGACATCCCTTTCTCCCCACTTCCCTGATTACTGCTCATTCCCTCCATCCCCAGAAAAATGAATCACCTCTTCCCCTTTGCTCCTGTAACACTTCGTTATACCATTCCCATAGCATTAATCACTTTGTGTTATAGTTAGCTATTTGCTTTTCTGTGTTCCTCTGAAAGCTGTGAGTGTTCTAAAGGCATGGAATTTTTAAAAAATTCACCAATATGCCCCCATAATGCCTGGTATGTAAGAGTTGCCCAGTACATCTTTATTTGATCAGGTTTGCACCAGAAATGGCCAATATACCACGTCAGCCAAATTCCAGGGGAAGAGAATTTTCCCCGTGTTGATGCTTCCATTTCCTTGCAGTAAAGGCCAGCTTCACTGCTCCATGGCTCAGCACCGCATCTACATTTTGAAGCCTAGGTGCTCTTGAATGAGTTTGAGCTACATGCTTTGGATGAGGATGGGACTTATTTCAACTGGCTTTATGGGTGTCAACTGAATCAGAAAACTGAGATCAGAGAAAATCACCTAAAACAACAAATCTTGATTCTTACAGTGGTTCCAATAGTTGAGGTAGAGTCTGTTTCTTACTTGTGTATGGTAGAACACTTTCTTTTGGGGACTGCTTCCCTCACCCCAAATGCACATGGAATCAGTGGGACTGTCCATCATGATATGCTGCTCTACTTCTCATGGGATTGGGCATGCCCCAGGCCCATCAGAATACTCCATTCCACTGGGCACAGTGATTGGTGGGTTGGGGTAGAACCTTAGCAGAACCAACTGGTGTCTTGTTTCAAAATTAGATACAGATTGGGAGGGGTGTTGGGTGTTGGGGAGGGGAGGAAGAGAGAACGTGAAACAAAAGCAGAGCAAGACAGAGACAGATGGAGCCTCTTACTTTGTGAAATCATCATGGAAGCCCATGAACTAGACCAGTGAGAGGGGACAGATAGGAGTGTGGAGGAGAGAAGATAGTACACATTATGGGGTAAACGAGCCAGAAGAGTGCTCTGGGCCTCCATGTACTAATCCATACAAAACCAGTGTAGAGATTTTTAACCAGTTTATCCTGGCCAGAATGCCTGAAGAAAGGATTCCTCCAGGCCACACCAGCTCTCAGCAGCCCTGCCTGTCAGGGGTCTCCACATGGTTACAGCAAGTATGGGAATAAACCCTTTGCAGAGAGGAAGCACAGCTGAGAGACAGAGACAAACACATTCCCGATGATGTCATCTGAACACCTGGATCCAGCCTTACTTGAACTAGCATGCAAAAATAAGTGATCTTTTTGGACTAAGCTAGCTCGAGTTTGGTTTTTCTCACTTGCAACTGAAGAGTTCTGACCGATAGATTTTTCTAATCTACAAATCTGCTTTTCATTTTCAGGTTACGGGCAGAGCACTTGAAGAGCAGTAATACAGGACCACCGAGTTCATTTTGATGCTATATTTGACTGTTACTTTTGGGAAGACGTGACCTAAGGACAATTCTAAAGGAGTGGGCAGGTCGAGAGGGTTCAGAATCAGACTCTATTAGAGGGCATGTGTCACCTGTACATCCGAGATTAGTTCCCAATAAAATTTCTTGCCTGCATAAATACATCCGGGTCCCTCAAGAGTGACCGCTTTGGCCTTCTAGGGTTTCCACTAAGCGATGTCAGTGCCTATGGATTCCGCCCAAATGTGCACTTCCTCTAACACAGAGGGAGTTTATATTCTGAGTATCTTGGTACTTTTCAAACTACAATAAAGGTGCTTGGTAAGGAAGGTTTGAAGTTAATGAGATTGGTCTTAGTTTGCATTGTTTTTTTCTATAACCTAAAAACAAAACAAAACCCCAAATCTTAATAATTTAAAATGACAATTGACCACTCAAATAGTTCTCACATTTTCAATTTTCCTGTAATAGATCATGTCTCCATTGAAGTGGACTATTAGAGCTGCCTGAAAAAGTATTGTTTGATGTCTGTAAGCACAGTCAGCAATCAATAATTTGAAATTTGTACCATTTGTACCTTTAAGTCCTGGCACATCATTTTTTTATTTCATTCAATCTGCTTACTGTTGAAGAAAAAGGATTTTGAACCATTGCCACAGAGCACATTTATGTGTGAAACAAGGTTCCTTTATATGGTGGGAAGTATATCATTTTGACGTTTATTTGCAATATTAATTGTATATATTGATTCCATTTTTTCAGAAATTGTAAATTCATTATAAATACCACCACTGATGACCTTATTTTGGTGAGAATATTCTTCCGCAGAACTTGAAAACGTTTTGGAGTCAAGTCATGGATTTTTAAATTCAGAAAGACAACATATGTTGTAATATTAAATTAAAATTCCATAATCAGTTGTTAGTTCAAGGACAAACCCGAGCAGGAAATGCATTTAAAAAAAAAAAATGTTGTCTCTTAGCTGTTAGATTAAGAATGAGTGACCTTTGCTATTAGCTCTTCTTTACTCATTTCTTGTGTTTGATCTTAGCCAAATATAAATGTAGTGTGGAAAGTGATCTTGAGCCTTTTCTAAGTGTCACCAGTGTTTTCAGTTAGTAATCATAAGAGCAGCCTAGCTCAAGACCCTTCTCTGCCCCTCCCCAAGTATACTCCCCCCCCACACACACACAGGGGTAGGTTTGGGGTTTGGAACCGCTGAGTAATGATCCTTTCAAGGAACACTTGAGTTCTGCACACTCAGGAAGAAGTCAAAGAGCTGCCGCCCAAGAATCCGGGATGTGCCTTCAGAAAGAAGAAGAAAAATTTCAGGTTCCTCACAAGGGATGAGATGTTGTCAAAGTGTTAGAAGGGATATGGGATTTTGGCCGGGCAGGCAGGCTTGTCCCCCTGAAGGATTGCTGCCAGCCAGAGGGGAACACTCATCCAAGAGGATAGCTACCCTCTGGGAGAGAGATAATCTGGATTCTGTCCTTTCACTCACTCAAAAGTGTAGGTCAGTTCCTTTATTTTGCAGACATGAGAATTTTTTTAAAAAATGACATCAACCACTTGAGTGCTTGCATTTTTATCATGCACCTCCTGGGGGATGATGTGATGGGCACAATGGTGGGGATGGGGGTGGGGGAAAAAAGACAGGACCCTTGCTGCTAAGAGGCCTCTAGTATGGTAGGGTATAAAGCAAATGTATAGGACTTTAAGACCATGTAGAAGGAGACAAGTGCCTGCAGAGATATAGAGATCAAGTGCTATAAATACTTACACAAGAGGGAAGATTGTCTCTGCCCTGGGGAATTTGAGAAGACTTATAAAGGAGGGGGCGTTTGAATTGAATCTTGAAGGGCGAGTAAAGAGAGAAGGAGGGAAGAACATTATGCAAAGGAAATCACATGAGCAAAAGGCAGGAAAATCTATAGCATATTCAGGAAACATTGTTCTGTATATGTGGCATATAAAATGTCTAGAACAGGCAGGACTGGAAAAGCAGATTGGAGCCAAACTGTGGCAAGACAGATCTTTTTTTTTTTTTAGGATTTTATTTATTTATTTGAGAGAGAGAGACAAAGTGAGAGAGCACGAGCAGGGGGAGGGGCAGAGGGAAAGGGACAAACAGACTCCCAGCTGAGCAGGGAGTCCGATGAGGGGCTCAATCCCAGGACCCAGAGATCTTGACCTGAGCTGATGTCAGACACTTAACTGACTGAGCCATCTAGGCACCCAAGGCAGGACAGGTCTTAATGATGAAAACAGAATTTGGACTTTCTCTGCAGACACCGGGAGGCCACTGCTGTTGGGTAGGAGAGCCAGGGTCCTACCTAGGGTCTGGGCAGGTCTATTCAGCACCATTCTTCTTGCACAGGAGGATCAGGGCGGACTAGAGGAGCTGTCCAGGAGAAAGGCTACGTGGGGTGTGGGCAGCTGGAATGAAAAGAAGAGGAGCAATAGAGGAGACGTGGCAGAGGTCAAATTGTCAGGTCTCAGCCAGTGCCAGAGTTGGAGAGGCAAGAGCTGAGAGGAGGGCTGAAGCCCTGGGAAGGACAGGGTGGTAGGAGGTGATGAATTCCATGTTGGACACATTGACTTGAAGTTTCCGGCCTGAGATTGCAGAGAAGAGTCCAGCAGACATCTGGAAATGTGTTTGGGAGAGAGGATGGAGCTGAGATAAACACCTGGGAGGCAGCCACAGAGAGGTGAGCGTGGAAGCCCCGAGCATCGAGAGCGTGGATGAGAACCACCAGGAAAAACATATGGAGGGAGGGCTGGCAAGAGCCCAGAGGAAATGAACCTACAAAGAGAAAAAAAGTACTTTGGAAAACTGGTGAGTGCCAGAGAAATGCTAGCTAGTAATGAGGATTCATGGAACGAAAGGCTATTATTTGGAATGAGAGAGACCTCAGAGATCCGTGGGTCTAATCTTTCCATTTGACAGGAAGCAGAGGCTCAACAAGGTTAAATTACAGCCAGCAAACAGCTGTATTCTGGGCTGTACTTAGGCCAAATTGCGAAGTAGGTAAAGCTTGTTGCCCTCCCTCCTCCTTTTCCCAGACTGCCCTCTCCCTCTTCATTATTTAGAGTAACATTCAAAATAGTGGCAGTTGCTAAGCTCTTTCTCGAGACGTGACGTAGTATACTGGTTTGGACCCTGGAGCCAGACTTCCTGGACTCCAAACGTGGCCCCTCTGCTTCCTACGTGTGGCACCATAAACAGACTCCCTGACCTTTCCAAGCCTCAGTGTCCTCAACTGTGAGTGGGGTAATCACAGTACTTGTCTTGTCATTAGTGTGGAGTAGTACTTGGCCTCTAGGAATGGCTACGTAAGCATTAGCCATTATTTTATGAAGTACTCTAAATTAAGGAACCATGTAATTTATTGTTCGAACTGGCATGCTTTTGAGCAGTGCCATGTGGAGCCATATGGGAGCCTGAGGCAAAAGGAAAAATCCGTAAATACTGATCTTTCTTTTATTTAAAATGTTGGTGTTTCTCAGAGTCCATAGTCTCTCGTGGTTAATCTGAAATAAAATAAAATTAAAAAAAAATGTTGGTGTTTTGTTACCCATGGATTTTTTGGTTATTAATTTAGGTTTTTTAAGAATATTGCCTTAAAATGCGATTGGTCTTAGTTCCTGAGTTTTTGGTGCCCCTTAAATTTTGCATCCTAGGCAAAGACCTCACTCACTTCATTCCCCTAGTTCTGGCTCTGTGGTTGGGGTGGTATAGAGGACTTTTAATAATTATGCAGGGACAGCAGGCATAAATCAGTACCATCCTGGGCACAATGAGGTCTAGGATTCCCCTTGCTCTCAGTGCACCATCTATAGAACTCCTGTGTGTGTGTGTGTGTGTGCACACGCTCACGTGCATGTGTGTGACTTGTCTCCCACCAGTGTACATACTGCCTTTCCTAGGGCCTAGCTGTGACCTCAGGACCAATTGGGAGCCACGTATGAAATTCAGGTTTGTTCTTCAAAAGGTCACTTGGAATTGGAACCTGGACCCCAAGCCACTGCCTCACTGAAGCTGTTCCCCTGAAAGGTTGTGGCCTTAAACTTCAATCCTTATACCCTTGAAATCCTGCCACTAGGCCCAGTGAGAAGTTGATTTCATGAGGTGAAGATGACTAACAGCTTAGGATCTTACTATTTCCTGGGGGAATTACTTAATTTGAGGGAGAACATTAGAAGCTACTATCCCGTAAGACTAAATAAAATAATGTACGTGAACTACCTAGCAAAATTGTGGACATGATAGATACTCATTAGGTAGTAGGTAGGTAGTCACTGCTATTATTTAATGACAAATAATGATATAATACCTAAATAGGTAGTTATCATTACTATTGTTGAATTGTACAAAATTGGTGGTAGTCAACAGTGTTTGACCTGCAAAAATAACGATCTCACATCGTTCAACCCACTACTACCACTATTATGATAATTAGAATATTCGATTGAATGGTATTAAACTGCCAAGTGTGGGAGATCAAAAATGGTCAAGTGTTGGGCGCCTGGGTGGCTCAGATGGTTAAGCATCTGCCTTCGGCTCAGGTCGTGATCCCAGCGTCCTGGCATCGAGTCCTGCATCGGGCTCCCTGCTCCTTGGGAGCCTGCTTCTCCCTCTGCCTCTCTCTCTCTCTGTCTCTGTCTCTCATGAATAAATAAATAAAATCTTTTAAAAAAAAGGGTCAAGTGTTGGCAATTTCATGTGGTTCCACCTAGTAAAAGCCGTACATTATTGGTAACGTTGAATTAATGCAAAGGGCTGAGTAATCAACAATTGTTACATCGGGTAATCACTTCACATGGGCCACTACTTACTTTATGAATTAGAAAGCTCTTCCTAATTATATGCTCTACAATTATCTGCACAGTATCATTGCATTCATTCTACTCCAATCCACAAACATTGCTGGGGCTTCCCCAATGCGCCAGGTATTGAGAGAACACTAATGGGGACTAGATGCCTGTCATAGTGTGGGTTTTGTCCAGAGCCCGGTGTTCTGGAGATTGAGGTTATACCTCCAGATTGTGTCCTGGAAGGTAGAAATTTCTGTTTAAGTAATTTCTTCCCATGGTGATTTCCCTATGCTAATAATTCCCAAGTTTTTTTTTTTTTAAATCTACTTTTTTTTTTAGCAGAGCCAGTGAAGTTATCAGAAATGATATATGAGATGGTGTCAGATCGTGGAGAGAGTGGTTGCATTTCCGGCTTTATTCCTCGTTCCATAAGATACAGCCCAGAACAAGCTGAAAGGAAGCCTACACACTTGATGTTGACTTGCTGACATACCCTGTGAACCCCTCCTATCCAGACTCCCTAAGTCATGCCCAGGAGAAGACAGCATTTAAAAATGTGGAAGGATCATACTCTCTGGAAACAATATGATTTAAGTTACACTATGTCAACCAGCATGACCTTTTTATGCTTGTTTTTGGAGAGAACTGGAGGGATTTGCAAATTCTTCCCTCTGTCTTTCCAAGTCTTCAGTACTGACTTCTAGATTCTCTCCCTGGTGTGCTAATTCAGCCTCTCCTCATGTACAAAGAATGTGGCCTCATCTGAAGTTCACCCAAAAGTAAGTGTTCTGGTTAAATGTGGGTCAAAAAACTGGGACTCATCAGCAGTAGAGGAAAATGCCCAGAAAGTCAGTTGCTAAGAATCTGCAGAAATAAACAGAATCAAGATTTTTTTTTGAACTCCCATTAAACCAGTGGAGCAGTAACTGGGACATGATTAACTCTCAGAAATAGTGGATGGCAGATAAGCAGGTGTATGTGAGCCTCAACACAAACAACCTTGACTGCAAGAACTTCTTCCCTCGAAAATGACCAACAATGAAAACAGTTTCTAGAAAAGATTTTCCGAAGATGTTTCAGAGTCACTTAAAACAATATTGTGAGGCTCAATCTTTGTTTTACTGACTTATTCATTTATTTATTAGCTACAATTTTCTTTCTTTCTGTGTGTGTGTGTGTGTGCATGGGCTAAGCACATTTAAGATCTACCCTCTCAGCAAATTTCAAGGGCACAGTGCAGTATTAATAACTATAGTCCCCATGCTGTACTTTAGATCCCCAGAACTTTCTTATCCTGCATAACTGAACCTTTATACTTTTGACCAACCTCTCCCATTTTCTCCACCCTCCCGCCTCTGGTAACCACCATTCTACTCTCTGCTTCTACGAATTTGCCTTTTTTAGATTCCACATATAAGCGAGATCCTATAGTATTTGTCTCTCTGGCTTGTTTCACTTAGCATAATTCTTCCAGGTCCATCAATTTGGTTGCAAATTACAGGATTTCCTCCTTTTAAAGGCAATATTTTATTACATATGACTACTTTATTTATTTAATTCTCTTTCTTTCTGGAATAGAGGGACATGAGCTTTTAGAACTTTAAGTTAAAACCTCTGCTGGTGTTTGGTCTGAGCCACTGGATTCCTCAATTCAGAGACAACAGAATATGTCTATTTGCTTTCTCATATTCTATAACTTACCCTCAACAGTTCCTTTATTCGGGGCAGCATAGGGTTCTCAATTTCTCTTGCTCTGATGCTTGGTCTGGTTTGTCCTTACAGACAGGAGTAGTCCCACTTCTGAGAAAGGCACTTTTTTTTTTTAAAGATTTTATTTATTCATTTATTTGAGAGAGTGAGAGCACATGAGAGGGGGGAAGGTCACAGGGAGAAGCAGACTCCCCGCCGAGCAGGGAGCCCGATGCGGGACTCGATCCTGGGACTCCAGGATCATGACCTGAGCCGAAGACAGTCGCTTAACCAACTGAGCCACCCAGGCGCCCGAAAGGCACTTTTTGAAGGATAAGCTACAAGCTTCTTGAGGGACTGCTTTTCTTAAAAAAAAAAAAAAAAAAAAAAAAAGTGAAGGTTTTATTTGCAATTTTTTGTTTTCATAATTGTTTTGCTGCCCACCTTCTCTAACACATAAATGTGTCTATTTTAAGCAGCCAGTAAGGTGCTTTTGCTTCTTCCAAAATTGCTATTCTGTGAATCATGTTCACCTACTTGTTCATTCACTGAATTTGTTTGAATCTCTAGTTTATTAAGGAAGCATAATATAGTGTGAGTTATTCAGTGCTGTGAGTTACTCAGTGCTGATGCTGAGAACTGATCAAATATGATTAAGAAGTAGTTCCTACCTTCAAGAAACTTGCAATCCGGTGAGGCAAAATCATCCATATACACAATAACCTGCAATATAAAGTAGACTGTGATAAATATCATCCAAATTAAATGACTGAAGTGTTCATGAAAGCAGTCTTCTGGATTTCTTTGAGACTCCTGCAGCCTAAAACTTTAATCTCTGACTCAAACATTTAAAAAATCATGTCCCACCAGGCTTTTTAAAAAAATATCAGATCTTTAAAAAGTAGTTTAATCTGAGAGACTTCCTCTATTTTCCCTCTCAAAGAACCACAGCTTTCTAGTCAACGTGTCAAGATAATCCTTATGGAGCATTGGTGAACTCTGGTAAACATGAATCATTCTTAAATGTGAATACCAAGAAATCAATACCAATATTTCATCAACAACAAAAAGATAGACTAATGATTAAAGTAAAGATGTCTCAAAAACTCAGAAATGTCTCACCAGAAATAACTCAGAAATAATTCCCTCATGACTAAAGAAAAGCATTTTTAATGTCATCAGCTCAGGTGCCTACGGATAGATGTTTAAGTATCAAATAATCCTTTGACATTCCCAGAGATCAACATGGAAGGAAATTATTACCATATATAATTTTGTTAATTGTTTCACAAAATCCACATATATCACTTGTCAATAGTAATAATTTCCTATAATTTCCTAGTGCTTGGCATAGTGTCTCGCTCCTTGTGTGACCTAGTGAACGGATGAATGAGGACATGATATTTCTTATACCTAGTAAGGTGCCTAGCATACAGAGGCTCTTACTCTTACACAAGAATGATTGACTGATCACTCCTGTTTTAGGTGGTCAACTAGGTTATGACCCCACAAAACAGTCCTCAGTGCTGGTGAGCACTCCTGTGGCAACTCCATCATCTCAGTATTTCAGGTAAAGGGGAGAATGCACACTTCACAGGGTTATTGCTGTTACCGCTCCTTCACCTGATCAAGTCTTACTCATGCTTTGACTGTCAGTGTGAATGTTAATTCCTCAGAGACGCTTTCCCTGACTCCTAGACCAGCATTGATCAAAGTCTGGCCCGTGATCCACCTGTATTAGATTCACCTGGATTATTGGTCAAGGTGCAGATTCCTACTCAAACAGATACTTGCACACCCATGTTCAGGGCAGCATTATTCACATTAGCCAAAAGATGGAAGCAATCCAAGTGTGCATCCACAGATGAATGGATAAACAAAATATGCTATATTCCATATATACAATGGAGTATTCTTTGGACTCAAAAAAGGAAGGGAATTCTGATACATGGTACAACATGGATGAACCTTGAAGACGTTGTGTTGCTAGGGGAGAAGGGGAGGAGGAGTTATTCTATGGAGTTTCAGATTGGGAAGATAAGAACAGTCCTAGAGATGGATGGTGTTGTTGCTTTCACGACGATGGGAATGTGTTAATGCCATTGACCTGTGCACTTAAAATGTTAAGTATCAAAATGGTAAATATTTTGTTTTCTACCCTTTACCACAAAAAAAAAAAAAAAAAAAAAGGTAGGGACAGATTCCTGGCTTCCCCTCTGGCCTATATAAATCAGAAAATTGAGAGGTGGGGATAGGGATGCAGCAGGGACCTGCAATCTCTCCAGGTGACTCTGATACAAAAGTTTGAGCGCACTGATCCAGACCACATCAAATTCCCTCTGCTCTATTATCCTCCTGGCAGTCTATGCCTTCACTTTATCATCATGCTTGTAATTGGCTCATAAGCTCCCTGAGGGCAGAAACTATCGCTGTCCTATTCAGCACTGAAGCCCCAGCATTTAATACAATATCTGGCTCAGAGTGGCCTTCATTATATATTGACTGAATTACTTTATTTGACCATGAGTTTCATATTCCTTGTTTGTAAAACATAATAATTATCTTGAGTGGTTGGTATGAAGGTTTGAGAGAATACAAATGAAGAACCTCCCACCATGCCAGATTCATAGTAAGTGTTCAATTGCCAGAAGCTGCTTTATTATTATAATTATTCCTGGGAGGAGGAAGAGTATAATTATTCAGGGTTTAGATGGAGAGTTCCAGACTCAGAGGCCTACAGGCTCCATGCAGGTAATGTAATGGCATTCGACATGCTGGTCTTATACTATCCAATAAGAAATGGTGGGCACTACAGTGAACTGAACTTGTCCATGCTATATAAAAGAGGTTACCACTATTGACTCTTGCCCTTGGTCCTCAGTAAGTACTCAGGCCCAGAGCTACCAGATCTTTTGATTCTTTAAGAGAACTGAAAATACAAATTTTCATCTGCAATTGCCCAATATATAAAAGTCACATCGTTATTTAAAGATTTTTTAAAACACTGTGCAAACTAAAAAAAAAAAAAAAAAAACCCACATTTGTCCATGGGTCATGAACGTGTATCCCCCGATTGGCCCTAAGCCTGGTTATCAGGTCCCTAGGATAGACCCTCCTTCTACTGAAAATAGAACTGGAACCGCCCATCAAGATGATGCTCACTGGACTTCTGGGGTTAGGAGACCATCTACTTCAAATCAATCAAATCAATTAAAACTGGGGTGGTGACAGTGTTCTTATAACTAACCTATCAAGACATTCGAGGGTGTGGAGGGCCAGGATAGATGTCCACGGATGCTCAGAGCACTGTTGGCATTACTACCAACCCAAACGGTAAGGCAAGAGTGGGGGATCGTGCTGTATCCTTTTATTTCATTGTTTTCTAGTAGGTTTCTTGGTGAACTACTTACTGCCTTTGCAGTTATTTACCACGGAGGAAGACAAAATTATTTCCAACAGCTAGGGGGCTCTAGCAGTCCACCTTTCAGACACAAACGAATTTGCTATAACTGTTTCAAATCTAAAAATGGATGACTTGGCATTGGCATCTCTAAATATCAATAGATTAATATGATCTAAACATCATCCGATCATTTGTAAAATTACTGACATTCTCTGTCAAATATTATTTTCTTTCTTTACTTGTTCTCCTTCCCTTTAAATTTGTTTTTATGTCATTAAACCTCTTGATTTTATGGGGAAAGTGTTTTTTAAATTACGTAAATTAGAAAGTAAATTTTTTATTATTGTGACACATAACTGAAATGCCTGGTAATCATACTAAGCATTTAGGTTGGTGTATTTTAATTCAATTCTTATCTAGCACATCTAGGGAAAAATTATATATTGATACCGATAGATAAGAAAAATAAGTTCTCACTCCACAAAAATTATATAATTTGGCCATTTTAGAACCCAAACAACTTTTCAGCTCTTAGGGATGCTCAACAAAAGATTTAAATGGAGCATCTAAGTTCTATCTGCTTATCCCTCTTGCTATTTTTTCTGACATTTCCACTATCAAGGCACTTAAATGTAATAAGTTAGCCTTAATTCCCAGTTTCTCTTTATTGTGCCCTCCATTCTGCTCTAGAACATATTTTAAAAGCACTTAGAGGCACTTAATGGGCAGATTTAGCAAAATCTTCATCCTGTTTCCACAGCTCAGTTGCATACAAAAGCCAGCATAAACTCTTCCCTCCTTCTGCCTTCATCCCCTAAAAATATTGATTGTGGTCAAGGGGGGGAAGCAGAGGGAGATTTCTCTTATGTGAAAGCTACACAGAAAAAAAATTTTTTTTGAATTGGTTCTTTTCAGATGTTAAATGCCTACTTCCTCTTTCTTATCAGCCACTTTAGTGCACTACTGAAAATAACAGTACTTAAACAAGTACCCACACATATCTTCAGTTTCCTGATCATCTCAAACATCACTGTTTCCCAAATATACTGACTTCAGGAAAACAGAAAATGCATTTTCTTCCAGACCCTTCTTTCCAATTTGCAAACCCAAGAGAGTTTAAGGGAAATGCAATCCACATGTTTCTGGCCATTTCTACTCAAATACATTCATTTAAAGGGTTCTTTTTTCTTTTTTTCTTTTTTTTCTTTATGAAAGTGATTTGAAGCCTATGAAGCTTTTAAAATAAATCTTGGTACGCCCCACCCCCCCCACCTTTTTTTTCCCTAAGAAAAGGGAAGTTTCTCTGGATAAGATTAAATTAATACAAACCTTCAGTTTCTTTGGATAAGATTAAATTAATCCAAACACTTGACTTTGGCTTCGAATTTAAGTCATTTTGGTTAGGGTAGGGGTTCCATACTCACTACTAAATTATCACATCACCTTATTTCTTCATCTATTTTTATCATTTCCTTTATTACATTGCTTCAAATTCCTTAGTAAAGCATTCATTCTCTCACCTTATATTTACAGTGCCAACCTGTGCCAGGCCCTGTGCCAGGTGCTGGGGGTACAGCAAGAACATGGCAGACACCCTCCTTGCCCTCATGGAGCTTAAAGTCTAGCAGCAAAGAGATACTGAACAAGGGATTGCTGAAGCTGAAGACAGAATGCCAGGGGAATGCAGAGAAGACTTCCTAGAGGAAGTGTCCTATAAGTCAAGACCTTCCGTCAAACAAAAGAAGGGCCAAGTCAAATGCCAGGCTAGGGGAATAGCAAATAAAAGGCTCGGAGGTGGAAGGGAAAGAAGGCCAATGTGGCTAGAGTTTAGGAAAGCAAGGGGGAGGAGCACAAGATGAGGCTAGGAAGAATTACACAGGACCCTGTTTCCCTATCTGCCTCTTAGACCGTATGGCAGAGTCATGGCCCCTAATAGGGACAAAATAGGATCTTCCCAGCCGGACATGTCTCCCAGACCATTACTCTATGAGCTTTTCTACTTGAGGGTCACTAGCCAATCAAAGCAAAGGGTCAGAGCACAAAGGCACCCCCTCTGAAATTTTTTGCATATATATGCACACATCAGTGTATTTATTTATATATATGAATATATACATTTATATATATTTTAAATGGTACAATAGATCACATATATTGAAATGTGTCTTTGTCTCTGTGTGTGTGTTTTAAGTGTGTCTTTTACATTTTGCTACCTTTTAAGTGAAGCCCTTTCTCTTTTCCCTTGCCTTTCCCTAATGCTGCGTTGGTGCTGGCTTCTTTTTCATAACTCCCCTAGACTTTGAAATAACCTCTTCAGTCTCCTTGCCTCCAGTCTCTTCCCTCCCCCTGCCTCCAGTCTCTCGCCTTTCCAATTTCCAAACATCTGCCAGGTTTAATAATGTCACTTTCTCGGCTAGAAATCTCTGAGAAGTCATAGATGAACCACTGATAAATCCACATTGCCAGAGTTCAGAATCCAGGGCAGTTTCTGGCCCCAATCCATCTCAGCAGCCTGGCCTCCTGCCATTTCCCCCCCCCCCCCCACCAGCCTCTTCCCCAGTACCCCACACTGTAGCCGTGCAGCCACACAGACTTTCCTTTCTTCATCAAGTAGAGCATCTGTCAGCTTATGCAATGAAACACTGGTTCTCTGGGATGGTAGTAGGAGTTAGGCCTTCAAATACTTAAATATGTTGGGAAATGATGATCAAGTTTGTTATGGGTTGAATTGTGCCCCCCAAAACTCATGTATTGAAGTCTTAACCCCCACTACGCCTCAGAATGTGACCTAATTTGGAAATAAGGTCTTTATAAAAGTAATCAAATTAAAATGAGGTCATTAGGGTGAGCCCTAATCCAATATGACTAGTGTCCTTGTGAAAAGGAGAAATGTGGGCACAAGAGACACACACACAGGGAGAATGCCATGTGAACAAGAAGGCAGAGAGTGCAGTGACGTATCTGCAAGTCAAGGAATGCCAAAGATTGCCAGGAAACCATTGGAAGAGGAGAGGCATGGAAGATTCTCCCTCACAGCTCTCAGAAGGGACTAACCCTGCTGACACCTTGATCTCAGGCTTCCAGCCTTTGGAAATGTGAGACGGTACATTTCTGTTGTTTAATCCACCAAGTTTGTGCCACTTTGTTATGGCAGCTCTGGGAAACAAATACCAAGCCAAAGAGCTTATTACAGTGCAAGACTTTTCAGAATCTTTAATATGCTAATGTATACCCTAAGTCTCCAAAAGGGTATAAAGCCTCCCTAACTTATTTGACAACAAAAAAATGTTCTCCCAGTGCATCTCATGAGAATTGGTGTTCTGAGCAACACACTTTGGGAGATGCTGGCTTGGGACCCTGAACTCAGCTAAAGGTTAAAGAGGAGAATATGTAATGAGTAGACAAGTTTGCCACAAACTGTGAATAACTAACAGTCATTTTAACATTCTGAGAACTTTTTCCTCCACAAGGTGACTCTATAATTAGTAGACGTTTAGGTCCTGTGGGAAGTTGAGTAAAAAATTGCCAATGGTGGGAGAGTAAGCATTTGGGGTGACAAGATGTTCCATTATTTGATCTCTAAGTATTACCTTGACCCAGGAGTGGGAGTTGTGGGATCCAATGCAAAATGAAAATGCAGGATCTCTTGCTCAGAAATTATTAACTTCAAAAGACTGACAGCAGAGCATTAAGCCAAGATCTAGTTTCTTCTAAGTATGGGGCCCTATGTGACCACATGCTCGTGAAGCCACTCCTCCCTTGACTGGCCCAACATAATCCTTAATAATTTTAGACTGCTGTCTGCTCATTGGATGAGTTATATTTAGGATATTTCTGTATTGCAGGTCCCTAAGACCACCCCCAGCTTCAATGATTGCTTAGGAAGACTCACAGGAGTCAGCATCTGGTGGTACTCATGGCTATGATTTACTACAGTGAAAGGAGACAAAGCAAGATCAGAAAGGAACAAGAAGCAGAGGCAAAATCCAGAGGAAACCAAGCACAGGCTTCCAAGAGTCCTCTCTTAGAGGACTCTCACAGGATGCACTTAATTCCCTCAGCAAGGAGTTGTAACAGCATGTGAAATGTTGTTCCATCAGAGGAACTCATTACAGACTTAATACTCAAGGTTTCTATTGGGAGCTGGTCATATAATAATCCTCTTCCTGGTATGAACCAAAATTCTAGACTCCCAGAAGGAAAATGAGTGTTTAGCATAAGCCATATTGTTTTCATAAGTTGTTCAGGCAGAATGAGCTATTCTTATCAGGAGGTGATGGGAACCATCCTGAAATCCAAATTCCCAGATATCAGCCAAGGGCCAACCTTGTAAGCAGGCTTTCTAAGGATAGCAGGGGACACAAGTTACAGTAAACGTTTAACTATGGACTTTCAAACATAAGCCAGCAAAATTAGGAAACCATTTTGGCAGGACAAGGACAAGAATCTGTCCTTAAGTCCCCAGATGAGCATTCCACTCACTATGGAATTGGTAACATTCAACAGAAATCTCAGTTTGCCCACTGAAAGGCAGTACTGACTTACTTTCTTAATCACTTAGTCTTCGCGGTAATCATAGTGAAAGTAAGTCCGACGAAGCCAGCTGTCCCCCAATATTTTGGAAAAATGTGTAGGAGAAAGGGTCCTGGGTAACTCTCCAAATTATTCAAATTCCTGTTTATCCTGGTTGTATTTAGTCTTAATCAGTCCATATGAAGTTACTATTTTAGGTTTTCATAAATAAAGCAATCAGATAATTAAATATTCATTTTTCAACAATAAGTATCTAACACATTTCAATGTGCAAGGGATGTAGAATATAAAAACTTGGTTTTTGCCCTTCGGAATATCATGAATCTTAGCTAGTTTGGCCTACAGAAAAGGACACTGGGCTTAGAACTTGGCTCCTGGGCTAAGAAGCTAGGTGAATAAGTCACTGAGTAAGTCACTAGTCAGCTCCAAGCTTCAGTTTCTTTATCTGCTCAGTGAAAAAAATAACATCTTCGTTACAGAACAGGTATAAAAACCAAATAATGTAATTGGATTCATGTGGAAGCGGTTGGTAAACTATAAATCAAATCGTGTGTGTGTGTGGGGGGGTTGTGCTTCAAGAGCAAAGAAAAGTGACTACATTTAAGAAAACCAGAACGTTTAATAAATGATGGCAATAACCCAGCCCCATTATGGGGAGCAGTTACTGCCATCGTCCACATCACTGATGGTGCAATTAACTTAATTAACACATACCTCTGTGGTGAGTCTGCTGAAATAACACTTTTCCTTTTCACAGTCCCCTGCCTTGCCAGCAAGCATCTCCAAGTTATGCATCTTCCAAGTAGGGAAGGCAGAGTGTTAAACAGCTTTGAGTTGGTACACAAAAAAATCCAAAAACCAAAAACCAAAAAACAAACCCAGAATTCCAGAATATCCACATTGTTAGCATCTCAAGTTACCTAGAAGAAATAATAGAAGCTTCATCTTGTAGGATAAGGGAAAGACCAGTGCAACTTAAAGTGGAGGCATGTCTGCGTGGGTTGACTATGACCCCATAGGGAAGTCCTCATCAAATCCAAAATGACTTCCCACAGGATAGCCTCCTGTTTCTCCCCAAGGTTCTAACGAAGGAGACTTTGGCCTTTGGTCTGTCATGATGGTAACAGGGATTTTTGACAAGTGAGAATGAGTCTGTGTCTACACGAGGAGCAAGTCTGTAGGTGGGCTGCCCTGCCATATCATGAACCCCTTCTGATAGCCTTGGATGAGTGCTATATGGGGCTAGAATGGGGAGACTGCAGATAAAGGGACACACCACTCCTATTTTGGAGGTTTTTAAACTTTATTCCAGTTCTTCAGAGTAGTTGAAAACCTCTCAAGAATGTTCTGCCCATTTCCTTCTGATTCTGTAGAGCCTTATTTTTATTTCCGTTCATGTTGACAATTCATTCTACACTCCTTTACAATATTATCTGATTATTTTAGATATGCAGCTCATCAAAGCGATTACATTGTCCTTTAGAGCCAACATTCTCCTGTATTTCCTATAGCAACCTAGAAGAGGGCTGGCCCATGATAGTCTCAGTAAATAATTGTTGAATT
Organism: Neomonachus schauinslandi; assembly: GCF_002201575.2. NCBI lineage: Eukaryota > Metazoa > Chordata > Mammalia > Carnivora > Phocidae > Neomonachus > Neomonachus schauinslandi. The sequence goes on along the minus strand of NC_058408.1, from coordinate 140,242,028 downwards.
AAATTTCTTTTCCTTCTCTCATTAGAAACTGAATGTACTAGTTCTGCAATATTAGCTGCACGGATCAGAGACCCAGCGTACCAGTGGCTTAAATAAGACAAGTTTATCTGTCTCTCGCATAATAGTATGGGGGTAGAAATCTAAGGTGGGCAGACAGCTGTGCTCCAGGAGGTCATCTTGGGACTTAGGTCAGCTCTTTCTTGTCACTCTGTCATCTCTCGTTATTCTCACCTGCCTGGGCAAACATAGTACACACCCACCAGCCTCCCCCCGCCCCTCCAGGCACCGGGATGGTGGACAATGGAAAGAGTATAGAGTAAGAGCGCCCCTCAGCGATTCTTCACATCATTTTTATCACATCTTATTCATCGGATCCTGGCCACATGACCACGATGGTTGTAAGGGAGGCTGGCAAGTATAGTCTTTAATATGGCTGGCCAGCCTTCCAAAGAAAAATCAGAGTATTACTAAATGAAGCAGTAGTTTTCAAAGTTTTTAACCATGACTCATGATAAGAAAGACATTTTACATGACAATCCAATACAGGTGCCATACATATAGAGAAATTAAAAGCATCTTGAAATAATACTTACTCATACGTTGTATAGTGCATTTTCATATTTTTATAGTTTATATTTTATAAAATAAAGGTGTTTGTAACTAATGAATAGAGACTGGGCCTGTGATTCGAAAGGCACAGCTATGGAAGGAAGAGAGAAGAATCCCAGGGGGCAATTAAGAGTTTCTACCGTTTGGAAGGAAGCACTCAGGTCTGATCTTAGGCAAGATCATGTATTTGCATTCTTTGTGGTGAACATCACAATACTAGGTACTGGATAGGCACAAGAAAATAAATAAATCAACCAAAGCAATCAGTCCATGAATCAGTCAAGTAGTCAATGAAAGCTTAGAGAGAGTACAGACAAAATCTCTACTGACACTTGAGACAAAATGTTGAAGCCTCGAGGGTCCATTTCACCAAGAGAACCTCTAGAGGTGGGAGAATAGACATTCTTTTTGTCTCTTAACACAGGTTGTATGTAGATAAAACAGAAACACAGATATCCATCCCATTCTGTTTTTAAGCTGAACAGATAATTCATATCCAAACCAAACTGATTTCCTTTTAATTCCTTGACATGGCCTCAAATATATGAACTGTGTCAAGGGAACCCTCCTATTTTCATTATGATAGTGTCTCCTAGGCTATCCTAATTCACTTTTGTCCTAGAGTAATCTGTATATCAGATTTGTCGTTCCTTCTATAGACTTCAAATTTGAGGAAAACCTCATCTCCTGTGATGTTTTTTTCTTGACAGTTTCAACTGACTTTTGTCAGATTTTTGACCGAGGAAAATAAAAACCAACAACTCAAAGAACATTACACTGCATTTGTGTTCAGAGCAACAGTTTTGGATGAGTTTGAAATGACTTTTAAATGATGTCACAGTAGATGCTTTAAAACAGGCCCCAAATCCTTTGTGTCACAAGCACCGTGGGCTTAATTAGGTCTGGTGGGGGCATCGCCATTAACTGCAAGCTAATTGCGTTAGTGTGCTCATACTCCAGGGCTTCCAGAGGCTTGGGTTTGGGTAAACAGTGCATTTCCATGGCGTTTATGGAAAGATGCCTGTGCAAGTGGCCTGCCGAGGACAAGCTGCACCACAGAGCCTTTCACTGCTGCAGCCAGGACCTCTGACCTGCTCACCTCCAGGTTTTTGGTCGCCTTTGCTACCTCCCTGCTTCACCACTGCTGGGAGAGGCCTCATCCCACCACTTCAGACCTAATGAGCCTCCATAGAAATCAGAAGTTTTCACTGTCTTATAGGCTGCTAACAGGCTTCCGAAGAAATGAGTCAATGTTTTCATTCCACGTCCCAAAGCTCATCTGGATCGGCATCTGTGTTTGCTGTCTCCAGAGAGAGAGAGGCTAATTACTGGACAAAGCTGGGGATTAAGCTTCCCTCTTGCCCTTATGAAGGAACAGTCCCTCTGGAACAGGGTTTAGGGCTTATTAGGAGAGTGGTAGAAAGGAAAGGTGTTTCTTCCCCATCCTTTCTGGATAAGGAGGGCTTTTAATCTGACACCTTCGGCAATCACTAAGAAAAGCTTGCAAGTCCCCCAGAAGATGGGCCATCTTTTGCCATATATTCAAGCAATAAGACGTGACAGGCACATTATTTCATTGGGGCTGCACACCTTGAATGCATTCTGTGGCAGAAGGCCAAAGTACAAATGACTTCAACTCTCATGAAATGCAATATTCTCTAACAAATGCATTAAAATCCTTGCACTGGCTTATTAGTATTAAGAAATGAAAATTGCTTGAAAACTAAGGAGGCAGAGAGATTTCCCAAGATAGGTTCCTAGGGGTCAGGCACCTTGATAGCCAATAAGAAGCTACCAGGTGCAAATAATGTTCAAAGGACACATCTTAATATAGTCAGCCTGGAAGAGGTCTCTGAAATCTGAGAGCACCTGGCTCTTCCGCGCCACCAAAGGGCAAATGTTGAAGTATTAGAACGTGAGATGCGTGTCAGCATGTAGGCCCTTACGCCAGCCTTCCAAGTTTGTATGATTACTATTTTCTCATTTTCCTAAAGGATTGCACGAGGTCTTGTGTGTCTATAAAAGCATTTTTAACACTTTGGGGGTGATTTGGCTTTTTAAAATTTGCCTTCGAGGATGAAGGCTCCAGGCCGATTAATTGTAATCTGGCCCTTCTAAATCCTTCTCTCCCAGAGAGAGGCACATTTTTAGATGATTAGAGAACTTCAGGTGGGAACACTACTCTGCCTCTGGCTTTATGCCTTAAAATATGACCTAAGGCGAGCTATCATTTCCCAGAAATGAAATATGTAATATGTTACTATTAAAGTGAACCAGAAAAAGAGCATTCTATTACAATAATGGGTTTTGTTTTAAAAAAAATGTAAATGTCAAATCCCCAAAGGAATAATACATATTTGATACTATTATTGGAACAGCAATACCAGTAATTGCATGAAGTGCTTATATTTAGTATTATTCCTATAGTAAAGGGATTTTATATAAACCTTTCAGTAGAATTATTGTGTCAGAGGAAAATGAGAAACAACATCACTCATTATTCATGCAATCAATACACATTTATTGGAGGTGACTATGTGTCAGTCATCGGTCTAAAGGCTGGGGATGCAGAAAAAGGAAGAAGAATAAGGAGGAAGAGGAGAATAAAGTATCTTCCTGCCTTCAAGGAACTCACATTCCAGTTGAAGAGACAGGTATAGCAATTAACTTCAATGCGTGTCACACAGCTGTAATAAAAATCCCAACAGTGCCATGGGAATACACTACAGAGAACTATTGATTCTGGCTGAAGGAGTCCTTGCTATCCTTTATGGCCTGTTGGAGCTGAGCTGCATCTTAAAATTTCAGGATGAAGCACACATTGGGCAGATGGAACAGCATGGTCAAAGGTGTAGCATCAGCAAATAATAATAATAATAATAAATAAAAACATGGCACATTTAGGGAATGGTGAGTGGTTTGTGTAGCTAGAGGTAAGTCTGTCAAACTGCCTAATGTCAAATACTTTGATGGACTAGTTTGAGTCAGAGAAATTTGAGTGATTTTTGAGCAGTATAATTTTACAAAATGAATGTGTTTTACATTATACTCTATAGGGCCAAGGCAATGAGAGTAGGAGACAAAATACTGCATGGAATAAAACTGTCATTCTCGGGGCGCCTGGGTGGCTCAGTTGGTTGGGCGACTGCCTTCGGCTCAGGTCATGATCCTGGAGTCCCGGGATCGAGTCCCGCATCGGGCTCCCTGCTCGGCGGGGAGTCTGCTTCTCCCTCTGACCTTCCTCCCTCTCATGCTCTCTGTCTTTCATTCTCTCTCTCTCAAATAAATAAATAAAATCTAAAAAAAAAAAAAAAAAAAAAAAAAAAAAATTTAAAAAAAAAAAAAAAAAACTGTCATTCTCACCATGACTCATCTGTTAACTTATGAAAATATACTTATGTGAAAAAATGCAAGAAAATTGCCCATTTCACATGTTTATGGGTAGATTGAACCTAATTTTGTAGCTTTATTAAAACCAATTTCCCTCTGAGAAAACATGTCACAGGGGATGGCATGAACCTTTATCATTATTAATAATATTTGATATTTCGATGTCACCTTTCATCCTGAGATCAGTCCCGTCCACATGAGAACAGATAAGCTCCAAGGAAACAGAGATAATATTAATACAGTAAGTCACATGCATTTCTAGCTTCCATATTCCAAGGACTTTCCAGCTGTGCGTTTGTCTCACCTTTAAAAGTTAGTGGATATAGTTGTAAAGAAGTAATTTTTTGTTAACTTGTTATACGAGAAGTCTTAAGGTAGAGTAAGGGCCACATCCTTCTACACACAGCTCTCCTTGGAAGATCAGCTTTTGACATATCCATTCCCCTTTCTTTGGCTTCTTTGCCTGATAATCTCCATTCGGAGTGGAGGACACACCAGCAGTGAGCTGTGTCTTCATGGATTCTTCACCTTCTTCAAAAGAGTAGCAAGTCATCATGATCATCAACAACAACTACTACTACTGTTCCTTATAAAGCACTCATTTCAGGCCTGCGTTATTCTACTGTTCTAAGGTGATATACATCACCTTAACTAATTTCACACCAACTGTGCAGTAGAACTTTCTGTGATGATGGAGATGCCTCATATCTGTGCTGTCTAATGTGGTAGCCACTAGCCCCATGCAGCTACTGAGTACTTGAAATGTGGCTAGTGCTACCAGGAAAATGCATTTTTCTTTCATTTAATTTCAATTAATTTTTATTGAAATAGCCATGTGGCTAGTGACTATTGTATTGGACAACACACAGTGGCTTGGGGTTTATTTTTTAAAGAAAATAAAGCTCTGTTTTCATCATCAGTAAGGACTTAATGAGGACTGGTTCAAAAATATTCTTGAAGCTACAAATATTTTAAAAGAAGTCCCATATTTTACATTTGGGTAATTTTTATTCCATCCTTCCCTCATCCAGTTAAAATTTCGTTTAAACCATGTCTGTGGAACATTAGGGTAGCACAGAATCATTTCTAAACAAAGAACATTTACAAGAGATGTGGGTGATATCCTTAAATGAAACCTCATTGCCATCCAATCATCCCATGTGGTCAGCAATGATGGAAACTAGTCTATCCATTGAGAACTGGAATTCTAATTACTAATTTCCCAAAGGGAGACATTCACCCCCCCCCTTATAAAATGAGATGACAAAAGAAGGTTTTATGTTTTGGGTCTCCTTGGAGAAACACAGTTTTCAGATAAACTCTTAATTCACTTTGGGCCCTCCTCTTACTAAAACCACCTCCCCGGGATTTCTCTGGTTTGTGTGTGAAAATATGAGAATAAACTTAAGGTGAAGAAATTGATTAGAAGACTCAATTACATTTCCGCTTAGTCCGCTCAGTAACTTACACTGTTACCACTGTTAGAGAAAGAGAACTAAGTATCCCTTGGTTTGAACCATCTGTCGCGAAAATGTGACATATGTTTGCTTTGTTTACTCAACAACCAAGTGTAAACTGATACACTGAACAAGAAATCCGTGTATGGTGTGACCCTGAGAGTGCACACGCGTGTTGAGGAGGGTGTTCCATGAAGGCGTCAATCCTCCCATACCTATCCCTGAGGAACACGTGCATAGATAGGCGTGCAGATCAGAGGGGTGTCCCTTGGTTTTGGGCGCGGGAAGACACCCTCCAAACAATGCGGAGCACGCATTTGAATGGCTACCGCAACCAAGGGGCGCGCCTGGCTGGTGCGGAGCTGAATGGAGAGCTACTCACCCCCTCCTCTTTCCTCCTCCTTGTCTCCCCGCCCTTAACTCTCCCGCCTCAAACTTTACCCAAAGCCTGTGCCCTTTTCAATTAGCCCCACCTGGATCAAGAGGAGCGTTTCTTTTCTCTCCTCCGCAGCCCATTGTCTAGTGCAATGGGTTTGCAGATTTGACAGCTGAGCTCACCCAGACTCGATTCAAACTCGGTTTCCCTGAATGATGAACTTGGATATCAGGAAAGATCCCGAACCCAAGCCCTGAGCGGCCAGACCGCCCTCCGCCACCGCCCTCCGCCACTGTTCCATAGACTCCTCTCAGGACCCAGTGTAGGCTTCGTTCCCCTGGGCGCCCCCCGGTGTACGGGGAGAGGACTACGTGTTCCGGACGGGGTAGGGGGGTCAGCAGCATGGCTGAGAACGAGTGGTCCCAGAAATTGGGGCAAAAGGCTGTGTATGTGTTGGGCGTTTAAATTTATTATTATTTTAAAATTTACTCTTGAAACAGCCAAGATGGAGGTTAGCTTATAAATTTCCCAAAGCCAGGTCTGGCGCGGTTTAAATGCAGTGGCCGGGGGTTCCGCTTTTGTCTCCTTGCCCAAGCTCCAGGGGGGAGAGAGAGAGAGAGAGAGAGAGAGACTGCGTGTGCATGTGTGAGTGCGTGCGCGCTGGCGTGGGTCGGTGCGTGGGCACATCCTGCGATCTCGGCTCCGAGGGTCTGGGTCTGAGTGTGTCTTTAACGCTCCAAGTCTTGAGTCATAGCGCGAGTGACGTGGGGAAAAACTTTGTGTTCGGAAGAAGGGTCTGATTCGATTGCAATAGGACGGAAGAAAGAAAGAGCCCTTGTGCTTTGTGCCCTTTTGTGTCTGAGTGAGTGCGTGTGTCTGCGAGAGCGAAGAGGAGAGAGAGGGAGAGAGAGAGAGAGAGAGAGTCAGGCAGCACTCGCGGCCGGCTGCATAGCGCTGCGTGTCCTGTGCGCGCGTGCGGGATCCGGCGCCGAGTCCCACCGCGGACGAGTGTGTTCATCTGCGGCGTCAGTGCGTGCGAGCCTCAGAGGGGGCTGGCGGGAGCAGGAGCAGGCCGAGGGTCCTCAGGCAAAGAAATCTGGCCTCGAAACCCGCTAGCCTCGCTCAGCTTCCGATATCCCTAACCAGCATCCGAGAGCCGGGGGGGGGCTCTGCTCGGAAATCGTCCTGGCCCAACTCAGCCCCTTTGAGCTCTCGAAGATTACCGCATCTTCTTCCTAGCGCAGAGAAGTGAGCCCGGAAAGGGAAGGAAGGGGCGGGGACACCCCCCAAAATAAATAAATAAATAAACAAACTGGCTCCTCGACACAGCTGGATACGGTCGGTTGAGTCCAGGTTGGTGGCATTTGGAGAGTTTTTTCGTTCGGTGGATTTGGGAGCCCATCGCCGCTCCCCCACCCTCTTCTCCCCTCTTGCAGGCGCCCCTCAACTTTGGGGGCCCGGGGCGCGCGTGGCTAGGGGCTGCACCTGCCCCGGCGCTCCAGGGCTGCGGGCCGGTGCGCTCGCCCCGGGCGGTGGCGTTGATGAGCCCGAGTCCCGGGCGAGCCTGTGCGCGGCGCGGACACCGGGGAGGGAGCGGAGGACCCACCGCGGGTAGGGGCGCGCGAGCCGGATTTCGGCTCCAGCCGGGACGTCGGTTCCCCCTAGCCCGGCTGCCTCAGAAAGGAGGCGAGCCCGGGGAGGAGGGGGAGACGGCGACCGGGGGCGGCGATTGGTGGTTTGGGTGAAGAGGGCCGGCAGCGGAGCGAGCGAGCTGGCTGGAGGAGGGGGCGGCGAACTTCCAGGGAGAAGGGGCTCTTTCTGCGCCAGGGCTGGAGAAAGAGCTGCCGCCGCCGTGTGCTTCGACTCCAGGCAGCTGCTGGCTCCGCTCGCAGCGCTCGGAAAGTAACGTTATTTATTTATTTGCTTGCGTTCAGCCTCTTGGACCCGATAGACACCCCTTGGACTTTGGGAGCTCGCTTCCGACCTTTCCAGCCCCTACCCTGCCCTTGCGGGCGGCTCCCCGGAATACACGTACATGCCCACCCCCACCCCGGCGCCCCCTTCCTGCGCCCGGACCCGGTTAGGAGTGGGCCCTCACCCGGGCGCTAGAAAGTCCCCCAAGGCGGGAGCAGGGGAGGGCAGAGGGGCGGGGGAGGTTCTAGCGCTCTCGGCTCTCATTTCAAAGCGCGCTCTCCCTTCCAGGTTGGGTCAGACCTGAACCCCTAAAAGCGGAACCGCCTCCCACCCTCGCGCCAGCCGCCCGCCGGGAGCTGAGTCGCCGGCGGCGGTGGCGGCGGACGGACCCGGGAGTTTCCTCTCGCACTGGATGGAGCTGAACTTTGGGCGGCCAGAGCAGCGCGGCCGTCCGGGGATCGCTGTATGCTGAGCTCCCTCGGCGAGACCCAGCGGCGGCTCCGGATTTTTGGGGGGGCGGGGACCAGCTGCGCGCCGGCACCATGTTCCTGGCGACCTTGTACTTCGCGCTGCCGCTCCTGGGTAAGTCGAGGCCGCCGCTAGCTCTCTAACCTGCTGAGTCTTTCCGAAGGGTACCCGGGGCAGCGCCCCCCCCCCCATTGCAGCGCGGTTGCTCTGGGTGTGGGCGAAGTTTCGTTTTGGGGAAGGGGATCTTGAATCCCCAGCACCCTGGGCTTGGGAGGCGGTGATGGCGCGGCACTTGCCCGCAGCTTTTTGTGCTTGGTTTTTATTTTCTGTTCTTTTTAATGGCCTATCCTGGCGGAGAGTTAAGAGGTCCGAGCTCCTCCAGCCCTGGGACCAGCGCTCCTTGCGAGTCCCGGGAGCTCGCGGAGGCGCAGCGGGCAGGTGGGGTGTGGGCGAGAATTGGACTGGGAGAGCAAACTTCGAAGGGAAAACTTTTCCCCGAATAGCGTCTGAGCGCTCCCCGCCCGGCGGGCCGCGGACCAGAGCTCGCCCGCCCCTCGCCCGGCGCCCAGCCGGCAGCCGCCCTCCTCTTCGGAAAGCCCCCGGCTTCCGTCGGGCGGGGCCGAGCGAGCGGCTCCCGGAGGCCGAGCAGCTGCGCGGGCCGGGCTGCCCCCGAGCGGCGGGGCGGGCACGCGCGGTGGGCGGCGCGCACCCCGGGGCAGACCGCAAACAGCCCGCAAAGCCACGCCGGGCGAAGGTTGGCGTAGCCTGGGAGAGCCGGCGGCCGGAGGTCCCAGGGCGGGAAAATGACTCCCCGGCGTAGAGGGGCGGGCCCGCTGGCTGCGCAGGGCACCGCAGAAGCCTAGTCAGGCACGCGCCCTCGCCCGAGCGGGAGGCTTCGGGTCCCTGCCCAGGCGCCCTCACCCTCCCTCCCCTCCTCCCGCAGACTTGCTCCTGTCGGCCGAGGTGAGCGGCGGGGACCGCCTGGACTGTGTGAAAGCCAGCGATCAGTGCCTGAAGGAGCAGAGCTGCAGCACCAAGTACCGCACGCTGAGGCAGTGCGTCGCGGGCAAGGAGACCAACTTCAGCCTGACATCGGGCCTGGAGGCCAAGGACGAGTGCCGCAGTGCCATGGAGGCCCTCAAGCAGAAGTCTCTCTACAACTGCCGCTGCAAGCGGGGTATGAAGAAGGAGAAGAACTGCCTGCGCATCTACTGGAGCATGTACCAGAGCCTGCAGGGTACGCGCCGACCGTCCTCGCCCCCCACCCCCACCCCCACCCCTCACCCCTCACCCCACAAAGGCAGGCGGGCCCCTAGGCCGGGTCCGCTGACCTCATCCTCTCCTCGCTTCTCCCCAGCTGCAGAATGAGGACCTTTCATTGGCCCCCAGGGACAGCGGCAGCTGGTGTTTGCTGCCTCCCGAGCAGCATTGTTGGGGCCTGGTTGTTGGAAAACCCATGAGGGGGTGGGGGACACCCCCCCTCCCCGGGCCCCGCTGATCTCTCCGAAACCTGGTCAGAGCATCCGAGTAGGAGCCCGTTAAGGGACAGGGCAGGAACTCAAAACTTCTCTCCAAGGAGAGCTTCAGAGGATAGGAATACAAAGACTTGTCCTGAATCCTGTCCGGAGTTTCTGCCCTTTCTTCTTCCCTTCTGTCTATTCTGACATAAGATAAAGAATTAAGAATAAAAGGTCCAGTAGACTCTATTCTATCTTTACCCTCATCAAACCTGATCAAAGGCAGAAAAGCCATTTGTCATCTTAGATTAGCTGAGTCTTGAACCAGCTGGTGTGGTTCAGCCTTGGTTAACACAGAAGTGGCTTTGAGAGAAAAAGGGCCGCTTGTCACAACCGTCCATTCCAGTGGGAATTTTTTGGTCCTTGTGTGCCAGAGGTGGCTGGTGTTTGTAAATCTAACACAGCCATCCAGTGCATTCATTCTCCACGGAGACACCAAAACATTTGTAACATACAGATTTGACCTCTCAGCTGTCTCCTACTTCAAAACCTATTACAATGAAAACCTATTTCAGAGGCTGTTTCATAACCAGCATCCCGGCTTTCTGGCCACATGCTACATTGAGGGGCAAAGAAATGGGGGCCTCCTTTGGGTCACTTTTCTTCCATTGGCTCCCGGAGGTAAGCTGGGCTGGTGACATCACTGGTTCCTTCTTCTCTTATTTCATTCCTTTGCAAAGAGTGGGAGAGTTTTCTGGCAAGATCAGGCTGGGTTGCTCTCCAGTGTTTTCATGGCACTCTGGGGAGAGGAAGGACAACAAAGGCAGAGGGAATGCAACATAACCATGGCCAAATAGATGCATTTGAGACCTTTGAAAGTTTCAGCATCTTTTTGTTACACAATCATAACATCGTTAGAATTTAGATTCAGTAACAAAAACTCTCTGAAACATGTCTGCTTTCCAGATCTAAACCCCACCGTTCTGTTGTTTTTAGGAAATGATCTGCTTGAAGATTCCCCTTACGAGCCAGTTAACAGCAGATTGTCTGATATATTCCGGGTGGTCCCATTCATACCAGGTAAGCAGATTCATGCTTCCACTTGGATGCCTTTGACTGCTTGAAATCCATTGGATTGCATTCTCTTTGGCTCTCAGAGAGCGTCTAAGTAGATAGTTGAATGGTACAGCATTTCTGGGAAATTAGAAATAGGATGATGATAATGAAGAGGCAGAATGCCTAGAGATGATTGTATGACTTGAAAGTAATTCTAAATGAAGTAATGTGGTGCAGTGATTTGAAAGAGGTTGGAGGGAGGTGACTTGGTTGAATTTCTTTTTTTCCACATTGAAATATGATTGGCTAGCTCTTGCATAGGGACTTCTGTCTGTAGGTGGCAATCATACTCCCTTCTTGCTACCTACCATTCACAGCGCCTCCCTGCAAATGGGATCCCTGTCAGTGATGCCTCTTACTTTATGAGACTTCTGAAGATAATCTTAGATTGTTGAAGAGTTTCAGATGGACTCACTTGTCTGCCTTTGATTTAAAAGCTTTAACTCTACCATTTGTTAACAATTCTATTTTTAATTTGTCCTGAGCAGTGTGTGCATGTATCAAAGAATGTCTTACTTCCCCAGTGGCCCTTTAAAAAGTGGTCTCGCTTCCCATGGTTTGTTTTGTCTGTCTTTGCGATTCTACGTTTGTTTTGGAATGAATTAAGTTTTTCATAACTCTGGCATTCAGACAGCCCCATAAATAATGAGCAAGGCAGTAATTTCTCTTAATGACATACAGATTCTAAACTGATATTGTCTTTATTTGTTTACACTTAAGACATTTTCTCGAGTATATACAGCCATCACAAATGATATGTTTTGTTGGTGGTTGTACATGGGGGTGAATGTTGAATTTTATGAGATGATGGTTTGTTACAGGTGAGAGTGTTCTGGTGTTCTAAACATTTTCTGTTTCCCTGCAGAAAGCCATAGAATCAAGGGTATATGTAAATACTGATATTATGTGTCGGTGTATTATACATACATTCATTCACTCACAGACATCCAGTGAGTACCTAATACGTTCTAGCCATTGGGATTTTGGCAGTGAGCCAGACAGATGTCGCCCCTGCCCTCGTGAATCTTCGAGACAGCCAGCAACTGGCATTTATTAAGCCCCTATTTTATTCCAGGCACTGTGTTAAGAACTTTTTTAAAAGATTTTATTTATTTATTTATTTGAGAGAGAGATCAGAGGGAGAGAAACAAGCAGACTCTGCGCTGAGCATGGAGCCCAGTGTAGGGCTCAATCTCACGACCCTGAGATCATCATCTGAGCGGAAATCAAGAGTCAGATGCTTAACTGACTGAGCCACCCAGGCGCCCCCGTGTTAGCAACTTTTTATCATTAACGTAGATAACGTGTGCATCTTGGGTATTATTATTTCGATTTTAGGAATGAAGCAATTGATGCAGTGTGAAGTTAAGAAACCAGCCCAAGATCACAAAACTCATGATTAATGAAACCAGAATTTAAACCCAGATTTGTTTGATTCTGAGCTTTTGTAACATCTGCTCCTTGTTACCCAGAGTGTGGTCTTTGGACCAGTGGCATGGACGTCACCTGGGAGTTGGTTGGAAGTGTGGAATTTCAGGCTCCATCCCAGACCTGCTGAATCAGAACTTAATGTTTTAAGAAGATCTCTGGGCTGGGTGCTTCATATACACATGAAGCTTGAGATGCATTTCTCTACATTATCTGTTTCTGGTTCAGAGGAGAAGTGTGTGTGTGTATGTGTTTTGGGGTAAGATATAAGGGTTTAAGTTTAGTATCAGAGGCATTCATATATTATCCAAATAATGCTGATAATTTCCACTCCGGAGCCCTGCTAATGCTCCCTCCCCATCCCCTTGGCCCAGCTGGGGCAGTGTCTCAAGTACTGGAGGAAAGATGTACAGACCCATCTGAGCTCTCACAGGGGCAGGTCTTTAGGAGCTGGGGTGGGATGTGGCCATGGCGTACCAGGAGCAAACCTGGCCTTCCTAGTCTTTGGAGGGGTAGTGCCTCTTGCCTGCTGCCTGCCCCCTGGAAACCTTATTCCTTAGTTTTTGTGCTGATGCTTGGAGGGATATGCGCCTTCCCGTGGACAGTGAGAGTGAGAACGCAGGCTAGGAGGAAGGCTTATTTGGGTTTTAGTTTCAGAACTGCTGGGGACTAGAGGACTGCAACAGACTCATTTTCCCTTTCTGGTGCTCTCTTTTCTTGGTATAATGAGACCATGGGAGTAAATAATCTTTAGTCCTAACAGGTCATGATTCTGAGGGAAGATTGAGGTCACCTCCAGAACCCATTTACTGTGCTCTTCAATTGTGTTTTCAATCCTTGCATTCATTCTACAGTTAAAATGGCTTGGTCATTCTCAGATACCCCTGGCTTGCCTGAAAATCTTCTATGAGTATTGGGAATTCTTCTGCATATGGACCAAGTTTCACTCATTCATTTTCTTGGGTCCCTTTCTCAGCCAGGTTTCTTTTCATAGCAAATATGACCCTGACTTTGTGAGACCTGTCCTGCTGAGAACCCAGAAGTCATAATGAATTAATCAGAGCCAGGAAGGCCTTGTCTGGAGCTGCATTTTATCTCTCAAGGGCATTGAATTTAGGTTCCAGCACTAATGAGCTTTGACCTCTGACAGTGACGGTGTTCCCTAAGTGGGTATAGGGAAGCCAAATGGAACCTTGAGAGGTTTTAAGTCATTGAATAATGCATATTATCCAGTTTGGCATTTGTAGAATAAGGAAGGACAAAGGAGCAGGATGATAAATGTTGCTTTTCGTGGTTTGATTCTGAGTTTCTAGAACATCTCTCCTGCCTTCAAAATCTCTCTGAGGAAACCAGGACAACAGGGCCTCTGTCTTCTACAGATATGGTAGCAATCAGAGTTTCCATATTTGGGTTTCTTTGCCCAATGTGAGGTGAATGTTTATCCACATACATTAAGTGTGAGCTGAATTGTCTCACTGAACAAGGCAGGTTTGACGTTCTTGTGTTTCCATTTTCTTTGGACTCCTCAGAGCTGCGGGCTCCTTTGCCATTGTTTACTTGATCACCAGTTAAAAAGCCATATTGAGGTGCTGTCAGTGGCCTGACAGGAGCAAGGAAGGGAACAGAAATGAGATAGAGTCTCAAACCTGTCATCTCTGTTCTGAAGCCTGAGCGGCAGGAAAGAAATCAAACAGCCAAGTCAGGTGTGAATTGGGGAATTGCAGGAGCATAGCCCCTGTGGAAATGCATCGGTAGAAGCATTTGGCCTTGAAAGCACTTTTAAGGGCTCGAGGAGGGACCTTCGTTGTGGGTTGATGTCACTGTGGTTTTTAGGGGTCTCAAACAGGAAGAACCAGGCAGTGAGTGGGAGCATACAAAGGAAAGAGGGAGCCAGTGCAAGAGGATGTTGGAGGAGAGGAGAGAACACGGAAAAGGGTCTTGGGAGCCAAGAGGGCAGAGCCGTGTAGGCACATGGAGGCTCAGAGGACAAAGCCACCACGTATGTTTCACATCTGCCATGACTCTCTGCTCTTTAACCTTGCCTTTTCTTCTCTGTGCAAGTTCTAGAAGCAGCAAGAAGTAAGTAGTGATTTGAAAGGGAGATGAACCTGTTGGCCATGTTTTTGGACTCTCTGGAGGGGGAGAGCAAAGTAGCAAAAAATTTTGAAAATACAGTGGGTGCCAAGAAGAGTCTGAGGATGGAGGATCAGAAGGGGATATAAGCACCTCTATGGCAATGAGAGAAAAAAAGAGGGCTCCAGGGTTTAAAAGTATTGACTGGGAGGTTGGATTTTGTAGAGAGGAGTCAAGAGAGGCCAGGCCTTTCTCAAAAATAACCAGAGCCGATGGTATTGCAAACAAGAAGCGAGATGGATGTGGGGAAAGAGGGGCATTAGGATTTGAACATGCTGACTCTGGTTTGGTAAAAGATAAAGGTCTAACTCTCTGCCTCTCTCATCATTTCCTGCCAAGTCCTAGGAATGGCTTAGGCCTTCCCAGGAAGCCATAGGAACTTGACATCGGTTCCCACGCAATTGGAAATAGTTTGCTTCAGTACGAGATGCCCCTAAACACTCTTTGGAGTATGGCCCCTTTCTCTGAATAATGCTGTGAATAATTAGCCATGTTTAGCATTTCTGTTTTAATATGCCATCATACTTATGTCACTATGAGAAAAAAAAAAGCTTTCTTTAAAATTTTACATGTTGAAGAAAAGTCTTATAAGGTCCTGTGCTGTCTTGTCAAATCAGGACCACAGAGAGAAGTGTTTGTAAATACCAGCTACTGGGGTATGTGGTGGTCCTTTGCCTTCCACTCAGCTTTCCAAAACTCCTCTAATCATGTTGTCCCAATAGGTGAGAATCCCCGTTGGTTCCTTG
Source organism: Neomonachus schauinslandi (assembly GCF_002201575.2). Taxonomy (NCBI): domain Eukaryota; kingdom Metazoa; phylum Chordata; class Mammalia; order Carnivora; family Phocidae; genus Neomonachus; species Neomonachus schauinslandi. The sequence continues at coordinate 140,226,934 of NC_058408.1, read as the reverse complement.
TTCCCTGTTCTGACATATGGTAAACTCCTCCCCAGGCCAGATCGTGCCTGCCTTCCTTCTCTAAGCCCGTCACCCCCCGTCCACTCAGGCTCACTGAGCAATCCATTCCCCAAGCATTTCACATGTCTTCACTTTCCTGTGCCTTTGCTCATGCTCTTGCCTCTGATGGGGAAGTCTCTGTTAGTTCCCCGAGACCTAGACCCAATTTCATCTCTGGGGCCATGCTGGAATTCCCCCAGACAGGCACTTCCACTCAAGACGCTTTCGTGCTGCATTTTGTTCTTGCCTTCACGATAGCTGTTAATCACAGGGTATTGAGAGGACTCACGTATGTGTCTGTCTTTCGCACTGGAAAGCTGGGGGACCTGCTTGCTATGCGGGGTGTATGCTTAGCCTGGAGCCTTCTTCCTGTTCCTGAGTAGTCACCTCGTTAACCATGGGTGCTTGAATATCAGAGAAGGGCTGTAGAGATCCAGTCTAACCTTCTGCTTTCACAGAAGGGAAGCCCAGAGAAAGGAATTGTCTTGGCCGGGGCCACAGTGCTTGAGGGTAGCCCCGAGGACCTTTGCTAGAACACAGCAGTGCCTTCGGGGAGGCCAGTGTTAGCCTCTTTCTGTTCTGCGTACTCTCTGGACACATCATCCATTCCTGGGATTGCTGCTCCCACTTAAACTGAAGACTCAGAGCCTTCCCTCCTATTCTAGCCTCTCCTGAGCTCTCAACCGGCATTTCCAGCTGAGTCCTGGCCAACTCTGCCTGGATGTAGCTCAGTTACCTCAAACCCAGCACATCCAAAACGGTTCTCACCATCTCTCCCTCTTTTCTCCTTACACCCTTCTCTTCCCGAACCTTCTGTCTTACATATGGCATTGTCTGCCTGAGTTATAAGCTTCGGGGTTCCTGCCTGCCCGCCCCCCATTCTCATTCCTTCAGCTGGATCCATCACCAAGTCTTCTGAAGTCCACCTGCTATGTTCTGAGTTGCTCTCCTCTCTCCATTCCCTAAATGTACTCATCTTATCTCTCACTTGAACTTTGCATTGACCTTCTTCCTGGCGTCTCTGTGTCAAGTTCCTCCCAATCCAGCCCGGCCTCCTCATTGGCAGGCCTTATCTTAGCACCCCAGTGACTTAGAAGAACTGTCAGGCTTCAGTCTTCTTGCAGAGATTGTTCTACTAAGTGACCTTGCGTCTCACCCTAGCTGCCCTGTGTCCAAACAAGCCAGCTAGCCACCTGCTGTCCCACCAGTGCCCTGGGCAGCTTCGTGCCTCCAGCCCTTTGCGCACGCCAGTGCTGGGGAGAGAACACGTGCTTGGGGTCTGCCGACCTGTGGGCATCCTAACCCTGCCACTCCCTTCGTCTTGGGCACCTCACTCAAGCTCAGTGTGCCTCAGGCTCCTTGGATGTAAAACGAAATGAAGGTCATTCCTTTACAGGTTCTTGTGGATTCGAAGATGCTGTATGTAAAATACTAGGCCCCGAAGCATCCTTGGCCCCCAGTAAGTCTCAGTCACAGCCACACTAGCTGTTGGCTGGCTCCTGGCTCCAAGACCGGGACTCTTTTCAGCAGAACTTATTTCCTGATCATGGAACAACGAAAGGATGGCAATCCTGAGCCTTCTGGAAGGCTGTTCATAAACGACATGGACAAAAATGAAAAATCTAGCCTTTCTCTAAAGGGCCCTGGAGGAAAGTCCTGCCTCTTGATAACCCCGTTTGAGTCTGAACTTCCCTTTGGGGAAGGTCTTCCTTATTCCTGCTCTGAATCCCCCTGTTCCTTTGGGCCCTGTTTTTATGCTCTTTTGTCAGAGGTGAGTGTGTTGCAGCTGGTGATCACCCGGGTTGGGGGCTCTTCCTGTGCTTAAGGATTCTTGTGATCAGCTTTCCCTTCTCAGCTTGACTGATTCCCATTCTTCCAACCTCTCCTCATAAATCTGCTCTCCAACGCCCCTCATAGCAGGAAGAATTACTGCTCCCTGAGAAGGGTATGCCTTAAACCCGGGAGAGGCGTCCATCTCCACAGGCTCTGCTATGTCCACTTACATACTTTTGGTTCGAATTCTCTCCCCTCCAGTCCCTCAGCGCCTCATTTTATTTTATTTTTTTGTAGAACAATAAGAAATTACAAATAGGTTTAAAAAAGGAAAAGGAAAATTTAAATCACCCCTAGTCACACCTCCCAAAGATAACCACTGTAAACATGCTGATATGAAACTTCCCAGAATTTTTTCCTTTATATATGAATATGTGTATATATGTGTGTGTGTATATATACACATATCTTTTTTTTTTTTTTACAAAAATAGAGTCATAGGTTACACATACTTTCCGATTACCTGCGTGATGATCTGAGGAATGTGTGTCTTCTTGTATCACTGACTATGTCCCAAAGGTAAATTTTGTTACTTAGATTAACTGTCAACCTCGAGAAGTTTCATGGCTAAAACAGCAGGTCACTCCAGTGGCAAGATACTTATGGCCAAGGCCTGGATGTTCCAGGGAAGGCTGTGAAGGTAGAGGCAGTCAAATATTTTTGCATAACGTGACCGTAGGTCCTGTTACCAGAAGAGGGGAGATAAAACATCCATGAGTGACAGGTAATTGCATGAACCGAAGATTGTTACAAGGTGCAAAATTATTTATAGCCAGTAGGTCTGTCCTCATTCCTTCTCCTTAGTCCTTAGAGGTGTTTCTTTCTGCCATCTCTTAATTTTTCTGCTGTCCAAGCTTATTCTTTCCAAAGGATGTCCTTTCTTGGTTCTCGGGGATATAGTACTGATTCGCAGAAGAAGGTGTCAAATCAGGATTGTTTGGTCCAAGGAGCACTGGTCTGGGAGTCAGGAGACCTTGGGCAAGTGTCTACCCTTCCTATAAAAGGAGAGGTAGCCACTCCTTTTATAAAATGACAGCAGTGGACTAGAATGATCTTTCACATATTTTCCTTCCTTTTCCAAGGACCTGCGTATTGAATCTTGAATTATTTTCAGACTTACTGTTTTTCTTTCGAACACTGTCTTCATACCAAAGAAACTTGTGATCTTGGTATATATATTTTTCACATTAATAACACTTACAAAGCATGATTTATTCAATATACACCTTACTTGAACCAGAATGTGTTTAAGGCATCTCGTTTGGATACATGGAAGAAGATGAAACAAAAGAAGTAAGTGGGAAAAATGGGGACAAGGGGAAAATGAGATAGGAAAGAGAAAAACGAAGCCAGGAGCGAGTTCAGTAGACACAGTGCGTGTCAGAAGATTATATTTAAACAAATTAAATGATCAGAAGTGCCTTGTTTGTTTTACAAAGGGATAAATAAAATCACTGGGTTATAGATGCAGTAGGACTTTTGGAGGTCATTCTAGTCCAATCCCTTTATTCTACTGATAAGAAAACTGAGAGTTCCATAAATTTCTAGGGCAGTAGAACATAAATTGTGCAGGACAGTGATGACAAGTAAAATTAGGTGTGTGTTTGTTTTTAAATTGATATTCGAAACTCTCCACATCCTGGCATTTCCCCACCTCCTTTAAATTGTCCTTCACCTATTCAGGTCTGTGCACCCGTTGGGAAGGCACTCTTGGTTTTTATGCAGTTAGGGTGAGAACCACAGCCATTGACTTTAGTTAAGGGGATTGTTGTCTGATTGTTGTTTTGGAATTGTTTCAGAACAAGGGTTAATTAATAAGTCTCTGTTTGGCAACAGGAACCAGGAGCCAGAACGTTAATTTTCATATTTTTTGGCCCCCTTCAGAGTCATCTGCAAGGGAAAGCGAGAAGTTATTTTTTGTTGTAAGCCCTCCCAGCCTTCAGATTAAAAAAAAAATTAATCTTTCATCTGGAATTTTTTGTTAAAGAAGCTAACCACTTCCCGTAATTTAGAGACTCAGCTAGCTGGGTCAGTGATGAAAACGAATGGGTGATTTGCATAAGGGGCTAATTTATTATGTCCCCTGGGCATTTCTTTCATCTCTTTCCATTCTAATTAATGTTCTAAGAGGGTCTATCACCATATCAGAAATTAGGGGTGAAAGTAGCCATTGTTAACCTTTATTCTTATGATTTTTTATCTTCTGTGATCTTTTAACCATTTTCTTTTCATAGCCAAGAATTTACAGAGATAGGGCTGGGGAGTGTTTGGAGAGGGGGTTTTGGAGAGGGGGTTTCAGGGCTGGGCTCTTTTATGATCTTTATTCAAATAGTAGGTTGTTGTAAAAAATAAAAATGACTCAGAATAGCTCTCCAACCACAGAGGGAGTTGCTGGGCCTACAGAAGCGTACAACCATGGTGCAGAATTGTTTCTAAATTCGATTCCCCTAAAAACCCATATAAACATGTATATACACACGCAGAGTTATAGATGTGTTTGTACATCTGCCTGTTCATGTCTGCGTGTATTGATAGTGCGTGCGTGAATGTGGCTATCTGTATTATTAAACATTTTGCCTCAAAAAGATCTTCCTTGACATGTGTTTTAGTTGGTTCTGGCTGTGACAAAGGCAGCTGTGTGTGAGAGAGTGTGACACAGCTGAAGAAAGGCAAGAGAACAAGCAATTTCTTCGAAAATCAATTGCAATTTACTCCTACTAAATTGGCCCAAGGTCCGCCCCGTCCAAGCATTAGCATATGACAGACTTTTAATCATTTGGTCAAATGGCCTATTTTTGGTCAAACCACAGTTCCCTCAGGGATTCTGCCCGTCAGTCCCAGAGCTATGTAATCTTCGGACCTGCACTCTTTTTAAAGGGGAGGTAGGTGTGGGGAGAGGAGTACCCCTGGAGAGTCCTGCTGAGTGCCCTGCACTGCCCAGCCTATCCATGGGCATGATTTCCTTTTGGTCCCTGACTACACTAAAAGCTAGGTGTTATCTCTGATTTCCAAGGAGGAGACCTGGGTTCAGAGAGGTTGAGTAGCTTCCCCAGGGCCACACAGCCCATGAGTGGAAGAGTTCAGATTCACATTTTGCTCCCGCATCTCTTTCTGCTGTTAGGTGACGAACTTTTAAACACAGACCTGGGATCCTTCATGTGGATCTTAAAGTGAGGATATCTAGCCTTTGTCTCACTCCTTAATTCCCAGTTTTTCTTTCTCTGTCTTCCACCTTAAAACACTGTTTGACAAAGGGCTTCTAATGTTGAAAGAAGCCAGTATCTATTATTTTAATATTTATCCCTGCATTCTGTTGGGTTCTTAATTGACAACCGAAATCCAGAACACGCACGCTATTAAAACCATTCCTGCGGAACTGCAGAAATATTAACCAAAGAAGCAATTTCTGGATTGTATCTTTTTTCATTTCAGTGTGAGATGGAAGGCTTCTAAAGTAGAGCAGAATGCCTAGGGCCATTTTTTGTCATGTTGTCATATAAATAGCATTACACAGTGGTAAAGAAAGGAATACATAGTTTAGTCCCACTTTCAGGTGACCTAATATGCTATTCATTTGTCTTCCACCATGCTGGTACCCCTTTCCTTTACGTCCCTCTGAATGGTCTAAGAAGCACCATGCCGACTGTTATTTCTATTACCCTTTGCACATTATCGTTTGGTATACAGTTAATAATGTATGAAAATAAGTATCGATTGCATTCTTTGTCGGAACAGGCCAGCAGGTTTCTTAAAGCCCATGTTTATGAAATGTTTCACTGATCCCTGTTACTATGAGTTTCAAATAAACTCTTGATGAAGAAGATACCAGGAAATCCGTGCATTCTGGAGAGCCCTCATTGGAACCACTGTTTTCTTGCACTCTTGAGCGTGGCAAGTGGCATTTTGAATGAAAAAAGGTGTGACTGGACTGAAACTCTAAACATAATCCCAATGAGACCTCAAGAGAAATACAAATCATAATAATTTCAACAGCTGTGAGAGGTAATGAGCTAAGTATTTCCATGGAATACCTTGTGTCAGCCTGATTTAATAAAAATTGTGTCTTAGCCGCACTGGATGGATAAGAAAACTGAGGTCCAAATAAGAAAACTGTCAAAGGGCACACATCTAAGAGTTGGTTGAGCCACATTCTCATCCAGAAAGTCTGGCTCCAGAATCTGTGCTATAGTACTCATTTGCAAATACATAACAGGAGAGATAGTCTTGGGAAAGTTAAGTGCACAAACTGCATGAAGGATTATCATGCATTTTGTACTGAGTGATATATATACATATATCACTCATATATATGTGTGTATCTATAATGCATAGATTTATTTTGGAATAAAGAGAAGAATTGGTCAGTTTCTATGACCTCTGTCAATTTTCAGTATTTCAGTGCGATGGAATGACATTTCTGCCAGATTCATTTATCTGGTATTTATTGAGAACTTACTATGAGCCTAGTGTGAAGCCTAGGTGATTCAGGGGTAAATAGGACCTTCTTTTTTTGTTTAGGGGTAAGTATAAACAGTAAAAATTAATGATGCAGAGTGGTAGGTGAATGAGCAGAACTTCACCAGGCTCACGTAGAGCCTCAAGGAGAGAATAACTGACTTGATGGGGTTGTGGGTCAGAGGAGGCTTGCTGAAGGTGGCTTGGGGCTGGGTTTTGAGGAATGGATAGGAGTTTGGTAAGGAGGGATGGCTGGGGGGTGGCATTCTAGGCAGAGGCAACTGCATGGGCAAAGGCATGGAGTGTCCAGGGTGCTGGAAATAAGTCGCTTGCTGTGGCTGGAGCCCTAGGTACAAGCAGCGGTGGAAGGAGAGCCAGGCAGAGAGGCAGGGTTGCCACACTCAGGGGCTGACCTTTGCCTCAGCAGAACCGGAGAAGGATGATGGCTGATGTGTCTCAGCATTGCTGCATTTTTAGGCTGAATCCTATGGAATTGCCATTTTTGTAGGCCAGCATGGCAGAAAAGCAGAAATTGCATGTGGTTCGACTTAGTATAGTTTTGTGTCATAAAAACATGCACAGGGCTCTGGATGCTTCTAGACTAAGATATGACATAGGCCCGCTGAGAATGAGTAACTTCTTATCACACGAGGTACCCTCTGGGGAAGTCACCAATGGGGCCAGGAGCACTGTGCTGTTAGCCTCAGTCCTTAGTGGACTCAGGGCAAGTGTAAGTCAGGTTCAGGAGTCTTACCTTCTTCTTGGAGCGGGGGACAGAGGCACGAGGCTCCAGAATGCAAGGACCAAGTGCACACAGCTCCCCATTTAGATGCCAGAGGTGGGCAGAGGAGTCAGGAGTCAGCGAGACTGCCTGGGCCTCACAGGGTGGTCCTGGGAAGGTGGGTGGGGGCAGGGGGGGGAGCAGATGACAACAGAGCAGACAGGTCCCAACAGGAGTGAGTGCAGGACGCAGAGCAGTCTGGAGCCAGGTCCTGAAGGGTCTTAATGGTCGTGGTAGGAGAGAACGTCACTGCAGATTGTTCCTTAGACATTGAGTTACCTGGCCGGTGAAAGGGGGCCTGTCCTGGTGGGCGGTGGCAATGTGGACAGTCTGGGACCCCTGAGAGGAATGAGTCTCCACCTGCCCTTCTATAGCCTCCCGGTCCCAACCCCAGTGCTACCCTCTGTCCTGGGCTCAAGATGGGACAGTGGCTCAGGCTGTCCTCCTGGCTGGGAGGGATGGCCCTGTCCAGCCTCCCTGTGGCCCTTTGGAGCCTTGATGGATAGTCCCTGTTTGGAGGACTCCACGTGTGGGCTGGCTTTTTCATTTGTTTGCGACATATCATTTTATTTTTCTGGCTCTCTGGTCCTGGGTCTCACTCGGCTGTTTTCTGCACCAGATTCTCAACTTGCTTCAGAACCTTTTGCAAGACAGTGAATAAAAACTCAAAGATTCTAAATGCAGGGAGTTGTCTTAATTGAAAGAGATGCCCGCTCACCCTGGGGCGCGCCTGGTGAGGGAAGGATGGGGAAGGAGGGCTGCTGGGACTGCAGCCAGTGATGACTGTAGCTTACAGAGCTGGTTCCGAAGAAGTGACTGAACCCTCTCTTATGTCCTTTCTTGAGCCCCCGCTGTGTTTACGACATTGTTTTAAAGCTGTTTTTGGAGCAGGAGCAGGGAGAGATGGTACTGCCCTTTTTGGCTGCAGGCTGATCTCTGGGTAGGAACGCGCCCAGAGCTGGGCAGCACATTCCCACATCAAGACTCACCTCAACCATCTGCGTTCATTCCAGAGATTGGGGTGGGGCTGGGGAGCGGCAGGAGATGAGGTCCTGATGATCCTGGGAAATCATGAAATGCAGGAGAGCAATGGTAAAGAGCAAAAGTCTGGGGGCTAAGCACACCCAGATTTGAGTTCCACGTTCCCAGCACTTACCAGCTGTGGGACCACAGGCAAATAGTTACTTCCTCCGTTCTAGGTCCTGTATCTGAAAATGGGGACCATAATAATATTATCCAATTCATAAGGTTATTGGAGGTAACACGTAGGAAGAGTGCTCGGAAGTGCTCAGTAAATGGTGGCTGAGTGACTGCCAGTCTCTGATTTTAATGGGTACATAACCCCCTTCTTCCTCCTCTCCCAATTTATTAGCGTGAGACAGGAATAGGAGATTATTTGAGTGGATGTAAATCTCTTCTGCTCTGAAACAATAAAAGGAAAAAGAGAAGGAGACATCGATAACCACACCTGAAATGAAGATCATCGATTCAGTTCCATTCAAAACATGGATTATCTCCTCTAAAATAACAGGAGTCACGTTCTTGGAGACCTTACCCTGGGCCTGGTGCTGTACTAGCTGCTGGGGAGTGGTGGAGAACCTGAAAGAAGGTTCAGAGCAGAGTGGAGTGCCATGGAGGGAGGGGGGGAGGAGAAGGAAAGATGAAGGGAACTTGATGGAGGACAGAAAGTTCTGGAAGGAGGTGGCAAGGACTACTGTGGTGCAGGGATGTGGGGAGTGGATTCCAGGTGAGCCAAGGCACATTGGTGGGGAAAAAAAAAGGTGTTCGTCCAGCATGGGAAATTTACATTGGATATGCTAGCCCTGTGTTGAACGGATGTGAGTGTGGTGAAAACCTAGTGGGTTGTATTATTATTATTATTATTATTATTATTATTATTATTCTCAAGAATGTTTAAAAAATGTAATGTTTGCAAACAAAGTAGAAACAGTTGAAGCATTGTTTTCTATTAGCGGTATAGGGTTCACTGGCTATGGGTACTTTTTCATTCTTGTCTTCCAAATTGTAATTTTAAAAGATGAGGCATTTCATATTCAAGAGTTTCTTTTGTCTGAAATAAATTATTCATTTCTACCCAGTTTCAGTAACAATGAACATAATACTTAATGTATCACAATTAAGTGAGTGTAGTTTCATATAAAATTATTTCTATGCATTTTGGTGGCAAACAGAGCAGTGTATCCTATATCCTGTCGACATTTGTTCCTCATAAGCAAAACATAAAGAAGTAGAGACTCAGAAATGCATTTTTTTTTTTCCTCTCCCGGTGGAGGAGGGGTAACTTTAGACCGAAGCAGCCTTGTTTTTGACATTCCACAGCTGTTGGTGGCTACCTCGTTCTGCAGAGAAAGTGAACTTACTGCTTCTATACTGTGCGTGGGGTCAGGTGGGGGTCAGAATTCTTGAGCAGCACCCATTCATCCCAGCCCCCTTTGTCTGGGTTTGAGATCTTACTAGAATGTCTCGTAGAAGGGCATTTGCTGGGGATTTGCTGGCCTGGATTTGCTGGGGACGACTTCCTTTTGGGTTTGGTGGCAACTGCTTTTTGAATGCTGGCTGGTTTATCATGTGGATCTTCACCGGGGATCCGGCTCTTGGAATACCCTTCTTGTGCCAAGGTCTCCTTATGAAAATAGGCATTGCCAGCCAAGGGTGACATCTCCATAGGCAGCCTCTTCAGGCTTGAAGGTTTAACTGTGAGGTCCCCAGGCATGTTTTTGAGAAGCTTCCAACTCAAGTCCCAGCCCTGAAGTCACAGTCAAAGTTGGCAGAACAGTTGTGAAGACATGAATTGTGAAATGCCGGCTGGCTGCCCAGCAGGAGGATTCGAGATGCCTTCATAGGTTATTGCGTTTAATCCTTACAACAGCCCTGAGTGTTGGCCCAGTGTAGGGGTGGGGAGGATTTTCACATGTCACATAAGGGGAAACGAAAACTCAGAGAAGCCAAGTGATGTGCCTTAGGCCACACAGCTAGTTCGTGGGAGGTGCTAAACACGAGCCAAGTTTATCCAGCTCCAGAGGCCTAGCTCCCTGCATGCGGTTCTGCTTGCTGCTTTTTTGACTGTTAAGTCAAGAACCAAAGCAACCAAACGCAAGATGGATTCTCGGCAACCTCTGGTCTAAGCGCGAGTTTGTATCTGAATGGAAAAAAATGACATCTTTCTAATCTGGGGGGAGATTTAGAAAGAAGTCTGTGGACTTGGCCACGAGTTTTCCCAGATGCTTCCCTGTTGTTGACCCTGGTTTAGTTCGTCAAGGTTCTGCCCTGGCTGGTCGGACTGCCTGTAGGCTTCTAATGATATGGGCACTCTTGTGCTCTTGGCTCGCATCCATTTGCTGGTGCCACACCTCAAGAGTATCTGCCGAGGCCCTTGCTCTGACCCGTATTTCCTGCATGGGGTTCAGAGGACCCCGGAGTCTGAACTCTCAATTTGAGGAGCTCCCTTTTAGAATATGTCCATGCAATTGCCTGCTGGATAATTCTGTCAAGATCTTCTGGCCAGAAGTCTGGCAAGTTCCCTATTGAACTTGCCTTCTCTCTTCAAGCTGGGGGGTGAGGCAGAGGCATGTTAGAATCTTAAGGAGGTGTCTTTCTGTGTTGAGGGGAGCAGTGCTGTGGTGGAAAGAATACGGATTTGGGGTCAGGCCAGGATTTGCATCAGGCTTCATCAGATCATGACGTAGGCAAGTTCTTTAACTCTGCTCAGCCTCCCTGCCTGATTTGTCGGGTGGAGATGGGTGGAGATAATACCCGCTCTGCAGAGTCACTGTCAGGCTGGGATCTCAGTGGTGGGAGTGTCTACCACACTGCGTGCCTCCCCCACCCCCCAAATGATAGAAGTTCTTATTGAGAAAATGAGAACGTACTCATTGGCCTCCTGACATTTCACTGCACGGAGGGAGGGTGTGGGCAAGCCTGGCCCTTGCGCTGTCCTTCCAGCTTTCTCTCAGACTTTGTGGCTGCTTCTGCAGACCCCTTGGTGCATTTGTAGTTGCAGTCTTGAGATGAGCGATCGATGACCGATCGCCTGGTTCCTCTATAATAGAGAGTGGCCCCACCATGTGGTACCATGCACCAGCTGTGTACCTCCCTTGCTATACTCTGCAGCCCTGCCTTCTGGTTACTTAATTTTCCCCAACATTAGCACCCCGAGTGGGGGGTCAGCCATTGACTTGTTCCTCCACACCCTCGCCCTTAAAGGAGAAAGTGCAATGTACACAGATAGACCTTCCAGAAAGGGCTCTTATGCAGATCCGGTCAGCGCTCAGTTCCTGTTGCAGTGTACTCTGGAGACTGAGGGAAGGAGAGTTATTGTGGGTTCACATGCAGGGTGAGTCTCCTGACTTGAATGCAGAATTTTCCTATTAAGAGCAGAACCAAACAACTTTTTAGATAAGTACTCTGATGTGGGCCAGAAATTCCCGGCAAATATTTACCCTAGATATAAAACACTAAGTTAAATGTTGTTTGGAAAACCCTAAAATAGAAAAATTTATACTCAGGGTTTTATATTTGGTAAATGTAAAAAAAAAAGGCCTATCTTGTTTTCCATTTCTTCTGAGCTGCCTTTTACGACACAGAATGATGACAAAGTGGTGTCCCCCCTGGCCTACCCATTTCTACAGCCTCCCCCTTGCTCACTCAGTCTTCATCTGTGTTCTGCTCTCAGACACATACCTCCCCTCAACCCCAGTGACTCTGGTGTTTTTGCTCTGTAAGCCCTGACCGTGGACGTGGCACCGTCTCAGCTGGAGGATCTTACAAATCCCCACAAGCTGAGCATGGATGCCGGGGTTGGCAGATTTTCCTCCCCACCAGCTTCCAGGAGTAAAGGGATTCTATAGACTGTGGTGTTTAAACTCCCAGAGGACTGGCACTGGTGACTTGAGAAATTCTTGACATGTGTCAGGTATCTGGGTTTGAGTCTCTGAACGTCCCATTAAATAAGTCACTTTCTTTGGCTAGACCCCTCCGTTCTTCTCTGGCAAAGCAGAGTCTGTGGGTCATCCCGGTGTTTCGAACCTAGCACTTTCACATGTTTTGTGCTGTCGTTGTCCTCTGGGGGAGGGGTATGGTACTCTGGAAGCTGTTCCCATCCCAGCTGTGTTGGTTGAAAATGGTAGTGCTACAACCAGATGATGTCCCCAGGAACTTTCTATTCTGACTTGCCACATGCCCTCCCATGCTCTGTCAAGGATCTTTGGATGACTTCAACAAATCCATCAACACAATTTTTAAATAACAACAAGTTTCAAAATAGCAACAAATACTTACCCAGCCAACCTCTTATGGGCTGGGCATCGTGCTAGGTCCTGAGGGCAAGGGCACGGACAAGACAGATGAGGCCCCTGAACTCAGGAAGCGTACGGTCCCATGGAGGAGATGTAATGAGTTAGAACAAGTATTTTTGGTTGGCAGTAAATACTCTGAAGAAGACAGATCATTGTGCCGGCAAATAGAGGGGAAAGGGAAATCCCATTACACAGAGAAATCAGGAGGGATTCCTTGAAGAGGTGACTTTGCCCTGAGATCTAAATGCCAAGGAAGAACTGACCCTTCTCAGTACTGGCTGAAGTACATCTTTACAGCACGAAGGCCCCCAGGTGGGCAAAAGGCTGGTGCACTCTTCCTGAACTGGGACACCAGGGTGGTGGGACCCTGTGTCTTTTTGTCAGTGATGATCACCTCTTGCTGCCCTGGGCAATGGGGTGAAAGGCCACCACCAGGGGTTGGGAGGGAACTATGGCGAGGGGGGCTGATGGGGGGGCAGTAGGAGGCTTCAGACCATGGCATCTGCTTTCAGGGCTCATGTAACTTACACAAAAGAGCATCCATAGCTGCATTACCACACTCTAGAACTCTGAGCTGGGAAGAAAGCAGCTGTCTGAGTCAGAGACTTGGTGTCTGAGTGTGACCAGAGTGACCAACTTTGCCTTGAAAATGTAATTCTTCAGGGATAGTTCTCTGTTGGGGACTGTTCTCTATTGATTTGTCTCTTTAAAAAAAAAAGACAATGCAGCGAGAAATAATGATAGAATATTGGAGTTGAAAGAGCCTTTTATGATCCCCAAGTCCAGGTTGTGGTTGACACATGGCTGACAGAACTGGAGGCCGGAATGGTTAAGGGTGGACTGGTCCAGGAGCTAAGTCCCAAACCCTTTCCTGCCCTTGGCAGACATATGCAGAATGTCCACAGAAAACAGGCCTGGAGGATGGGGAGACTTGAAGGCGTGACAGCTTTGTTCCTGCAGGCATCTGGACTATCCTCAGAAGAGGAATTCTTAAATAATTGGCTCCCTGCCCGCTTCACTGGCCTCATCTTGTCTCATTCTCCTCCAGAAGGCTCAGGGACTCTTCAGCCACTCTGCCTTTTTTCTGCCCTCAAACGCATCAGGCCTGTTCTGTCTCAAAGGCTTTGCTCTTGCTCCCCTCATTGTCAGGAATGTTCTTCCCCTTTGTCTTCACTTGGTTGACTTCTCCTTGTCATTTTCAACCCACAGGGCTTCCATAACCCCCTCAATAAATATTCTCTGCCTCCCCATCCTTTAGTACATCTCCCTATTTCATTTCTTCATAGGACTTAACCACTATCCAGAATTATTTTGTTGTTTTACTTGTTCGTCTCTTTCTCTCACTAGAATGTTAAGTTGTATAAAAGCAAAGACCTCGCCACATCTGGCTTGTTCACTTCTCTGTCCCCATTCCTAGGAAGCCACCTAAGACACACCGAACAAACAGCTGTCGAATGAACAAATGAGTGAATATGCAGAGTGCGAGCCAGGGAATATTTGGTGTCCAGCACGTGTGAAATAAGACAGAAGGGTACACAATCATGCTTTTAGAGAGCTTGTAGACTTGTTAGGAAGGTGCATCTATTAGGATTTTTTCTCTTATGAATGATGGAAAACTTATCTCTCACAGGCTGGCATAATGAAGGGAATTTGTTAGCTCTTGGAATTTATAATATATCCAGAGGTAAGGCAAGTTTCTGGCACTGTCACCAAGAACATGACTTCTTGACCTCCAGTCTTGGATCTGCCCTTTGTGTGAAGGTATCATCTTTAGGGTCAACAGAGTGACATCTTCCAGAAGCTCCACACTCCTCCTTCATGGTCACAAAGGGGCCTCAGCATTTCCAGACATCTCAGCCTCACAGGTGCCATCCTTGGCCAGGTACTTGGTGATATAATGGTGAACAAAGTCAGATTGGTCCTGCCTTCATGAGATTATTGTCGAGCAGGGGAGAGAGACACAAATACATAGAAAATTCCAAGTGTAAACAGTGCTCTCAAGGAGAGGCTGGTGGTGCTCTATAAGAGCCTGTAATAGGGATCAGACACGGTCTGGGTGGGAAAAGTGTTCTGGGCAGGGAGAGGGTGAGGCCGGCGGTGTGAAGAAGCAGGCAGGCAAGAAGGCCAGCCGGCGATGAGACTGACGAAGTCAGCTCGGGCTGGTTAGGACTCCGGGGAGGTGCAGGCCTGCATACTCCGTACAGGCTGCGTGCCTCAGCATCCCAGTGCACCGTGGCAGGAACTGTGGGGCCTGCGGGGTTTGCTCAGCCATTCCCGTCATTGTCACATTTGAGGAGGACCAAGGGCACCCATCTGAGGAAAAGAAGCGCCTGGCGCGCAAGTGCTGGCAGACCAGGGATTTAATTCATTTGCTTTTCAAAGACAGCCCCCTTCTTTTAGGCTGCCCTCCCCCACCACCAGCCTCAGGTGAACTGGGCTCATATTCCTACCTGCCCCAGGTACTTTAGAGACTTGTTGGCAGGCGTGCTTGGAATGACACATGGCAAGATGCTTTGTGAACTCCACAGTTCAAAACCAAGTTGCTTTTGGGTGTTTTGATTTTCCTTCAACTCTGCGAAGAGATACTGATTCAAGACAGTTTGAAACGACGAGTCCTGGGACTCTGCGGCCGGAAGGAACCTGAGGGAGGGAGCCTTTGGTTAAACTGTGGAAGGTGAGATGTGTATTGTCGAGACTGTCTTCCAGCTGGGGATTTGAGGTCATCTCAAGGTTGGCTACCTCTCCTCCTCTGTGGGCGGCGTGTTCCCTCCATGCCCTTTCAGGCTCCAGGAGAAGGAGTAACCATTGCTCTTCCCACCTGATTAGAACAAACCTGTTGTAGCTGAAGCTCGGGTCTAGACACCATGGGTGACTTGGCCTCAGCCTCATAGGGAGAGAAAAGCAGAGCCCCAGGGTCTTCTGGTCTCCAGCTCTGTGGCTGCTCCCCTGCTCTCCTCCTTCTCCCTCGCCCCACATGGACCACATTCCAGAAGGAGCCTAAGACCATAGATCTGTCTGATTCAGCCTGTGGAGCACACCACTGGCTGCCCCGTTTGCCTTCAATGTTTTTAAAAGGGAACTACTGTAGGCAAAGTTGAAGTCTACAAAAGCATCATTGAATAATTGATTAATTCTACAAGTATTTTCTGGGTGCCTTCTTTAAGCCAGACATTGTTCTCTGTGTTGAGGGGATAGTGGGAACACACCACATAGAAGTCCTTCCCTCAAGGAGCCTACATTCTGCCTGGGGGAGAGAGATGGTAAAGGAATATGTAATGAAGACAAAGAGAGGAAGGTATTGTCATTTATCTGGGTGAATGATGGTGCCATTTTCTGAGGTGAGGGAAGACCAGGGGTGAGTATTATTTTTGCTCTGGGAGTTGAAGATTTAGACTTCCATTTTGGACATATTAACTTTGAAATGCCTTTTGCTCTTCTGAGCAGATGCTTTCCTCTCTGTCTCTCTGGAACTCAGTCATCATGGAGCTTTTGTTCATCCTGTCCATATTTCATGCTTTACGACATAAATATTTCAATGAATAATATTCTACTCTGGATGGGCATTTACGTTAGTTCCTTGCTTTTGAGATTACAAATAATGCTGCAAGAATATTTTTATTCTGGCCTCTGTGTGCATATGTAGGGCAGTTTATACTTATAAATAGAACTATTGGGTTTTGGGGCCATGCGTATTTTTTTTTGGTAACGGTTTTATTGAGATATAATTCACATATCATTTTAGGAGACACACATTTTCACCTTGTTTTTAAATCCTCTGAAACTAGATTTTATTTTTAAGTAATCAGTACATTTTCTTTTTTTTTAAAGATTCATTTATTTTGAGGGCGCCTGGGTGGCTCAGTTGGTTAAGCGACTGCCTTCGGCTCAGGTCATGGTCCCAGGGTCCTGGGATCGAGTCCTACATCGGGCTCCCTGCTCAGCGGGAAGCCTGCTTCTCCCTCTCCCACTCCCCCTGCTTGTGTTCCTGCTCTCGCTGTCTCTGTCTCTGTCAAATAAATAAATAAAATCTTAAAAAAAAAAAAAAAAAAAGATTCATTTATTTTGAGAGAGAGAGAGAGAGAGAGTGAACACGGAAGTGGGGGGAGGGGCAGAGGGAATCTCCAGTAGACTCCCTGCCGAGTGCAGAGCCCAACATGGGGCTCAATCTCATGACCCAGAGATCATGACCTGAGCCCAAACCAAGAGTCGGACACTCATCTGACTAAGCCACTCAGGCGCCCGCACAGACTATATTTTTTAGAACCACTTTAGATCTACAGAAAAATTGAGCAGAGAGTACAGGATTCCCATATATCCTCCTCCCCTACTCTTTCTCCTATTATTAACATCTTGAATTAGTGTGGTGCATTGTTACCATTCATGAGCCAATTTTGATGCACTGTTATTAACTAAAGTCCATATTTTACATTACCATTCCTCTTTATGTTATAAAATTGTATGGGTTCTGATAAATGTATAATGTCCTGTATCCACCACTACGGTGTCATACAGAATAGTCTTAATTGCTCTAAAAATCACTTCTGCTCCAGTTGTTTGTCTCTGCCCTTCTCTTGAGCCTTTGGCAACTACTTATCTTTTTACTGATTTGCTTCCATAGGTTTGCCTTTTCCTGAGTGTCATGTGGTCAGAATCATATAGCTTTTCAGACTGCCTTCTTTCACATAGCAATTGCACTTAAGGTTTCTCCATGTCTTTTTGTGACTTGGTAGCTCATTTCTTTCTGTCACTGAATAATATTCCATCGTCTGGCTGTACCACAGCTTGTTTGTGCACTCTCCTCTTGAAGGATATCTTCCTTCCAGCTTCGATTGCTTTCAGTTTTTGGAGAGTGTGAATAAAGCTGCTGTAAACATTTAGGTTCAGTTTTTTTGTGTGGGCATATAAGTTTTCAACTAATTTGGGTAAATACCTAAGAGTGTGATTGGTACACTGTATTCTAGGTCTACGTTCAGCTTACAAAAACTGCCAAGCTGTCTTTCAAAGTGGCTGTACCATTTGTGACCCCACCAGCAACACGTGAGAGTTCCTATTGTTCTGTACCCTTGTCAGCAGTTGGTGTTATCTGGTGTTGTGATTTTAGCCATTTTAATAGGTATATAGTGGTATCTCATGGTTGTTTTATTTTAAATTTTTTTTTTTTTTTAATTTTTTATTTATTTATCTGAGAGAGAGAATGGGAGACAGAGAGCATGAGAGGGGGAAGATCAGAGGGAGAAGCAGACTCCCCGCCGAGCAGGGAGTCCGATGCGGGACTCGATCCCGGGACTCCAGGATCATGACCTGAGCCGAAGGCAGTCGCTTAACCAACTGAGCCACCCAGGCGCCCGGTTGTTTTATTTTAACTTGCCATTCCCTAATGGCATGTGATGTTGAACATCTTTTCATGTGCTCATTTTTCATCTGTGTATCTTCTTTGGTGAGATGTCTGTTCAGATCTTTGACTCATTTTAAAACTTGGTCATTTGTTTCCTTATTGCTGAGCATTAAGAGCCTCCAGTGTATTTTCGGTACATATCCTTTATCACATATGTGTTTCACTATGTTTCTTTGTGTTTGAAAATGTCTTTATTTAGCTTCATTCTTGAATAATTTACCTGCATATTATAATATTCTAGTTTGGTGATTATTTTCTATCAGCACTTTTACAACATCATTCCACTGCCAGGTGGCATCTGTTGTTGCTGGTGCGAAGTCTGTTGTCAGTCTAACTATTGTTCCTTTGAGCTAGCTTTTTGTTTTTCTTTCTTTGTAATAGTTTAATATTTCCCTGATGTTTTTTGTTCACTGATTTTACTGATATTTAATATGGTTTCGGAATTTCTCCTGTTTGGTATTAGGCATGATTTTTTTCTTTTCTTTTATCTGAATACTTGTGTCTTTGTTTAGTTCTGGAGTATTCAGTGATTCTTCTAATACTTCTCTATTCTCTCAAATTCTCTCCCTCTTGAACTTCTATGAGACAGAGCTCTTATTCTTTCCTCCATATCTAAAAACTTCGGTTTCTCAGTTTCCAGTTCTTTATTTCTCTGAGGTCCACTCTGAGTCAGGCCTTCAGTCCTGCCTTCCTAGTCATTAATTCTCTCTTTGGGGTTTTATTGAACCCATCTGTTGAGTTATTTATTTCAACAGCTATATATTTTCATTTTAGAATTCATATATATATATATGTGTATATATGTTTTTAATCTTATTCTTTTTTATGAGATGTGTTTTGTGGTTTCCATTTCTTCTGTCCCACTGAACATATTAACATATTTTCTTAAAGTCTCCTTTCTGATTGACTTGTTATTTTTTCCTCCCATTTTTTGCCCCTGCAGACTTTATCATGACTGTTTTGTTGTATTTTTTTTTTATTTTTTTATTTTTTAAAGATTTTATTTATTCATTTGAGAGAGAGAGTGAGAAGGAAAACATGAGTGGGGGATAGGGGCAGAGGGAGAGGG
Organism: Neomonachus schauinslandi; assembly: GCF_002201575.2. Lineage (NCBI taxonomy): Eukaryota > Metazoa > Chordata > Mammalia > Carnivora > Phocidae > Neomonachus > Neomonachus schauinslandi. The sequence continues at coordinate 140,208,047 of NC_058408.1, read as the reverse complement.
ACAAGCAGACTCCAGGCTGAGCAGGAAGCCCGATGTGGGGCTTGATCCCAGGACCCCAGGATCATGACCTGAGCTAAAGGCAGACTCTTAACCCACTGAGCCACTCAGGTGCCCCTTGTTGTATATTTTAATATTTCAACTATAAGTTCATCTTCAGTGACAGTGACTTTCCTTGGGAGTCCTACATAAGTCCTTGAAGGTAGTGTAGCTCAGCATGTAACAGCAAGTCGGAAGATTTGGAAGCCTGTTTTGAAAATCTGACTAAAATCGGAGATTATTTTATTTATTTATTTAAAGATTTTTTTAAAAAAAATTATCTATTTATTTGACAGAGAGAGAGCACAAGCAGGGGGAGTGGCAGGCAGAGGGAGAGGGAGAAGCATGCTCCCCGCTGAGCAAGGAGCCTGATGCAGGACTCAGTCCCAGGACCCTGGGATCATGACCTGAGCCGAAGGCAGACACTTAACCAACTGAGCCACCCAGGCACCCTGAGGTCATTCCTCTCAAATTCCACCTTCTATAGAAAGTCACTTAAGCAGGTGATGATAATTTGTCCCCCAAAAGCTAATCCATATACAATAAAACATGTCCTTAAAATTATCCTACTTTGCTTCTTTCATTATTTGAGGAGAGGGGTTATCCATGAAAATAGAGTTTTTAATGATAAAGAAGCCCTTCAAAAATTGCCCCCTTTTTGCTTCAGAAACCACATTTAATACCACAGAGTCTTGAAGTAATCTATATTTGTTTGGCTGGGCGTTCTAGGTTTCATGGGTTATGGGCCAGTTTTAAGTGAATTCCTTGGCTTGAGATCCACACATCATGTGAAGAACATCCTCAGGAATCCACAGTCTTACAAAATTCAAGCTTCTTTCTGTGTCTTGTCCCCAGGGAGTGAGCAGAGATACTCTGGGCCTGTTTTCAAATCTGAACCTTCCAGGCCACTGATTTCATGCAGGGAGGTCTTTGAGAGTTCCCTGGCCAAGGCCTGTGACCGTGGTGGCTGCTTGCTCATGTTCCTGTCACAGTGGTTCTCAAGATGGGCTACACATTGGAATCACCAGGGAATTCTAGTGTCTTGATGCCTAGGCCCCCCCCCCCCCGCCCCCCCGCCCCAGAGATTTTTTTAAAGCTCCCAGATGATTCAATATGTGCAGCCCAAGTGGAAAATCATTGCCTTGTAAGCATATGCCCAGTTCCCCAGTTTTCTCTTACTTCCATTTTGTTGTTGTTGTTATATTACATTTAGTATTTTCTGTCTCTTCTGTTTTTTGGGGGGTTGAATGGTGGTCAGGGGGGTTGTATACCTGCATTAGTTCAGGTTACCATACTGACCATAAACAAGAGGCACCAAATTTTAACCAGCATGCTTAGATAAAAGGATACAAACAGAAGGTTTCAGGAGACCTCCCTGGCTTATTGAATTCTTCCTGCAATTTTTAATTTCTCTACAAAAGATAACTTTTTTTGGCACCCACCCTCCTTCATTTCTTTCAGCATGTGTGCTTATCACATATCTTTAATTAAAATGAATTTATAGTTTGGGGCTGATTTTGAGTTAATGGCATTCTCTGCCTCTCCTTTGTGATACAAATATTTGACATATTCTGTAGTTAGAGAATATATTACAAAGTAAGTTAAATTTAGGGGGCACACATGTAGGAGATTTTAAATGTCACATAAGAAATGATGGAAATTGTGTCTTTGGGGGGGGTTGGATAAAGTAGATTGTTTAAAAAATCAAGGCAAGGAGTGATATTTAAAAAGGTGGTAGTTTTTCTAGCTGACTTAAGGAAATACATTTGATGTAAATGTGATTTGTGAAGTGGAAAGAGGGCAATTTTTGAAGGGGTTCTTTGTTATTAAAACCTCTGTTTTCGTGGATACTTTCTGTCCCCAAATAATGAAAGGATCAAAGTATGGCAGTTTTAAGGACATGTTTTATTGTAGATAGATCGGGTTTTTTTTGAGGACAAATTGTCATTATTTGCTTAAGTGACTTTTTATAGGGGGTGGGGTTAAAAGGAATGATCTCTGTTTATAGTCAAATTTTACAGGTTTTTAAAACTGCAGACTTGACTCTGGTCTATGCTGAGCTACATCTGCACATAATTGTAACCATAGACACTTGTGTCCCTAAGTATGTACATCTGCAAATAATTGCACTTTCAATTGCCAATGCACAGGATGGGTTTTAGGCTATGTCTAAATAAGAACAGTGGGGAGATGAAGCAATTATCTGGATAATTCAAGCCAAAAAACAAGAGTTCCCCATGTTATATCTTCAATTTTCTGGATATTTCAGTTGAGGGGTTGTTTTGATTGAAATCATCTGAGTAATTGCCATAGTTTTCCACTTCACTTTGAATGTGTAAACACAGCTGTTGTATGATTGACATTCTTTTTTTTTTTTTTTTAAGTCTCCCTTTTGGAAATCACCATTTTTCAAGATCAGAATTCTTGCTCAGGGATTGTATACTTGAACCCACTTTTCAGATCCTTAGATATGACCTACTGCCTTCCAGTGAAAATGGCTGGGTAGCAAATTGATTTTCCTAATCCTTGTGTTGAAGAATCTTGTTTCTGGATCTAGTGATATTTCTAGGTAGCCTCAAAAAAGTAGACAATAATCTAGCTAATGCTACGAAATCCTGCCCATAAAAAAAAGCTTGTCTTCACCTATATCCAATGATCACAGATAGCATGGCCAACACTTCCGTATTTAGAAAAATATCCAATTTGACCATCCTATCGGTTCCAGATGGTACCTGCATCTGATGAGTCTCCATTTACTGCCAATGTGGAATCTCAGCCAATGCATTTTAATTCCATCCCCAAACTCATCTGCATCATGTGGCAATATGTATTAATACCTATTGAGCTGCTGCTTGGATCAGCTGAGGATGCTAATCTGGTAAAGGGAGACAATGTGGTGACACTCAGCTGGGAGGCTTCTGAGACCTTCTGAGACTCTGCATTTTTGCATCTGAATGAAGGCAGGGTAAGAACTGAGAAATTGTGTGGTTGAGATTTGTTTTGACAGGTTTGGTTCTCCAAGGCCTCTCTCTGTTTTCTCAGTCTCTTCCAGGCAATTTGAAATGCTCACAAGATAGTTGGGCAAAAACATGGGGACCCTGATCCTCTTGGTGACAGGCTCTTGGAAACATGTGAATTGGTTTTCTCCCCCTGTTGTTGGTTTTAGAAGTTCTTTAAGTTCTTCTGGCAAAACACACTCTGTCATGTCAGTGTCGAGAGCATTGTTTTGCAAAACCACACATGTTTTAGAAATCCAATGTTGTTATGAAATTATAAATTATCCATTATGTGAAAATAGGTGCGTCTTAAGTAAGGACTTGTTTCTGAGGACTGAGAGCCATTTTATTTATCTATTAATCACTTTAGCACGGAGACTGAGAACATAGGGTCTGGATCAGATGGTTACGTGTCAGGTCCCAACTCCGTAAGTCTTAGCTGGATCATCATAACCTCTCTTAGGCCTCAATTTTATCATCTGTAAAATGGGATGATCTTAACTGTACTTACCTTATAGGATTATCTTGAAGATTAAAAGCTTGGGTGTCATCCCTGGCATAGAGTGAGCACTCTGTCTTTTAGCTGGTATTCATTTATTTCCTTTCACTCTGCAGACATTTGTGGGCAATGCCAGGTGGCAGAGATGCATGATTTTGTCTGTCTTCGTCAGCAAGTGGCTCAGGGGCTAACGGGTTAGAAAAGCAGGTGAAAGCTACCTGTGCTACACTGTGGTCACTGGAGGGCAGATAGACATACCCCTTCTAGTTGTTTCCCCCCTATTTGAGGGCGTTCTTTGTGCTCTGCGCAAGTGATGCTATCAGGCAGCTATGAAGGACAAAAGTTTAAAGTGAGTCATTCACTCTTTAGGTGCTTTGATTTTTGAGAAATGGTAGGACCTGACCTCTTGAAGAGAAATCCATCTCTAGAAAATGTCTCTTTGTGAATTTGGTTTTGTTACTGTTTGTGAGAAAGAAAATAGTCATTTGGTGCCAAGGAGCCACTCTTAATTTCTGCTGTGTGAGGAGGTGGGCAGGGCACCGTCCGAGCCCTGAAGATGGGAGGCAAGGTTGAAGTAGAGGGAAGAGCCAGGTGTTGGGCAGGAGGTGTCAACACCCAGCAATGGAGTGGCGGAGCCGCCGCCTGTCACGGTCACAGCGATGGGGTAAGAGGCGGGCGCGTTAGGTCAGCCTGTGGCACAACAGTGGGGGCTTTGTCCTGAAGACTCAAGATTATGGCGGCTGCTTCCTAAAACTCAACAAGTCACTTGGATTTTCTTGGTGGCTTGATGAACCAGTTACGGAATTTTAAAATGCAATGGCTTCCCATTTTTTAGAACATGCTGCAGAGAAATCAGACGAACACCTGCTGTAGATGTCCTTTTTTCCTGTATGAAGTGCTGTGATTTCCTGGATCTCGTGAAGCTCTAAGGGACACGTTGGTTGTGACCTTTTAGTCTGATGACCCCCTACTCATGTAATGAGGAGCCATGCTAACAGGGCTCTATTGTGCAACACTTTCAAAATTGCTCTCGTTTTTTTGCTGGAATTCAACTCTTCAAAAATTTTGTTAAATTCTGGGAGACTTGGTTATCCGTTTAAGGTTTTGTTTTCGTTGCTAGATTAAAACAATATCCCAAGTATAAATTATCTTTTAACAAAGACCGGTAACCTTCTTTTGTTGAAGATGATACTTGTTTATCACAAGATAAATAATCATTTAAATTATTACTGTGGCATGGGAAACTATTTAAAAAGAATATCATTCTAAATGTATGACAAGGCTAAATTAGTATTTAGGAAGTACTGAAAAGAATTCATTGTTAAGTTACGTTTTTATCTTACATCCTATCTGGCTTTCTTCCTTTAATTGAATGTTATTATTTTGGACCTCATAATATTTGCTGTGGGTAAAATAACAAGAACTCATTAGATTCACTGCCTCTGCATGAGATCAATAACAAAATTTCCATTATTTATTTTCCCAAAAGACCTCTAGACACTGTACTTCCAGCATGTTATAAAGGAAAGGGATTTTATAATGATTTACTTTAAAAAGATTTTCACCTCTGATATATATCCAGCAAAGCCCCACTAGAATTGCACTGTGATAATAATAATTACAAAACAAAAATGTCAAGAAATTGTTCCATCGTGATCTGCATTTTGACTATACGTGAAACCCGAGAAATGCAAGACATGCAAAGCATAACAGTGTTTAGACCCAGGCTTTGTTTGAGCAAAATTTATTAACTGGATGTGTTAGGAAGAACATAAATATAAACATTTTTAGTGGAAACCCACAAATAAAGATGAACATGTTTGTTCATTGATTGGCTAGCTGACTTCTCTCTCTTTCTTTCTGGACATCTTGGTAAAATAAATTTTCCTATTTGCTTCTAATATAGTTGGACACGGCTCATGACACTCCTGCTCTGAGATTTCTATTCCACAGGTCTCAGTATGAACCCAGCAAGGAAAATGAAAAACAAAACACAGAAGCTTTCAAAGCTTCTCACTTTAGGGGAATTGCAAATGCTAATCCTATAGCTAGTGAGCTAGCTTTAAACGCAGGCAAAATTTGTAGATTTTTTTTTTCTGGTATTGCAGCTTTAAAAGGAATGGTCATTTGTTTTGCACGTCAATAGTTTAAAATTAAATGTGGAGGAAGAGATTTAAATATTCTGTTGCAGAAAAATCTGTAATGTCCCATAGATTTTAGATTAAATGGATTAGATTAGAATAATTGCAGAGGACATTATTCCTTCATTGAGCAGATTACAGCCAATTAAGTTGTAATTCTGAGCCCTTGTTAAATAAATATCCCTTATCATCAAACAGGACAACAAAGTGTCAGAGAAAAGACCGGTGTGAGTTTCCCCGATGCAGTCAATCACTTTCCAGAAATCTCACATGGATGAGGAATATATTCAGAGAATGTGGACAGGAAATGGTGTGTGTCACATACTGGGTAATTTGAAGTCTGGGCCTTCCGAAGGCAGCTGTTAGTATCTTTTGAGGGACTTGGACGGCTGAGTGCAGATGGCAAAGTCTGCGATGTGCTTCCAACACTTACAAGTCAGAAAAAGTAAACCATTCGGATACCTCGTGAGGTCACATGGAGGTTACCTTCAGGCCGGCATTCCCTGGGGCCCGGAACGTTGAAAGACACAGCTCTCCCGTAGTCAAATACTGCACCTTCCCAGCAACTGCTCACAAAAGAGCCTGCGAAGAAATCAGCTGTGTTTGAATGCACTTAATGTTGTATATAATTCCGGTGTTAAATTTGTTGGAAGGCTGAGACTAATGTAAAACACAGTGTAAAAACGAGGCTACATGTGTCAGCTTTCTGGCACATTTGGAAGGAGTTGAAGGGTTTCAGGACGTCTGCACAGTGGAAGAGAGCCGGCTGTGTAGCCCCCGGAGAGGGGCTGGGACGTGGGCCATCTCCACTGTAGTGACGTTCATGTGTGTCCCTGTGACGCCCAGGGAGCTGGGCCCAGGTTTTGTTGGCCCCCAGGAACGCTTTCCCTTCTCCCTGGTGACCTTGTTGAGCAGACCCTGGGGGCTTTACACTTGGATCCATTCTAGCATGTCCTTTACCCAGGACTGGAGTAAGCTTAAATAATGTGTGGGGATCAGGCAGGGCCTGGGTCTATGCAGGACCCAGGAACGGCTGAAAATGTCTGTGTGCTACCATTCTGCTAATACCCAGGAGTGGAGGTGTGTGGCTGCAGGTCCCTAGAGAGTGAAAAGGAAGTTCAGTGAGAGAGAGAAGGGTGCAGGAGAGGGAGCAGAATCGTTCCTCTTGTTGTTGTGTTTTGCTGTTGTTTTGTTCGTTCATTCATCTATTTGCCAAGTATTTATGGCTTGTCTCTGCACACTCAGTGTTGTTCTGGGCAATAAATACAATAAGTTGCTTAAGAGTTTAGGCTTGAGGGACACCTGGGTGGCTCAGTCGGGTTGAGAGTTCAACTCTTGATTTCCTTTCAGGTCATGATCTCAGGGTGGTGAGATGGAGCCCCGAGTCAGGCTCCACCCTGGGCGTGGATCCCGCTTAAGATTCTCTCTCCCCTTCTGCCTCTGCCCCCCCCGCCGCACCCCGCTCATGTGCACACTCTCTCTTTCTCTCTAAAAAAGGGGGGGGTGGTGGTGGGTTAGGCTTGAATCTAACCAACTTCAGCTTAAGGGCTTCCTCTGCCACTTTCCAGCTGTGTGACTTTGGACAAGTCACTTAACTTCTATGAGCCTCAGTTTTTCTCATCTGTAAAATGTAATAATGGAAACTTTCATGTGTCCTTCAGTAGAAGTGTGGTTAAATATTTTATGGTCCAGGCACAGAGTGGAACTCTGTATAGCTGTAAAGAAGTATGGGATGACTTTCTATGTAAACACCTCCAAGATCAGTAAAAACTTCAAAGGGCGGAGCAACTTACATAATATGATACCTTTTATGTAGAACACCAGGATTCTATAAACATAAACTTTGGATGGATATATAAAACACTTATAATAATAGTCATATGTGAAGGGGGTATGGGAACTTGGCATATGGGGGATGGAAGTGGGAAGGAGACTTCACTGTATATCTTTTTTTTTTGGTATATTTGGACCACATAAATATATGTGAAATAATATATTATTTATGAAATAATAATAGTACACTTATGAAATAATAGTAGTACAGCTTTGTAAGTTTGTTGTGAGGATTAAATGAGATAATGCACTTATCTCAGTGCCTGGGTCAAAATAAGCATTCAGATTATGTTTTCACTAACATTATTATTGTGGTGGTAGTGTTGAAACAAAGTTGCATATACAAAGTAAACTTTTCCTGTTTAGTGGTGATCACAGGTAATCACAGGATATAACCAATGTGCCGGTGGGGGGGGTGGGAGAATGTTCTGGAAGCATGGATGAGGTTGCATCTCAGCTTTTGAGGGAAGACAAGAGCCTCACAGATGTGGTGACCAGACTGCACCTTCATTTCCTCCTTCATCTCCTTTCTTGATTAAATAAGTGTGTTATTTAATTCTAACAGCTACTCTTTCCCTCATATGGGATACACATAGTGTATATTTCATTTGTATATATTTGGAGATTTATTGAATAGTTTTCATCAGTGCCTGCTTTTAATCATCTTTTTTTTTCCTCTGGGTCTGTTTTTTCCTAAATCACCTGCCTCCTGGAAATCAGGAACCATATTAATTTAGCTTGTTTTCTTCATAGTAATTTGTTCATACTTGGTAATTTTTGTAAATAGGAAACAGTATGCACTTTTTCTCCATCTGAGAAGGTACTGGCAACCTTCTTTGTGGGAATGGACAGGAAATTTTCCACCCCAGGCCCCTTTCTCTGCTGAAAGGGACTTGTTGTTCCCAGTTCTGTGGTTCCTGGCAAAGCACCCAATATTGTTTGGACCAGGCATGGGAGGGAGTGCCTGCCCCATTATTGTAGGGCAGGTCCCTTCTGAGGATCTTGGGCAGGGGTGGTTATCCCAGGAGGGCACAAGGGGGCGCCCACGTTCATGGCGTGCAGGTTATGTGCTTGAAACAAATGCCAAAGCGTTTGAAGATCCTGACCAGAACAGAGGGGACCTTCATTGCTCCCTTCGTTGGACTCCACCTCTGTCAGTGTCCTGAAGGGCAATGACAAAGCTCACAGAGGTGATGTCTAAGCACAGGCTGCCATAATAAAAACCATAGACTGGGTGGCTAAACCAACAGAAATTTATTTCTCCCAGTTCTGGAGGTTGGGAAGTCCACCATCGTGGTGCCAACGAGGTAGATTTCATCCTGAATCTTCTCCTTGGGGTTTGCAGGTGGCTGTCATCTTGCTGTGTGCTCACACGACTTCGTGCTGCTCAGGGAGAAAAGAGAGAAAGCAAGCTCTTTGGTGTTTCTTCGAAGAGCACTAATCCCATCATGAGGGGGACTTCACCTAAACCTCATCACCACCCAAAGGCCTCCCCTCCAGATTCCATCACCCTGGGGGATAGGGTATCAACATAATGAATTTGGGGAGGACATAAACATTCAGTCCTTACCAAGTGGGATGGACATTTGTCGGTTTGGGGGAGGGCAAGTTGCTGACGATGAATGATGGTGGACTCCACCCTCTCACCAACTGTGCGGCAGCCACAGGCCAGATCTGCTTTCTCGGTTCGGATTAGGGTTTCACCGGTTGGGGGTTGGTCATGAGGGGGATGGGCAGGAAGTTTCTCAGTGCTCAGAGGTGCAGGGACCTTTTGTACAGGACTTCCACAAGATGTTTAGATATCTAATCAGATGTTGTCAGTGCCATTTTACTCATCATTAGGGAGAATATATGCACTCTGAGATTCATTTCTTATGAAAAGAAACTGTGGATCAGAAAAAGAAACTTTAATTTAACAGTCTAGGGAGAATCTGGCTTATCATAAATTTTCAGATAAGCTGCGGTGATCATTCAGCTGCATGCTTCTTGCCTTTGGCTGGCCTTGGTAAACCAGCTCCAAGAGGATGGTTTGGTTTGCTTGTCTGCTGAGAGCGGTACAGATGTCCCCGATTCCTGGGTCTGGAGAGTGAATATTGAGATTTCCCTAGTGTTACTCTGCACCACTCCGGGGATCCATGTTGGGGCCCTGAGTAATACATTTTTTGTAAGCGTGGAGTGTTTTACATTAAATAATGTTTGTATATACGAGGAGGAGGGACATTAAGAGGCCAAATGCATTGCCCAAGGCCACTGAGTGATCTAACGGAGGGCATGACTAGGTTTACAGACCCTTGTCTATGAGGAGTTCGCTAAATTGGATCCAAATGCATGGACCTCCCTTGAGTGAGGTCTCTCTTGCCGTGTGTTTTAGGTTTAAGCTAAACTCTGAGGTTTCGGAAACACCCATCCGGAGGCTGGCTAAATTTTAGGTTGCTAGCCCCTATTTCTCCACACCAGTTGGAGATGGTTTCTCCTTTATGCTTATTCCTTTATTTCACTGGATTCCCAAGATGCTGTCCAATTAAAAGTAGTTTTGACCCTAGCCAGATGAGAATTGAATGGGTTCCCATAGCTAGAAGTTCTTCCCAGCACTTTAAAGGCTTCACTGGATAGGGAAAGTAAGGTAACCTGGTTGTAGGCATTTTCCTCAAAGGTAACCAAGAAAAAAAAAATGGCAGTAGGATAATCAGAGCTGTATTCTGGTTTAGCACAAAAAACCTGCATTCATTCATCAGGGTCGTAAGTATAAGTACCGTTTACCTTCTCCCATAGAGTAGGGAGATTTAAAATGCTTATTCAACCCAGGGACGGCGGAGAGACAAAAATAGTCATATCCAAAAATGAATCGATCTGCAGCTTGCCCATTCCCATCCTCAGTGTCAGGGAACATTGATTATAGTAAATGACAGAATCTTCCCCAAAGCCATGGTCAGTGAGGTCTAAGGAAAATAATTATTTTTTCCCCTTTTATGTAAGATGGGCCTTTACACATAGTTTGTGTTGGGGAAAAATGAAAAATCAAGCGTATTTGTTAGAAGAAACCAGGCGAAGTATAATTGACCCTTGAACAACATAGGTTTAAACTGTGCAGGTCTAATTATATGTGAATTTTTTTCCTGTACGGTTCAGTACCACATGTTATTTGCTCTTCCTTAGGATTTTCTTTTCTCTGGCTCACTTTGTTGTAAGAATACAGTGTGTAATACATATAACATACAAAATATGTGTTAACCAACTGTTTATGTTATCGGTAAGGCTTCCAGTAAACTATTAGTAGTTGAGCTTTGGGGGAGTCAAAAGTTAAATGCAGATTATCGACTGTACAGGATGGGTGCCCCTAATCCCCAGGTCGTTCAAGGGTCAACTGTATTTAGATGGTTCGGTTTTCAAAGAAGAGCCAATTGGGCAGGACAGATGCCTTTAAAGGAGCCACGGGTGTGTATACCAAGGAGTTTGTGGGCTGGACCAGGGCAGGCCTGCAACACTGTCTGCCCAGAGTGCCTGCCTGGAGAGATCATTAACTGGATTGCGTGGAGATGCTGGGAATGAATCCTGGGAACTCCGTAAGGCAGGGAATCCTTACATTTTAATATGCTTACACACTGCCAGGTGTACTCAGAAAGCGGACTCACTCAATTAAAATTAATTATACCTTTTTAAATAATAACAGGAAAGAACTAAAGACTGACTTGTTAGGATTCTGGTTTAGGCCTGAACTTAAAGTAACTTGTTCTTTGACCTGAACTAGCACACTATATTTAACTGGAGGCCAGAGATCTCTGTGCCGCCTCCCACCCCCGCCCAAGCAGGAAAACACATGAAAAGTCGGCTTTCTAGCACTTACCTCTGATAGATGGGGCCTCAGACCGGTGACAACACTTGGTGGGACCCCCTGGGAAGATCTGAGGCTTTGATACCCCAGAACTGAAGGTTGTCTCACAACCCTCCTGACCCTGATTACTTTTGAACACCTTCTTTTTTTTTTTTTAATTTTATTATGTTATGTTAGTCACCATACAATACATCATTGGTTTTTGATGTGGTGATCCACAGTCCATTGTTTTCGTATAATGCCCAGTGCTCCATGCAGTACGTGCCCTCCTTAATACCCATCACCGGGCTAACCAATCCCCCCTCCCCCCTCCCCTCTAGAATCCTGTTTGTTTCTCAGGTCCATAGTCTCTCATGGTTCATCTCTCCCTCTGATTTCCCCCCCTTCATTTTTCCCTTCCTTCTCCTAATGTCCTCCATGTTATTCCTTATGTTCCACAAATAAGTGAAACCATATGATAATTGACTTTCTCTGCTTGACTTATTTCACTTAGCATAATCTTCCTCTAGTCCCATCCATGTTGATGCAAAAGTTGGGTATTCATCCTTTCTGATGGCTGAGTAATATTCCATTGTATATATGGACCACATCTTCTTTATCCATTCATCCGTTGAAGGGCATCTCGGCTCTTTCCACAGTTTGGCTATTGTGGACATTGCTGCTATGAACGTTGGGGTGCATATGGCCCTTCTTTTCACTACATCTCTGTCTTTGGGGTAAATACCCAGGATTGCAATTGCTGGGTCATAGGGTAGCTCTATTTTTAATTTTTTGAGGAACCTCCACACTGTTTTCCAAAGTGGCTGTACCAACTTGCATTCCCACCAACAGCGTAAGAGGGTTCCCCTTTCTCCACAACCTCTCCAACATTTGTTGTTTCTTTCCCTGTCCATTTTGGCCATTCTAACTGGTGTAAGGTGGTATCTCAATGTGGTTTTGATATGGATTTCCCTGATGGCTAATGATGATGAACATTTTTTCGTGTGTCTGTTAGCCGTTTGTATGTCTTCTTCGGAGAAGTGTCTTTTCATATCTTCTGCCCACTTTTTCACTTGATTATTTGTTTTTTTGGGTGTTGAGTTTGAGAAGTTCTTTATAGATCTTGGATACCAGCCCTTTATCTGTAGTGTCATTTGCAAATATTTTCTCCCATTCTGTGGGTTGCGTCTTTGTTTTGTTGACTGTTTCCTTTGCTGTGCAGAAGCTTTTTCTCTTGATGAAGTCCCAAAAGTTCATTTTTGCTTTTGTTTCACTAGCTTTTGGAGATGTATCTTGAAAGAAGTTGCTGTGGGTGATGTCAAAGAGGTTACTGCCTATGTTCTCCTCTAGGATTTTGATGGATTCCTGTCTCACATTGAGGTCTTTCATCCACTTTGAGTTTATCTTTGTGAATGGTGTTAGAGAATGGTCGAGTTTCATTCTTCTGCATGTGGCTGTCCAATTTTCCCAGCACCATTTATTGAAGAGACTTTTTTCCATTGCATGTTTTTTCCTGCTTTGTCAAAGATTATTTGACCATAGGGTTGAGGGTCCATATCTGGGTTGTCTATTCTGTTCCATTGGTCTATATGTCTGTTTTTGTGCCAGTACCATGCTGTCTTGGTGATCACAGCTTTGTAATATAGCTTGAAATCAGGCAACGTGATGCCCCCAGCTTTATTTTTCTTTTTCAACATTTCCTTGGCGATTCGGGGTCTTTTCTGATTCCATACAAATTTTAGGATTGTTTGTTCCAGCACTTTGAAAAATGTCATTGGAATTTTGATCGGGATGGCATTGGAGGTATAGATTGCTCTGGGTAGCATAGACATTTTAATAATGTTTATTCTTCCGATCCATGAGCATGGAATATTTTTCCATCTTCTTGTGTCTTCTTCAATTTCTTTCATGAGTGTTTTGTAGTTCCTAGAGTATAGATCCTTTACCTCTTTGGTTAGGTTTATTCCGAGGTATCTTATGGTTTTTGGTGCTATTGTAAATGGAATCGTTTCTCTAATTTCTCTTTCTACGGTTGTGTTGTTAGTGTATAAGAAAGCAACTGATTTCTGTGCATGATTTTGTATCCTACCACATTACTGAATTGCTGGATGAGTTCTAGTAATTTGGGGGTGGAGTCTTTTGGGTTTTCCATGTAAAGTATCATGTTGTCTGCGAAGAGAGAGTTTGACTTCTTCTTTGCCAATTTGAATACCTTTTATTTCTTTTTGTTGTCTGATTGCTGTTGCTAGGACTTCTAGTACTATGTTGAACAATAGTGGCGAGAGTGGGCATCCCTGACATGTTCCTGATCTTAAGGGAAAGGCTCTCAGCTTTTCCCCATTGAGGATGATATTTGCTGTGGGTTTTTCATAGGTGGATTTTATGAACTTGAGGAATGTTCCCTCTATCCCTATACTCTGAAGAGTTTTAATCAGGAAAGGATGTTGTACTTTGTCAAATGCTTTTTCTGCATCAATTGAGAGGACCATATGGTTCTTCTCCCTCCTCTTATTAATGTGTTCTATCACATTGATTGATTTGCGAATGTTGAACCACACTTGCATCCCGGGGATAAATCCCACTTGGTCGTGGTGGATGATCCTTTTAATGTATTGTTGGATCCTATTAGCTAGGATTTGGTTGAGGATTTTAGAATCCATATTCATTAGGGATATTGGTCTGAAATTCTCCTTTTTGATGGGGTCTTTGCCTGGTTTGGGGATTAAGGTAATGCTGGCCTCATAGAATGAGTTTGGAAGCTTTCCTTCTGTTTCTATTTTTTGAAACAGCTTCAGGAGAATAGGTATTATTTCTTCTTTGAATGTTTGGTAGAATTCCCCAGGGAACCCATCAGGCCCTGGAATCTTGTTTTTTGGGAAGTTTTTGATCACTGCTTCAATCTCGTTAGTGGTTATTGGCCTATTCAGGTTGTCAATTTCTTCCTGTTTCAGTCTCGGCAGCTTATAGGTTTCCAGGAAGGCCTCCATTCCATCCAGATTGCTCAGTTTATTGGCATATAGTTGTTGATAAGAATTTCTAATAATTGTTTCTATTACCTTGCTGTTAGTCGTGATCTCTCCCCTTTCATTCATAATTTTATTAATTTGGGCCCTTTCTCTTTTCTTAGTCTGGCCAGTGGTTTATCGATCTTATTAATTCTTTCAAAGAACCAACTTCTAGTTTCGTTGATCTGATCTACTGTGTTTCTGGTTTCTAATTCATTGATTTCTGCTCTAATTTTAATTATTTCTCTTCTAATGCATGACCTAGGCATCGTTTGTTGCTTTTTCTCTAGTTCTTTAAGGTGTAGAGTTAGTTGGTGAATTCGGGATTTTTCTATTTTTTTGAGTGAGGCTTGGATGGCTATGTATTTCCCCCTTAGGACCGCCTTTGCAGTATCCCATAGGTTTTGGACCCATGTGTTTTCATTCTCATTGATTTCCATGAATTAAGTTCTTCTTTGATTCCTTGGTTGACCCAAACATTCTTGAGCAGAGTAGTCTTTAGCTTCCAAGTGTTCGAATTTCTGCCAAATTTTTTCTTGTGATTGAGTTCCAGTTTTAGAGCATTGTGGTCTGAGAATATGCAGGGAATAATCTCAATCTTTTGGTATCGGTTGAGACCTGATTTGTGATCCAGTATGTGGTCTATTCTGGAGAAAGTTCCATGTGCGCTCGAGAAGAATGAGTATTCTGTTGTTTTAGGGTGGAATGTTCTGTAAATATCTATGAGGTCCATCTGGTCCAATGTATCATTCAAAGCTCTTGTTTCCTTGTTGATTTTCTGCTTAGATGATCTGTCCATTGCTGAGAGTGGAGTATTGAGGTCTCCTACAATTAACGTATTGTTATCAATATGACTCTTCATTTTGGTTAACAGTTGGCTTATGTAGATGGCTGCTCCCATGTTGGGGGCATAGATATTTACAATTGTTAGATCTTCTTGTTGGATAGACCCTTTAAGAATGATATAGTGTCCTTCTGTGTCTCTAATTACAGACTTTAGTTTAAAATCTAATTTGTCTGATATAAGAATTGCTACCCCAGCTTTCTTTTGAGGACCACTGGCATGGACGATGGATCTCCATCCCTTCACTTTCAGTCTGGATGTATCTTTAGGTTCAAAATGAGTCTCTTGTAGGCAGCATATGGATGGGTCCTGTCTTTTTATCCAATCTGTAACCCTGTGCCATTTTATGGGAGCATTTAGGCCATTCACGTTGAGAGTGATTATTGAAAGATATGAATTAATTGTCATCATGTTGCCTGTGAAGACGTTGTTTTTATAGATTGTCCCTGTAAATTTCTGTTGTATATCACTCTCGGGGTCTTTCTCCTTTTATAGAACCCCCCTTAATATTTCTTGCAGGGCCGGCTTAGCGGTCACATATTCTTTCAGTTTCTGCCAGTCGTGGGAGCTCTGCATCTCTCCATCCATTCTAAATGAAAGCCTTGTCAGATAAAGTATTCTTGGCTGCCAGGCCTTTCTGGCTTGCCAGGTCTCTGTGGATAGGTCTGACGTTATTCTGATGTTCCTCCCTCTGTACGTAAGGAATCTCTTCCCCCTAAGTGCCCTTAAGATGGTTTCCTTGGTTCTAAGATTTGCAAGTTTTACTATTACATGCCGGGGTGTTGGCCTGTTTTTCTTGATCTTGGGAAGGGTCCTCTCTGCCTCTAGGACTGGAATGTTTGTTTCATTCCCTAGATTAGGGAAGTTCTCAGCTATGATTTGCTCAAATACATCTTCTAGTCCTCTCTCTCTCTCCACTCCCTCCGGGATTCCAATTATTTTGACATTGGAATGCTTCATGGTGTCACTGATTTCTCTGATTCTATTTTCATGGATTCTGAGTTGTTTTTCCCTGGCCTCCTCTTTTCCCTTTTTATCTATTATACTGTCTTCCAGATCGCTTATTCTCTCTTCTGTCTCAGTTACCCTAGCTGTTAGATTTTCTAGATTGGATTGGATCTCATTGATAGCATTTTTAAGTTCTGCCAATTCACCTTTCATTTCTGCCCTTAGAGACTCTATGTTGCCATTAATTGACTTCTCCATTCTAGCCATTGTCTTCACAGTTGCTAGCCTGAATTCCATCTCCGACATCTTGGTTATATCTGCATCCATTTGTAAATCTGCAGCATAAGTCATAATCTCTGAGTCTTTTCTGTTTTGGGGGCTCCTCCTCCTAGTCATTCTGTTGATGGGTGCTTGAGGGAATGTATAGAGTCCAAATTATTGACCAGAACCCAAGCAAGATGCACCTGTTTTCTTGGGACCTTAGGGTTGCTGGCCTCTTGTTTTCCCAGCCTGTCTTCTGCGGGAGGGGCCTGCCATGCTGTTACTCAGGCAACGCTGTTTGGGCGGAGTTGCCCTGCACCCCTGTGGCGGGGGATGGGCTCAGCGGGAATCAGTCTTTGGGGCTTTTGTTCTCTGGCGCCTTTCCGGGTCTTTTCCACGAGTCAGAGCAGAAGACACTGTTTCCAACCCTCTGCCTCAGAGCAGAGAGATCACAGTCTGGTCTTCAGTGAGCTCTCCAGGCCACACCGTCTCCGTTTCTGTTGGGGCTGCTATAAACTGCAGCGTCCTGGGTTGTGCGCCCCTCCGCAGCGCTCCCAGTCCTGCCTCCCGGTTGGGGCACGTCTCTGCCCTTTGTGCTTCTAAAACCGCCAGCCACTCCCAGTTCACGCGCGTGACCCCGCCGCTCTGGGTTTCCGTCCCGGGGGCTGCCCTAAAGTCCTTTCCCCGCCACTACCGGTCTGCGAGTCTGTGCCCGTCCCCAGCGTGCGAGGCTGTCGCTCACTGGCAGTGTAGGATCCCCACGGCCAGGCTCCCTCCCGCTGCCGTTTATCCTCTGATATCTGCCCGCAGAATCACCGCTCCCCACTTTGTACCTCAAAACCAACCGCCTGCGATATTCTGTTTGTAGAGATCCAGATCTTCTTACATCTCAGGCTGGTTTCGTGGGTGCTCAAAGTGGTCTGGTAGATACCCAGCTCAATTCCGGGGACCAGTTGAAATAGGGTCCCCTACTCCTCCACCATCTTCCCCCCCCCAGTCACTTTTGAACACCTTTGAGGAGTTTAATGATTAAAATATGTTCCATTTCAGAAAACTTCAGAACAAGCTGTAAAAAGTAATTTGCAATTCTCCCTTTCTCCATATCTCTGCTGAATGTGGTGTTTAATTACTCTGTAATAGCATTTGTTCTGATTTGTTACAAAAATAGACAAGTTCTTTATCATCATTGAACACCAGGATTAGTATTTTTTTTTAAATTAGGAATCATTTAAATATCATAAAAAGTTTGAGGAAAAATGGCAGAGAACTTTTTTTTTTGAGATATGAAATTTTCAACACAATGCCTTGATATTTACAATAAATGGATTCATTCAAATGGTGTATATTTAAAGAGAAGTCAAGGCACTAAAATACTCATCTCTTTAAAACACCCACCAGCTATTTAAGACAAGATCCTGGAGGGTTGCCAAATTATACTCTGTAATGTAGATTCCCCAGGAGGATGAAATTGCTAGTGTTTTTGCTCACATTATTTCTGAGTAATACGGAGTATGTTTAATTTTTTAACATGTTTATTTTAACAGTGTCCAGAGTCCAGCAGCAGGGTTGGCTGCTTGGCATAAAGGGCGAACACCCTTACCTGAAACTCCCACCTGTTTGATGTTGGTGAGAAGAGAAAGTGAGCCACTGAGGAAGAAAGAGATGGGTCTGCCTTCTCCTCTCTCTCTAGCCTCCTTGGTTGTTCTCTCCCTACTGGGGTCCTGGGTGGATCCTGGTAGTAACATCAACTTGTGCACTATAGACACAGCCAGATTTTAAGGAAATCCTTATAAAATGGTCCTGTTTGCAGAAGGAAGTGCCCTTGATTCACAGCTAGGTAGAATTATTTTTAAATAAGCTTGCATGTCCAGGTCTTGATTTAGGTGTTGTGGAAATGTGAAGTAATGCCTGTCACAGGGCATTAGCTTTTATATTGTAGTTAGAATTTAAATTTATGGGTATATTCCAACAGATTATTTTTCCAGCAGGTGAGTTGGGAAAAGGTTAGCAGCTGTTTTTAGTTAAGACAAAGGTCTAGAATCTGGAAAGTGGAAAAGAGGAATACTTTTTAAGAAAGGAAAACGTTATTTCATCAAGGTAGCATTCAGAAGAAGAACCTTTCATTTGAATTTACCTAATATACACACACTGAAAAAAAAGACTTCCTATAAATTACATCATTTGAATCGGCAACAGGATCCAAGTGATCTTAGGACTAGTTATCTCCATGCTTTGTATGACACAAAGGCACATTTGCTGTGGTGTGTACAAATCTATAACTTTGAATCATAACATTTTAGAGGTAGATGTGGTTTTAGCAATCATTTAGTTCAACGTTACTTAAGACATGGGGGGACTGAGGCTTATGTGACTCATGCCATAGGGCCCGCTAATGAAAAAGCTGGGACCGGAAATCGAAGCTGTTTGCTAGATCTCAGACCACACTGGCTCTTGGAACAGTCCTGAGGATAGGTTTCTTGCCTGCTTGGTTGCCTTCTCCATGACCCATCTGCTGTTGACGGTCCCTATACCTCTTTCAGGAATTCCCTCAAAGCATGACTGTGAACATTTTACTTCCTTGTTCAGAAGTCTTCTTGGCTACCCCTGGAATGAATTTAAAATGTATAAAAATATTTTGAAAATAGGAAAAAAAAGTCCAAATTTTCCTTAACATCATGTTCGAAGTCTTTCCCAAACTGTCATCTGTTCATCTGTCCTACCTTTCTAGCTTCCTCTCATTCTCTTGTCCCCTACGAACACAAAGATGCTTCCTTCTTCCAGAGATGTTCTGTATTTCCACATCCCCATGTCTTCCTTTGGCTTCTGCTTTGAGCGTACGTCCTCTCTGAAGCTTACTGAATTAATTGCTGTGGCTTCTGCTTACAGGAAAAGGAACACTTTTCTTCCCGATAGCTTTGATAAAGTATTTTTTTGTCTTTCAGTGGTGTGTGTGGGTACGTGTGTGCACACATGCCTGGTTTCTTCAGTAGAGGGTAGGGGCTCTGGCCTGTTTATATGCATGGCTATTGTCTAGTAGTTGCTCAATAAATATTTCTAGAATGAAGCCAGTCTTGTTTATATCATCAAGAACTCCTCCCTTAACTAGCCAGAGAAGCTAGATTTCAACAGAGAATCAACATATAGCAGCCTTTGTGTATATGTATATTCATTGTAGCACATTTCCAGAAACTCTTGGGGAGCAAAGGGTTCCGATCTTGGGAGGCCACACCACATAGTGAGCAAAACTTGAACTTTGTTGTAAGAGAGACCTGATTTTAAATCCAGCTCCTTCATTTTCTATCACTGTGACCTTGAACAAGTTATCAGTCTCTGTTTCCTCATCTCTAAAATGTGATAATGCTAATTATCTTTCAGGGATGCTATAAGGATTAAATCAGAAAATACATGTGATGTACTTGGGGTAGAGCAGGCACTCAGGAAATGGTGGTAAGAATCATCATGATGGATCAAGAATCCCTTTAGTTAGGAACCACACTTCAGGGGTGCTAGGCTGGCTCAGTCAGTAGAGAGTGTGGCTCTGATCTCAGGGTGGTGAGTTCGAGCCCCACGTCGGGTGTAGAGATTGCTTTTAAGTAAAAAATCTAGGGTCACCTGGGTGGCTCAGTTGGTTAAGCATCTTGATTTTGATTTGCATCTTGACTCTTGATTTTGGCTCAGGTCATGATCTCAGGGTCATGGGATTGAGCCCCATGTTGGGCTCCGTGCTCAGCTCAGAGTCTGCTTGTCCTTCTCCCTCTGCTCCTCCCCCATTCACTCTCTCTGTCTCTCTCTCAAATAAATAAATAAAAGCTTTTTTAAAAAAGTAAAAAAGTCTTTTAAAAGGGGAACAACCACACCTTAGACAGGGTTGTAAATCCTCAATTACTTTATTTGCTTCACTGATGCCCTTTGGGTTGATGAGATTAAGCATGGACAGAGCACTCCAGAAAGTTGTCAGATGGGTGGGTGACTACTCCCTTGGATAGATGGTTTGGTAAGGTACAAAATGGCCAAAAGAAGCTCCTGAGGAATTTTAAGTCAAAGTCACAGCTAGCAATTTCCAGGGAAATCTAGGGAAAAGGTAGGCTCCCAAGGGGTGCTAGGTGGGGTACATAATACTGTGGAACAGCCTCCCCTCCCACACAGGGTTTTGTATCAGTGAGAACTGCTTAGGATAAACTATCATCTCACCTTTACAGAAAAAAGAAGAGGGGCAAGGATGCCACCAGTCCCTCCAGCTCTGCAGCCCTCCATCATTAACTGAGCCCTAAGGGTATCCAGGCACTAACAGATTTCCTTAAAACATGTTATTAGGGGGAAGGGCAATCCTACAGCTGATTGTCTGTATAGAAGCAACATGGGTCTATGTGTATGTTTTAAACTAGGAGAGGAACAGCCTCCTTATCTTCATTAGTCACTCCAAGTATCTGTCCTGTATTGAACACATCATGCAGCAATTAAGGGAGTTTGGGGAGGGTTCAAGTCTTAGGAATAAGACTCTGAGAAC
Source organism: Neomonachus schauinslandi (assembly GCF_002201575.2). Classification (NCBI taxonomy): domain Eukaryota; kingdom Metazoa; phylum Chordata; class Mammalia; order Carnivora; family Phocidae; genus Neomonachus; species Neomonachus schauinslandi. The sequence goes on along the minus strand of NC_058408.1, from coordinate 140,187,166 downwards.
ACTGCCCTTCCTTTCCCTAATCTCCTTCCACAGAAGAGATCTGTCTGATACTATTGTTGGTGCTCAGCTGCACCAACTGAAGATTCTGTAGGGCCAACAAGAGCATAAAGAATCAACCCAGAGCGCTGGCTCCTTCTCCATGTCCCAGTGCTCTGATGCAGTTTGTACTCGGTCATTCCCCATAAAAATACTTGAGCCCTGTCTTGGACAGGTTAAGCCAGCTGTTTTGGTGGTGCGCTCACTGCCCTGGTCCCTCCACCTCATTGCCTGACCTTCTTACTGTTCGGTTGTATATAATCAGTGTGTTAGTTTTCCATTGCTGCTCTAACAAATTTAATAACTTAACCAATACAAAATTATTATAGTTATTTAGGTTGGATATCTGGTATGGGTCTTCCTGGGCTAAAATCAAGGTGTTAGCAGGGCTGTGATTTTTTTTTTTCCCGGAGACTCTAAGGGAGAATCCATGTCGGTACCTTTCCCACCTTCTAGAGTCCGCCTGCATTTCTTGGCTGCTGGCTCCCTTCCTCCGTCTTCAAAGTCAGCAATGTAGCATCACCCTGGCCCTTTTTTCTGCCTGAACATCTCTCTTGGGAAGGGTTCTCAGCTTTTAAGGATTCAAAGCGATGATTAGATTATCCCAGATAATCCAGGATAATTTCCCCATCTCAGGATCCTTAATTTAATCACATCTGCAAAGTCTCTTTTGCCATGTAAGTAACGTAGCCACAGGTTCTAGGGATTAGAAGATGGACATCTCTAGGGGGTCATTATTCTGCCCACCTTAGCAGAGACAGAGAATCCTAGTGCCCTCGGCCATCGTTTGGAGCCATCCTGGCTTCCTAGGGCTGCCCAGCTGGGAGATGATTGAAACCCCTTTAAATCTCTTCCTCAGAGGCCTCCCGATTTTTGGTAGCCTGCAATGACATTTCCATCATAATTCCTTTAACTTTCCAAATCACACCACCCAGGGCTTTCAAAAGCAGCCAATTGCTCACTGACTACCCAGCCTGGGAGATAATGGGAAGGGTGGGAGGGGAGCGGAAAATGACGTTTTGATTACCCAGGCCCTGAAACAGTCCATCTAGAAATAGCCATGTTACAGCCAGTTCTTTTGAAACTCTGAGGCAGGTACATTTTGTAACAACTGCTATAATTTGAAGATGTCTCAAGCCACAAACTGGCTCCAGAAATGAGCTCTGTTCTTTATAGCACACTTTGCCCCAAACACAGGCCCTTTAAAATAACTTGATAGGCACTTACTGTGGAATATCCTAGAGGGCAGAGATTATGGTACATTCGTCTTTGTATATGCCCAGTACTGAGCACAATGCGTGTCTGCCCTAAGTGCTGGGACAAGGCTGGTAGATGGCATGCTCTCTCATGAATGAGCCCGTGGAAGAAGAGGCTCTCATGTGACAGGACACAGAATTGAGCACGTTCGCCACTTCTACCCATTGAGCCCTCCGAAGAAGTTAAAGGACAAAAATTTTGTCTCTGCTTCCATAATGCATTCTGTAATGGAGGCAATCAAGTCAATGAAACTGTCTTCTACTGCAGTTTACTGGAGCTTCTGAACAAAAGCAGGTGCAGGAATTTGAGAGTATATCGTTTGAGGAGGCAGGATTCTAGTTCATATATCATTTTTAAAAAAATCACCCTCACCTGTCCCACAGCACGCAGCGGGGAGTAGTGTTTGTGGAATGAGGGAATGACAGTATAGCTCGGTGCTTGGGAAGGATGGTAGCTTTGGTGCTCGGTAGCATCGAGTTGGAATCACGGCTGTGCCACTTACCAGCTCTGGCCACGTTACTTCGCCTCCAAACCTGATCTCTTAACTCCAGAGAGCAGGAAGGAAAGCGTCTGTTGGGTGACACGGTTCTTTGGGCATTGGTGGGATGGAGAAGAAGCAACCAGACATGTTAGGGGTCTTGGCCCTGGAGCCCAGTGACAACATCTTTATCACCAGAGCCTGCCACACTGGGGTCCATTTCTGTTTCCTCTCTTGGGGCACAGACATGCCTCTGGATTTTGTATCAAGTTTCAGCAGGGCCCAAGACCTAGAGCTTGCCTCTGCCTCATAGACCCTGTTCTTATTACCCTGGACATGGAGATCAAAGACGGACTTGGAGAAGGAGAAGTAGAAACCTGCCTGAACCATTCAGGGTTCACAAGTGAGGCGTGCCCAGGGGAAGCCTCCCAGATGACAGGAAGCCTCCCAGATAACATGCAAAGCCCCTTTGAGATGAAACCCCTCTGAGGAGAAGTTCCCTCTCTGTGAATGGGTGTCTGTCATCTCAGTCTGATCTTTAATCATTTTAAAAGGCAGCCCTTTTGATCATGAGTCTTAAAGAGTTCAGACAAAGTTTTCTGGGCCTGCCTTATTTGGGAAACATTTGTGCTTTGTAAAGACTTGGGCACACCAATGTTTAAAGGCCGTGGCGAGCATCTTCGACTCTAGTCCAAGGAACCAATTGGCAGAGGGCAGCAAACAAGGAACCTTTTGTGCCTCTGTAATTGCCAAGCAGCAGGCATTTTATAACTGCTGAGTGGACTTCAAAGTTAATCACCATTTAGAAGTCTGCATACAATGATCCTCTAAAGCACTGGGCATCAGGAAAGATTTGATGATTTATTTATATGTAAAAATCTAAACCACTACTTCCCAATAGTACTGAGCTACGTATGTCATTTAAAAATTTCTATACCACATTCAAAAATATAAAAAAAACACACAGGTGAATTAACTTTAACGTTTAATTTCACCTCATTTATCAAACTATCATTTCAGCATTTAATTCAGTATAAAGAATTATTAACTATTTTACTTTTTTCTCTGACCAAGTCTTTGAAATCGAGGGTCTGTTTTATACATAGAGCACATCTCAATTCAGACTCACTGTGTTCAAGGGCTCAGCAGCCGCACATGGCTGGGTGTAGACTGAGGCACCAGGCTGTGATTCCTTGAGAGGGGATGCTGTCTTTCATCTGTGCCCGGATTTCTTAGTACCCAGCGTGGTGCCAGCACCCAAGTGAGCGAGTTTATTTAGATGTGTTCATAGGATGATGAGCTGGATGCAGTTATGAGATTAGCTTGCCCAGCGGTGGCCCCGAGAGACAGAGGTTGGCATAGCTAGTCATTGGAAATAGAGTCACAACCCAGGACTCTTTTCAAACACTTTTATTGAGACATACCATACAGTTCCTTCATTTCAAGTGTACAGTTCAGTGGTTTTTAGTACATTCATAGAATTGTGCATCTATCTGACAATTAGTTTTAGAACATTTCCATGACCCTAAAAAGAACCCAGCACCCCTTAGCCGTCATCCTCCCCTCCCCTCACCCCTTCTAGCCCTAGGCAACTTTTAATCTATATTCTGTCCCTAAATTTGCTTGTTCTGGACATTTCATATAAATGGGACCATACAATATGTGGTTTCTTGTGACTGGCTTCTTTCAAGGATAAAGTTTTCAAGATCCATCCATACCGTAGCATGTACTAGTTATTTCATGCCTTTTATTGCTGAATAATATCCCATTGTTTGGATATCCCACATTTTATTTATCCATTTACCAGTAGACGGCCGTTTTGGTTGTTTCCATTTTTTGGCTATTATCACTAATGCTGCTGTGAACAATCATGTATAAGATTTTGTGGGGACATATGTTTTCCTTTCTGTTTTTCTTCTCTCTTCTCTTCTCCTCTTTTCTCTTTCTTTCTTTCTTTCTTTCTTTTTTTTTTTTTGAGAGAGGGAGAGTGGGGGAGAGGGAGAGAGAGAATCCCAAGCAGACTCCACGCCCAGTGCGGGGCTCCATCTCACAACCCTGAGATCATGACCTGAGCCAAAATCAAGAGTCAGAGGCTTAACTGACTGGGCTACCCAGGTGCCCCTTGTCTGTTTTCCTTTCTTCTCCTTTCCTTTCCTCTAGGACTGGGATGACTGGATCCTGTGGTGACTCATTATTTAACCATCTGAGGACATACCAGACTCTTCTCCAAAGTCTGTATTTTCCTATTCCCAGCAGCCACAGTGTTCCAGTCTCTCCAGATCTTCAGTTACACTTGTCATTTCCTATCTTTTTGATAATAGCCATCCTAGTGGGTGTGAAGTGTTACATCACTGTGGTTTTGATTTGTATTGTCCTGATGCCTAATGATGTTGAGCATCCTTCCATGTGCTTATTGGCCATTTATATACCTTTTTTGGAGAAATGTTTATTCAGATTCTTTGCACATTTTTTAATTGGGTTATTGGTCTTTTTTTTTTTTTTTGCTTCATAATAATTCTTTATGTAGTCTAGATATAAGTGCCTTATCAGATATATGATTTGCAATTACTTTCTGTAATTCTATGGGTTGTCTTTTCACTTTCTTGATGGTCCTCTCTGAGACATGATTTTTTTGAAGATGCAGTTGGCTTTATTAAGTGATTCATGAATTGGGCAGCATCCCATCTAACAAGTAGAGAGATGCTCCCTGAGACACAACATTTTTATTTTTGGAGATGTTTAGGCTATCTGTGTTTTCTTTAATTGTTTGTGCGTTTGATGTCATAGTTAAGAAACTATATTCATTCATTTAAATTCTCAGCTCAATAAAGCTCAGTGGTACAGATATTTATCCACAAAGATTTATCCCTATGTTTTCTTTTAAGAGTTTTATTTTTTCATTATTTTTACTAACCTCAATTTCAGTTTAATGCAAGAAATTGGAAATCCTTGTCTAAATGTAGGAGAATGATTTTAAAAAGGAAAAAATTAATGATTACCTAGATTAGATTACTTACAGATTCAGAATTATACATATAAAGAGTTTTGTATTAACACTGACATACTGTTGTATTATAATCTTAACTGGAAAAAAAGCAAGAAATATATATTCGTGAGAAGAATATTCTTAGAAAGAAACATGGCAAAATATGAATAGTGATTATGCCAAGACTTTTATAGTTTTATATGTTTGATTCATTCGGAGTTAATTTTTATATATGGTATGAAATAAGAGTCCCGTTTTTACATGTGGATATCCAGCTGTCACATCACTACTAGTTAAAAAGATTATGTTTCCCCCACTGAATTGTCCAAAATTCAATTGATCATAAATGTGAGTGAGGGTTTTTTCCTGGGCTCAATTCTATTCCATTGATCTGTGTGTCTAACTTTATACCCATGTGACACTGTCTTGATTACTGTAGCTTTGTAGGAAGTTTTGAAATTGGGAAGTATGAGGATGAGTCCTCTAACTTTGTTCTCATTTTTCAAATTGTTTTGGCTATTTAAGATCCCTTAAGATTCCATATGAATTTTGGAATCTGCTTTCCAGTTTCTGCAAAGAAAGCTGGATTTGATAGGATCGTGTTGAATCTGTAGATCAATTTGGGGCATATTGCCATTTTTTTCAACCATAGATTAATTTGCCTGTTCTAGAATTTTTTATTAATGAGACCATGCAGTACGTACTTTTTTGTGTAAGCCTTCTGCACAGCATGATATTAATGAGATTCATTCATGTTGTATATATTACTATTTCCATTTTTTTATATTGAAGAGTAGTATTCTGTTGTATGAATATACTTAGGTTTATCCGTTCTCCTGTTGATGGACATGTGGACTATTTAACTGTTATGAACATTTATGTACAAGTTGCTTTTATATGTTTTCATTTCTCTTAAGTGAATACCTCGGAACAGAATTGCTGGATCATGGTGTAGGTGTATGTTTAGTTTTATAAGAAATTACCAGACCTTTCCCCAAAGTAAGGCCATTTTACACTATTACTAACAATGGAGAGTTTCAGGTACTATTTATTAATCCTCACTGACATTTGATGTTGTGAGTCTTTTTAATTTTAGCCATTCTGGTGAGTGTATACTGATGTATTATTGTGGTTGTAATTTGCATTTCCCTTATAACTAATGATGTCAGACACTTTTTTATGTGCTTATTGATCATTTGTATATCTTCCTTTGTGAAGTGTCTGTTCAGATATTTCACTCACTTAAAATGTTGGGTTGTTTGTCTTTTTATTAGTGAGTTGAAGGAGTTCTTTACAAATAATAGATACCAGACCTTTGTTAGATACAGGTTTTGTGAATATTTTCTTCCCAAAATAGCTTATTATTCATTTTCTTAATGACGTCCTTTATTGAGCAGAGTTTTTAAATTTGATGAACATTAACTTCTTTTTTCTTTTATTGCTATTGCTTTCAGAATACTTTCTAAGATATCTTTACCTACTCGTTTGTCACTAGAATATTTTCTTACGCTTTTTCCTAGAAGCATAATAGTTTTAGCATTTATTTCTAGGTCTATGACCTATCATGAATTTCTGTGTATAGTGAGAGGTAGGAGTCTAAGTTTATTTTTCTCTCTATGGATGCTCCAGTACCATTTGTTGAAGAGACTTGCCTTTCCCCATTGGATTGAATTGACTCTTTAGTCAAACATCAAATGATTGTAAAAATGCAGGTTTGTTTCTGTGCTCCCCATCCTGCTCTATTGATCGGCTTGTCTGTCTTAATGCCAGTAACACTCCGTGTTGATTACTGTGGCTTTTATTATATGTCTTGAAGTCGAGTGGTGTTAGTCCTCTGACTTTGCTCTGCTTTTTTTTTTTTTTTTTTTAAGATGATTGGCTATTCTAGATTCTTGCATTTCTTATAAATTTTAGAACTGGCTTACCATTTCGTACAAAAAGTCTGGTGGAATTACTGTTGGGATTGTGTTGGATCTATGGATCAATTTGGGGAGAACGAATATCTTAACACTAGTGAGCCTTCCAGTCTGTGAATACAGCATGTATCTCCACTTCTTTAGGTTTTTTCTGGCTTCCCACGATTTTATTTTTCCGGAGTCGCTTGTCTTATTGCTCTTTTTTCTCTCATTTCCAGTTCTTGGTTCTACAGTGCATTGGAGATGAGGGGGTGTCCTATAGTGAGATTGCTGCTGGGAGGTTTGGCAGATCAGCTTATCTGTAAAAAGAAGATGAGGATGATATTTAATTCACAGAGTTTGGGGGAGCATTATATAAAATATTTAAATAGGGCCCTTAGAAATAAGGGCTCAATAAATGTTGGCTTTGTTTCGGACTGCCCTTCATGACCCAGCTCAGTTTGGACCTGGTCCATGAAGCCCCATTCCTGAAATTTCTCTTTTCCACACTCTGCTGTTTTACTTCTCTGGAGACTTTAACACTTTTGCCTTGAGTGTGTCTGATATTCCTTTTTATTGTAAGCTGTCTGTAGGATTTGGGGTTTGGTTTCCTTTACGTGCACTGATTGCTCATTATAGAGCATCAGCTCCAAGGAACACTAAAAAAGTATCAAAAAATTAAACTGAATATTTTCTGGGTGTGATTACATCCATTATCTTATGTTTTCCTTGAAGAAGTGGTAAAGTTTGGCTTTATCCTCAATTACAGGTGAGAAAACTGAGGGACTCCAAGAGGGACTAAGAACCAGCCATAAACAATTAGGAACAGAGCCAGAACTAGAACCCAGGTTCTGGACTTGAAGAATAATAGCCACGATGCTGGAAACACACACACACACACGTACCTATGTGTACGTGTGTGTGTGAGTGTGCGCATGTGTATACATACATATATATATGTATATATATACACACATATATATATATAGAGAGAGAGAGAGAGAGAGAAAGCATGCTTAAAATTTCTTAAGCTCTGTAAGATGCTGGAATCATTTTCTTCAGGGCCAGCCAATGGCACAAATCCTTCATGAAAATGACATTTACATTTCATGGCTGTGCTAAGCCAGTGAATAATATCATACAGGTTTAAAAGAATCTTAAGCTGCCAAGTGAACTTTGCCTTCTCTTTTTGAAAAGCAACTCAGTGGGGTATGATATGTGGTGGCAACATTTATTGCTTGCCTGCTCTTCTTCACAAGGATAAAAATTTACAGCTGCAGAGGCTGATTGGGAGGTCCTCAGCTCTCTTGGTCCTCTGCCCCCTTGAAATGCCCTGGCTCCCCCATAGAAGAGTTCAGCCCAGCGTGAGGTCCTGCCATACACAGCCATGATGTGGGCTGATGAAGAGAGAGGAGCCACGTTATCTACCAAGCCTGTGAGTAGACGACTTTAAAAAACATACTGCTTTCCAGAAGAAAGACCCACGCTCTGAAAGTTTCATGAAGTACCTGTCGTTCACATTTAATTACTTGCTTCCACCTCCCTCTGCAAGATACTAGCATTTATGTCATATAGAGTGTGGGGTCATACTTTAGGGTTTAATGTTTGCTCACATAATAAATACTGATCTTGCTTCCTCGGGAACAAGTCTGACCAGGAGAAAATGAATGCCCCATCGCTTGACATGTTTTCTCCGATCTCTCCCCTGGGCTGCATCCTTTGATGCTAGGGGCTGGTGGGCATGAGAGTAGACTTCTTGCTTTCAGATCCATGCAGGTACGTTTTACTCATCACAACAAGCACCATTTCTAGGGGGCCAAAAAAGTGTGTTGATCTTCATGATATCGTGAAACTTCATTTCTCACAAGTCTCTGTCCAAATCACCTGCTTCTAAGTGCCCTCTGTGTGCTGGGCGCACACACTCTTTAGGAGCTGGATGTGCTCGAATCCCCACAAGAGCCCCTGTGGCTCCCAGTGTATCGGATGCGGTTGTGGAGCCTTAGAGAGGGCAGCTAACTCGGCCAGTGGCTGAACCAGGCTCCCGGCTCCAGCACTGTGACTCCAGAACCTGCACGTGTACTCTCTGCAATGCATTTCCTCCTACCCTGCCTCCTTCCGTCCCCCCACCTCTCACTTTCTCCTTTTCCTGGGCCCTAGAAAGATGATCACTCTATCAGCTGACAGATCTTTGTCACTCTGGTGTGTAGCCCTGTGTTGAATTGTTCTCCCTTTCCTTAGCCTCGTCTTAGAATTCTTATCTTTACATCTGGCTCTGCGTCTTGTCCCCATGTCCTTACTTTACCTCAGCTGTTGCCATAAACCTACAGAGATCGTGGCATTTTTTTTTAAAAAGAGAATTTGTAAAGTTTTAACAAAGTCAGGGCTCACCCAGGTGATTTCTGCAATTGGACCCCAAATCCACAGATAATAAAGGTAGAGAAAAAATTGTGGTTGGAGTTCTAGAATGATGGGGATTCAGATACAAAGAAATATTATGGGTATGGCTCAAGTTAACTCCCTGAGCTGTTTGAAGGAGTGAGGTACTTCGGCTGTTAAGCTTTTGCACATCTGTCCATTAGGCATTCATTAAGAGACAGTGTAGCATTGTGGTTAGGAGCTGGGGTGTGAAGCCAGATCACTTGCTTCCCTGTGACCTTTGGTAACTTCAGCTAACCTCTCTGGTCCTCTGTTTCTTTATGAGAACTTTCATTCTTTATTATGAGAATAATAATGATAGCTAACTTTTAGGGTGGATGGAGAGGATTAAGACAATCTGTGTAAAGTACTTAAACTAGTAGGTGATATATTGAACACCCTGAAAACATATTATTTTTTTTTTAAAGATTTTATTTATTTATTTGAGAGAGAGAGAGAGTGAGCACGAGAGGGGGGAGCAGGAGAGGGAGAAGCAGACTCCCCTCTGAGCAGGGAGCCCGATGCGGGACTCGATCCCGGGACTCCAGGATCATGACCTGAGCCGAAGGCAGTCGCCCAACCAACTGAGCCACCCAGGTGCCTAAAACATATTAATTATTATTAATATGAAGATGTCTCTTCTACACTCTAATATTCTGCCTTGGACTTTGGGACTATAATGGACAGAACATCCCTGGCATCATGGTGCTTTCAGCTTAGGTGGAGAGAAGGGGAGAAAATGATGAGTGTGCATTAGTGCACCAGAGGTACATACTGGTGATTGGGGGTGTCTAGCCAAGTCCCGAGGAAGGATTCCCGGGACGTTCAGGTTAGAACCAGAGACCTAGAAAGGATGGCAGAGGTGTTCTAGTCAAACCCCCTTTGGGACCTAGAGTGCTTAAATGATTTGTCCCCATTTATTCAGAGGATTAATGGTAGGGCCAGGCTGAAACTGGGGTCGGGCCAGAGTGTTTCACGTGGCCAAACCTCCTCCCTGAAGGTGTAAGCCAATATGCTGAAACATATTCATTCCCCAAATCATTCCAATCAGCAATGCTTGATGCTGGGGGCAGCTTCTCCAAACTCAGACTTCAATTGTCTCTGGCTCCTGGGAGCTCTCCTGATAGTAATCTGTGCCAAACCATCAGAATAATTATGGCCATTGTCTTATGTTTACTTTAAAGTTGTCTATCCTGGTAATGATCACCTGGCAAAGAGAGAGACTTATCCTGTTGGACATTTGCAAATATCTAATTTGAATTTGGAAATCTGGGCAACCAATCCGATTAAAGCCTGGCTCTCACAGATCTGCCTGAGGAACGCATAGGTACTGAAATCAGTTGACTTGGAAACAGAATGGCTAGAATGTCTTTTAGGAAGTGTATGTTGGGTGGGGAGCATAGAAATTGATTGAAGAAGGCATGAGAACCTTAAAGATTTCAGATGGTTTATAATTTATCTGTAATGGGAAAAAGACTTTACTACCGAGATAATATCTTGGGATAAATTTGAAACCACCAGCCGTATTATGGATGTGTTTGTGGATGTATGTGAATTGCAGGGAATGAAATTCTTTTTTCTGTGAATGTAATTTAACGTGGATAAGATGACGAATAAGCTATATGCAATAAGAGCCTATTTGATATAATGTGTGTAATTTTAAACTTAAAACCATCATGCTTTAGAACTGGAAGGGACCTCAGAGATCAAACTGGATTGTAGCTGGAGGAACCAAATCCCAGAGATGAGTGGCTTTGCCTCTAGTGCGAATAGAATCCAGATATTTAGACCCTTGTGTTTGGAGACTTTTTAGAACATAAGGCTTGATTGCTGCAGGATAATTTTTAGTAATTTTTTTTTTAACCAATAGTGGGCTTATGGCATTGCTAATCAGAGCCAAACTGATTTCGTCTGGAAGGTGGACTGACTCTTCAGCCCCTTGCATACGTGGATGCTTAATAAAAATACTTTCTGTGACCCCCTAATTAATACTCCATTATGTAAATTTAGGGAAATGAGAACAATATTATTTATCAAACTCTTCTTTTGTTTGCGCTATTAACGTGGCTTCTTATGATTTCTCAGTTAGCCGATTTAAAAGAATTCAGAGAAAGTCATGTATGTTTTTCTTTTCAAAGAAAAACACTGGTTGCTAGAGGGATTGAGTTTAATATAGTTTCATATCATAGAGGTTTTAATAATGCAGTCTAAAGTATTTGTACATGAATTCATTAAGCCCAGATTAGTCTTATTATAATTACTCAAAAAGTAATTCAATTTAAGAGAAAACATTTTTTTTTAAAGATTTTATTTATTTATATGACAGAGAGAGACAGCGAGAACAGGAACACAAGCAGGGGGAGTGGGAGAGGGAGAAGCAGGCTTCCCGCTGAGCAGGGAGCCCGATGTGGGACTCGATCCCAGGACCCTGGGATCATGACCTGAGCCGAAGGCAGACGCCTAACGACTGAGCCACCCAGGCGCCCAAGAGAAAACATTTTAAATGGATATAAAATACACTGTTAGCTGGGAAGCCATACTGTTCTACTTTATCAGCTCCATAAAGTACTAGCAGATTTGAACATAACTTTCACAGTATACAGAATGCAATCATAAAAAGTATTATTCCTAAATCTATTTTTTTATGTTCTTTCAGTAGTTAAGAGCTTTATCCCTCTGTGCTAGGAATGAGATATACTAGGGATAGCATGTCATAAAAATCTTCGGGACTTCCTAGCTTGCATCTCTTGAACTGCCTCCCCAAGTCAGGGCTGGCTGATGTGTTACAAGCACGCGGCCCAAGATTGATGTTGGTAACACATTCCCTAGAAAGTGTAGCAGGAAGGTACTTCAGGGCTTTTAGAACAATTTTTTTTCTTACTCACAAATGCTAAAAGACATTTACTAACTGCCACGTGCCTTCAAAAGTATGCCAAAGACAGGCCAAGTATTGGTCTTCATTGCTAACATGATAGAAGGTGAAGAGAGGCCAGGAGCAAGGAAAACCAGAGAACTTTCCCTAGCCTGCACCCAGAGTGAGACGGAGAAGAAAAAGCAGAAGGAGATGCGAGGCCTACCTGCGTGAAAGAAAGGGTGAGCGTTTGGCATCGAGGGCTGGAGAGCGAGGAGTGTGGCCCTCTGGCTAGTGCTTGATCACCATGACTCCTGGGGCTGCCTGAGGGTACCTGGGGGAAACAAGAGGAGCGTGGACATGGGCTGTGTGGCCAAGCAGCTGCCTGAGCTGTCTGGCTTTGGAGACACAGGAAACTAATCACGCTCCTGGGTGGTGCCATGGAGACCACGCCAGGAGCTCTGGAGGAGCCTTCGCTCTGGCCAGGCTCCAGGAGAGCAGACTTGCACCTGGTTAGGAAGGGGCTCCACTTAAGTGGTTTGTTGTGTTCAAACTTTAACATTTATTTAATCAAGCAGCAAAACCCTTCATTTTTTTAAAGGCAAATTCTTCATAGAACTCCACTGCACCTAGCAGAATGGGTCTTATTCCCGCTGTCCCTATGCCCCCTACCTTCTTTGAGCACTAGGCCTCTGGGAGCATGGCTTCAAACATGGATCAGAACCCAGGGCAGGGTTGAGTAAGTCCTTTACATGGTGGCCTTGAGAGATAATGACAGGTCCAGAAGAGAGAGGCAAAGTCAGAAGGGTGAGTGGTGCCAAAAAGAAAGGCCGGGCCCTGGTTTTCTGGAGCATCTGGGTTTTAATCACAATCCTTTTGATACCAAGTGTTTGGAGATAGGATGTCATTGGGTCTCTGATTAAAAATAATTCATTCATGAGGTAATATTTGAGAATGGCTTTAGAGTTTCTTAATGGCACATAGCTACGTGACAAGAAGGAATCAAAATGATCATTTTATTTTAATGGATTTTTTTCCCTGATACTTTTACAGTCCTATACAAGTCACGAAGACTTTTCAAATGGTAGGCAATCAATACATGTGTGTTGACTAATAATCCTACAATTTGTAGAAATCTTTCTGAGTACTAGTTACTGTGCATTTTTATATGCATTACCTCATTTAATCTCCACAGAAATTGATGAGGTAGCACAGAAATGAGCTATTGTTAATTTGTGTGTTGCTGATGAGAAATTCAAAGCTTGGGGAGGTTAACGTCATTTGCCCAAGGTCATACAGCCAGATGTGGAACCGGCTCTGACTTCAAGACCTGAACTCTTCGCTATGCCGTCCTATTGCTTATTATTACAATAACATTAACTTTCACTTTTTGAACATATGTGCTAAACCAGCTACTATGTGTTAATTGCTTTACATGCATCTTGGTTGTCCCTTTGAGTTCGAAAAGAAAGTTATATTATCTCCATTTTATAAATGAAGAAACTGAGACCCCAGAGGGTTTAAATAGCTAGCCCAACATGGCTAGGATGGTGAACTAGCAAGGATTTGAACTTTTATGATTTGATGCTAAAGTCCATGTCTCTCTTCTGATTAAATTACCCAACCTGATCCTCATCATAGCCCCAGCGTAGGGAAGAAGTTATCTCTCCCATCCCTGTTTTCTAGATGAGAACACAGGCTACAGGAGGTTTCCCCTGGCCAGGGGCTAGGACCCAATCTTAGGTCAAGGGATCCAGTGGCCATGATTATGTGGTAACATGGCACTGGATTGTATTTGGGAGAATAGGAGTTAGCCCAGCCCTCCTTGGGAAGCCCACCTGCCATTTCTGGACCTCGGCTTAGTCAATGTCAAGCAGAACTGCTCTGGAGTGCTGGTATTAAACAAGAGAGGAGGCATTGGTGTACCCATTTTTCAACATGGAAAAGAAAGAATTCACTTCATTCACAGAGATTTACAGCAGTAAGCAGACTGAGTTCTAGTTACTCTTCATATCCATGGTAAAGCTAGCTGGACTTGAAATCTGGTGAGGGCGGGTAGCTCCACTGATCTTGAAATTGATTTTGGTTAATGGTGAGCCAGTGTTCATTTCGGCTATTCCCTGTATCCCTCCCTTTGCCCCTGGTTAGTTGGGTCCCAGTAAAATTTACAGTGCTTTACTGTAAAAGCACTTGTACTTGAAAGAGAATTTTCTTTCTGTAGCTCAAACCACAGGAGGACTCACAAGACAGCTATCTCCCCAGGTGAGACTTCTTAAATGGGAGTTAAGTGCATGCATTTTCAAGAAACTAAACTCCCCTCATATATAATTTAACCTAGAAAAGAAAGCAAAATTGAGAGAGTAGTATGATTACATTGTTTGAGACTGGTAACTTTACTTCCCCTAGTCTTACGGAAGTCAGGCACACTTTCACTGTTTGGCATATCTTTATTGCTGTGGGGTGTGGGCTAAGTGTGATGTTGTAATAACAGGGACAGTTTCTCTAACCATAGCCATGGACTGTGGACTGAAATAGTAAATTATTCCTAGCAGACCGAATGGGCAATAAGACTGCCATCCAGTTCTCCTCATAAAATAAAGCAATAGATAAATAAAGGAGAACTAGCTCACTTAACCCGCGTGGCTCTGTGCACTGCTAATTATTAACCCAGGCACAAGAGAAGGGTTCACCCAGAGTGTAGTTAAATCATTTTTAATAGAGGTAAACACTAGCCATGTGGATGAGTAGCACTCAAGAAAGTTTTTAATCAGCAATGTTTAAGAATCACCCAGCCTAATTGCCATAACTTATTAATAATAATAAGTAATCTAGTCTTTTTATGGCCCCTGTCTCTGGAGGACTCAGTGCATTAAAGATCTCTGGGGTGTGAATCTCTCAGTAGCTGTCGGGGGCGGGGGGAGGGAAAGTACCCTTGATGCTCATTCCTAATGGAAGAAACTGGACATCGAGGCTAAGAAAGACTAATATAAGTTCCTTTTTATTTTCTTCTTCCCACATCTGAGTCACCAACTTCTACACGGCCTTTCATTTATCTATAGGACCAGAATGGCTCCAGGGGGTGGGGGGAGGGCTGGAGAACAAGCTTTCTTTGTTCACGTGAATGATTGGGGTTGAGGGAAGTGAGTGTGAGCAGAGCTTTGTCTGAAGGAGTTTATTTCCTCCGCTGGTGTCCCTTGGCCTCAACCTGACTGTGGCTGGGTGGGTGCTAGCAACTTCCAGCTCTGTGCTTGTGTGATTTCCCACTCCTGGGAGAGCAGAAAAGATGGCGCTGAGTCTTACTCTCAGAGTGAGTCTTCACAGCAGCTGATGGGAGGATGTTTGTGTAAATTATCTAACTTAACCTGCCCAACACCAAGGTGTGGGCATTGAAATATCCCCAGGTCATCAACAAGGAACTTCAAGTTCAGAGCGTGTAAGTGATCGACTACCACATGATTCCTAGTGATTGGTTAGACTGAGAGGTGAATATCACACTCAAATTTGAGGCCCTTTGGATTTTATGAGTGACAAGTCCCTGTGGTTTGGGATGATGGGCACAAACATCAGAGTACATGATGGTAAGAGTATTTCTGTGGCTAATATCTTCTGAGGTCCAGAATTTTGGGGGAGGTAAAATGTAGCCAAACAGCACAGGATTTACCTTATTCTCACTTATATTTTGTTGTTCTGTCCATGATTCATTCGAGATTGAACCTGGATGGCTGTTTCAGTCTAGAAAAGTGGAATTTTGAAGAAGGTACCCAAGCCATTATTATATACAGCAGAGAGCTAACTAATGCCAAGAACGGAATGATTTATGCCATAGACTACAAAAGACATGAATTTAGAGTGTAAATTGCAGGATAACTCATGTGCAAAATTGTTGCAATATTTATACTAGTGTTTATTAAAATTTAGATTTGAATAAAAAGGTGCAAAATGTAAATGAAGCTGAAAAACGTTTCTTTTTTTCTTAAATCTAAAATAGCTTATATGAAAATCAAGAGAGTTTTTTGGAACAGAAGGTATGAATAGTACTCTATGCAGATTTGTCTGCTAAAGCATGAAATATACAGTGAAATTGGAAGGAATAAGGTCATTAAATCCCTGCCTGAAGTTCCTCCCCCCCCGGCCCACCGATACTTTCCAGTGATTCAAATCAGTACTGAATTTCGAAGGAAGCGCTCCCTGTCAAAAGCCGCAGAAAGGAGGGTGAGGATTCAGGACGGATGTCGAGACTGGATCCGTATTTGAGAGACTAATCTTATTTCACTGATGTTTTCAAGGTTGGAAACTTTTGTCTGTGCTCATTAGAGGAGAATGATAAATCTCTAATTTGTACTTTGCTAATAATAGGGATGAGCTTGTGTGCTTCATTAAGGTTAAATGAATCTCATGTAGTCCTAACTGAGTCTTTCATGCCATGTGTAACCTTGGGAAAAGTCTTCTACTTCTGTGGGACTCAGTGTCCTCATCTGTAAAGTGAGGGGGTTGGAGCAGATGAGCACGAAGACCCACCAGCCCTTTTTCCTTCCTTCCCGTGTGGGAGCATAGCACACCAGGCAGTGAGGACCCGCAAAGATGATTAAAACACACAACTCTTGCCCTCGGGAGCTCATAGTCTATGTAACTAACTAACTAACTAACTATAATATGAGCTGTAATTGCAACGTGCACAAATTAGGGGCACAGGGGTAGAAACAGTGACTTCTCTCTGTGGGGATAGGCTCTGAGAAACTTCGCAGCGGCTGTGTCATTTGAAGGCTGAGGAGGAGGGCTCCCTTAGGTGTGCAGGCTGGTCAGAGGGTGGGTGGTTCTGACGGCATGTTCCAGGCGGCAAATTCGTGTGGCAGTGGTGATGGGTATTAAAGAGGGCATGTTCTTCATGGAGCACTGGGTGTTATGCACAAACAATGAATCATGGAACACTACATCAAAAACTAATGATGTAATGTATGGTGATTAACATAACAATAAAAAAATTAAAAAAAATTCGGTGGCAGGTGTATTTAGGAAGCTGCACATGGTCCTTCTCACAGTCTCCGGAGAGTATGGAGGCATAGAGGGGGAGAGTGCCATCCACACACTGCTGGTCAAAACCTGTACCAATAATGAGTGATTGAGGTTAGGAAGTAATACATCGAGTGTATATATATATATATATTTATACACACACACATTAGGGCAGAGTTGAAGTTGTCCTGTAACGGCATCACTCTGTCCATTTACATCCCAGTTAGCTTTCGTGGATGTGAGCGAGAGGGTGGTGTTTTAGCCAGCTCCCTGGGCATCATGAGCCTGCAGCCTGTCATACCTGAGCCACAGTCTGGGTGTGCCCTTGGGAGCATATGTATGGCATATGAATGACACCCCTCGCGAGGGTCACGTCTGCGCCACCGGAATGAAAACTGTTCCCACAGGGATTCTGTCCTTGCAGGCTGTTTAATCCACCAGGTGCGTATTTCATCTTTGAAAGGTGCGTGTGCACCTTTCCTGGGCTCTCCACTCTCTGTGACCTCGTAGGAGCTGATGTAGCTGACGACTGGCAGCAAATTCGATGTCGACGATACAGTTCTTGTTTAGTTTTTAATATGAAAATAAAGTTTTAAAATTCAGATTATAGATGAAAAGCATGGCCATTGTTAAAAAATTAAAGTAATACAGAAAGGCCTACCTAAGATTTAAAGAAGTGACCCCACATTCCATCACTGAAGACAAACTTTTCCGTGACTGTCTTTCTTCATGGAGATATGTGCATGGGTATGCGCACATAAGTGGGCTCAGGATACATGTTTCATGTTGCTGTCTGATTTTTTTCATTCAAAAGTAATCAGTCTTCATTTGAAACAGGGGCACCATAACCCATCGTGTGGGATAAATTATTTGTGGTTTGATTTCCTGTAGACAAAACAAGCAATATCCATTCTTTCACCATTATACACAATGCTGCGATGAACATTCTTGTTAGACTTATTTGGTGCCTTTAGTTATTTCTGTAGATTAAATTCCTGGAAGTGGTACTCTTAGGTCAAGGACTGTATGTTTAACATTTCCTTACATCTTGTCAAGCTGTCTTTCAGAAGTTTCGTACCTATGTACAGCCCCATTAACAGGGCGGGAGCTGGTTCATGTCTCGGAGGGGCTGTCTGTGTTCCTACCAGCAATATCTTCCATCTTCAAGTTATTGAGTGAGAAATAGGAGCAGCCAAGAGTACTTTGGGGTGACTGGGAGGCAGTAGAAGCAGGATGAGCCTGAATGCACAGGAGAGATGTCAAAAAGGCACATACTCATCGCAATTCCTAATTGTCAAACACTGAAAACACTCCAAATGTCCATCAAGATTACAAGGGGAAAATAAATTACAGTATAATCACACAGTGGAATACTATATGGGAAAGAGAATGAATGACCTGCTAGTACATGCTACACGGGCATGGATGACTCCCACAAACACTGTGCAGCAAAAAAAAAAAAAAAAAAGGCAGACAGAAAAAATACATACCGTATGAGTCCATTTATATTAAGTTTAAAAGCAGGAAAAAGTGAATGTAGGGTGTTAGAAGTCATACTGGTGGTTACCCTTAGAGGGATATTAGTGACTGCTTGTTCGTTTATAGCTTTTGCTAGATGTATATTTCCCAGTGCTGGACAGAGTGCTTGGCATATGGCCTCCCCAATATTTGTTGGAAAAAAATTAATATTTTTTCACCTTTTAACAGGCTTTGACCTAGGATTAATATGAAGACATGGTGTTATTAGTTGTGCATTATGATGTGGAAAATTCATACAAATGTTTTTTTTTTCGGTGATTTAAATATGGAAGGAACCTTAGTATATTTGTAGACCCTTCCTCCGTTTATTCTCCTGTGTGATGTTGTTGCCTTTGTGTTATTTATAAACCAGCCAGACACTTAGTGGTGGGTGAGGAGACGGGTTTTGGAATCGGACATTCGGGTTCAATGCCGAGCCCATTGCTTACTCCTCTGTGGCCCTGGATGAGTGACCTAATCTTCTCCAATATCACTTTCCTTAGTCTGTTTAGTAAGGATGAGAATACAACCTACTCTCTAGGGTCATTGTGAAAAATAATAATATTAATATTAATAATAACCACCAAATTATGTTTGTTACATGCCGGACACTGATCTAAGCTCTTAAAACATAAGACATAATTTGTTTGATCTTTCCAGTACTTCTATCTATTTGTGGTTCAGGAAATGTAAGCCACAGCATTAGTAAGTGTTGAGCCAGGATTTAAATCCAGGAATTCCATTCCAGAGCCAGAGCTCTTAACCACTACCTCTGAGTTAAAGGAAATATTGCACCAAGAGTGCTCAGCAAAGTCAGCATCTGTTAGCTGTGAAGATCATCATTGTCATTCTCAGCATTATTAATATTTTTTTTCTCCTCTCTCTCTCCCCGCTCTCCTCCCTTGTTTCTCCGCCCTCCTGGCAGATATGTTCCAGCAAGGTAAGTTCGCTGTCTCCGGCCTGCTTCTGCACTGGCTCTGCTCTTTTGGGAATGAGGGTATTGTCTGTGTGCAGAGGGTTATGGAGCTTTGCATTCTCTGTGGACTCATCACTGGGGCTTTAGTAGACACCACGGGGACAATAGCCTGAGGTGGCCAAAAGTGCCGTTGGCCTCTCTGGGCCTCTGCCATCCAGCCTCTGCCTCTGGACCATGCTTGGAGGTAGGGTGTGGACTGGACGGTTTGGGCAGGTACACTGGAGAGAGTCATGGCTGGGTCCCCATCAGGGCACAGGCATGCTTGGGACTCGTGGGACGGCTGAGGAGCAGGTGTCTCTGGGGTGGGTGTTCAGCTGGAAGACCCCTGTCCCTCGGGGCTCCTGTATCAGGGCCAGCTGCTGCTGGGGCAGGGCTCCGTATACCGGCTCCACGTGGGGGTGTCTTTTCTCTGCCTAACAAACATGTCGCTGTCCCGAGAAGAGGTGTAGACAAGACCATGGCATGATACCTTCAACCCAGGTGTCCCTGGCAACCCCTCCAGCTGGGCCTGGGACAGAGATGGAGCCCGGAGAGGGCATGCAGTGTCTAACCTATTTTGCCCGCCAAGGTCACGCGTTCTGGGGAGCTGGAGATGGAAAGTTGAACTGCGTCTTCCCATGCACGTTTCCGTCCTGACCAAGGATGCACAGCTAGCGCCTGTGCTCTGGGATGCAGAGGGAGACTCGTGCGCATGGCCTTGTTGAACCTGCCAGACACACGTGAACGGGGTGCCGCCTCCCCCCCCCTTTTTTTTTTATAAAATCACAGTCTGCAACCACCGGGTAGCATCGGCAGCGCGTATCTATATTCAAGCCGGGAAATACGTTCGTGGCACACAGGTTTGCTATATCTCTCTTGAATCCAAGGCTGGCTTAGAAGGAAAGACACCGGTTTAAAAATACATCTCGGCATCCCATAAATAGCTGCCGAGAGATAATCTCACAGGCTTGATATTTTCACGATTATTTTAGCCCAAACCTGCAGCGTGTGTTGTGGAGAACGTCTGTCTGCTCTCTCTGATAGAAGCGCAGTTGTGGGTAACAATGAGGGGACTGTTGTGTTTGTCTTTTAAGAGTCTGGAGTCATAGACCTACTTTTATAAATAATTCATAAATCCCAACAAGCTATAAGTAATAAGTTCCATTTGGCTAGAGACTCAGAGATGAGCAAAATTGAAAAGGTGCTGTGACTGTTGATGTAGTGAAAGCCTCGTTATTAGGGCCCCCTTGCTCCGTGTGTTTTCTTCCTTGACAAATTGGGGGTTCATGGCAACACTCTGGGAGGAGAAGAGGGTTGTTGGTTTGTTTTTTTTTTTTGCATGAACTAGAATACAAGCACCACCCAAAGCTGCATCGCATTCTTCCTTTTGAGACACAAAATGCTTGAGTTTGGGAAGTCTTTCTGGAGCACAAGTGCCACAGCCCTGGGAGAACGGGGAGAGAAAAGGCTTCTAATGGATCTGGTTTTTCTTCGAACGATCGCGAGCATTCATGGCTGTCAGGGTTGGTATAAAAAATGGCTTATTAGGCTCCCTATGTCAAGTTTGCCTCCTTTTGTTATCCGTCATGCCACTTGATTGATGGGATTTGCCTGTCAGTAACAATGATATGCAGAGCAAAAGTTATAATCATCTGCAAATCACCAGCTATCGGGACTGGAGAGCATCTTCCAGAGACAGAAGCTGCTAGCTGCCCATCGCCCCGCGTGATGGTGGGCCTCAGCTTCCGTGTACCATGTTACTAGGATTTCAAATGAGAGCTGAACTGGCTTTTGGGAATTATTTACATGGCGCTGGCCTTCTAGGGCCATTTCGTAAGGACGCACATTCTCTGAGATGGGAGCCAAGAACCTGCCAGGTGGTGCTCCATCCTTACCTTTGCTTCTGGCCATTCTGCCAAAGACATGAATGCCCAGTAAAATGAGACAGTTCAGATGTGTTGGGGATGGTGCTGGTCACATCAGACCAAGACAAAAGGTTCTGTGTCTTACAGATAGTCCAAAACGTGACTCCACCGTGTCTTCTGTGGTCGAAACTCTGTTCCAGAATTGTGTTGTTACTTTGAAACACGGGGGGCCACGGATGGTGCTAGAAATAAGCAACCAGAAAACTCTGTGGTTTCAGATGAACAGAAGCCACGGGGTGGAAACTGAGGTCCATCCATCCCCACACACGTTGCGGGAACTTCGAGCGGCTGGGGCTGCCCGACCCCGCCGTGGGCACCCGGGCCCTGCCTGCTTTGGCTTTGTCCCAGGGAGCCAGGGGCACTTGCGGGAGACGCTGCTTTCTCGGTGCGTGCTTCTGGTGGTGAGTGAGCGAGGACTGCCTGCTCAGAGGAGTGCCTGCCTGCGTGTTTGGGCCACCGGGCACCACGGCAGGCAGAAGAGGGAGGTAGCCTTGCAAGCTGACAACATCAGACATTCTCAGAGGAAACCACGGTTATTTCCCCTGGATTGCATTATCTTTTATTTCACTACAGATCAATCTTGTTAGAGGTGACAGCGCAGCAGCTACTGCTGGGCCTTTCTTGGCTGTGTCCGTGGTGTGTGCATGTGGCAACGTGTTTCTGCCCTGCACCTGTGCCCTTCTTTCATCTGCAAAGGCCGCTTGCTGGGGCGGTTAGACCACACAGGCCGTGAGGGCCATCAAGGACCAGTGGGCCTGCAGCTGGGCCTTCTGTGTATCCGAGTTCCAGGGCCGTGGGGCCACCTTTTCAAGGAGCCTTAATTGACCCACGTTCTCTGTTGTCCACAGAGCTCATGCGCCACTGGATGGCTCTCAGCAAGGCCAAAGTGCCATAGATAGCTGCTCTTCACAACATCAAATGCAGTTGAAAATGCTGTATGTGCACACGTGTCTGGAATCTCGAGTTTTAGAGCACTTTTATGTCCATCGTTTAATAATGAAGTCAGGACCACACGCACACATACACACACACGTGCCTCATTTGAAGTTACTGAAGCACCTTTTGAATACTTATCCATAGGCTTCACCTTGATTCTGAAATCGAACGGAACCTGAGTGAGCGGCTTGGAAATCAGAGTACTGCCACTCAGCAGCGTGTTTGAGAGCGTAAGTGGGCACAGTATAAAGACTTCACCATTTAGTTAATTCTGTGCTCTGTGTTGTGAACTGAAGTCCCTGATAGACTCGGAGCCCGAGGAGGCGTAGCCTTTCCTCCCGCTCTGTTCTCGCCTGGAGCTGGGGTCCTGCTATTAAAGAGATTTTTCTTTCGGCTCAAGTAATTGTTGATAGCTCTCAAACATAGTGCAGTTGTTTATTTTGCAGCTGGCAAATATGTGCCAGGCACTTTCTAGGCCTTGAGGAAACGAGGACGGGCAAGACAGCAAGGGCTCAGTGCTCGTGGAACTTACGGTCTAGCTTGGCAGAACACTGGTGCCAAGCATGCCAATAAATAGTCAAGGCAAATTCCAAGGGACGCGTGCAGTGAAGAAAAGGTCACAGGATGGTGTGCCAGTGGCTAGGAGGGCCATTTTAGATTGGATGGAGAGAGGATGCCAAGAAGGACCAGCTATTGGGGGATGTGGAGGAACCCCAACAGGCAAGAACACCACAATATTGCAGGATCAGAAGGAAACTGGTGGGGTGGGAGCTCGCAAGAGAGGGAGAGCATTGTGTGAGATGAAGTAATGAGAAGAGGGTAGGAGTGTCGTCTGGAGATCAGAGGAAGGGAAGTCAGCAGTGGGTTTAAGCAAAAGAGTGGCGTGGTCTGTTTACATGAAAAATCGCCATGTTGGTTGCTGTGAAAATGCGTAAGAACAATGTGTGAGAAGTTAAAGCCAGGACCCGGGCTGAGTGCTGTGCGGGCTCAGGCTGGGCTGAGATGGGGACCTGCCCCCAGGCCCTAAGCACTCCCCTTAGTGGGTCTCTGCAGCCCCATTTCTGGCCGACTTGGCTCCACTGAGTGTCCGACTTTCTGCTCACTTTACCCGTGGTGAGTATTATGCCCATAACTTACACCTCCTCTCCTTAAGGCTGGCAAATTGTGCTCATCAAGGGCATCATTAAAATACTCCTATACTTATCTTTAGATTTTAAAGAGCCACTTCTCTCCAATATACATATATATGTATATCATATGTATTACATATTAATATATACATTAAATGCTCAGGAGACCTCAGTTGGCTCCCAGCAGGGTAGGTCAGTTGCTTTGTCCTATAGCCTCAATTTTCCCATCTGTAAAATGAGAAAGTTGGGAAGGTTCCTGACCCAACTTGGCTTCCTGCTGATGCTCTTTCTTGATGAGTTTTAATTGGATTTGAGTTAATAGAGTCCAGAAATAGCCCATACTACAGGTTATGACCATTGTCTAAAGAACTTGGGTGAAAGCAGAGCCTTCCCTAGTGGCTGGGAATTAAGGTTAAAAGAATTGTGCTTTCAGAAGTGTAACCTACTCACAAGCCCATTTTGAAGCATCAGCTTCGGAATTCACAATGGATGGCATTGCTTTTACTAATTTGAAGAGAACAATAAATCATAGTTTGGTTTCTGGCAGCCCAGCCAAGCCTGGTAATCGTTGGGGTGGGCTTGTGGTGACAGGGACCACTGCCATTTATAATGTGTTTGACTTGAGCTCTTTCGCATATTTCAAACCGTTGGTCAAACTGCTGAGGCTGGATCTTAGGTTTTCAAAACCACTTCAGAAAAATCCATCTGTTATAAAGCTCTGACCCTTTAGCCATGAATTATGGTTCCCTTGGTGATGTTATACATCATGAAATATTGTTTTCTTTATGAGTGTGGGATTTTGGCGAATAAATTAAATCTATTGTTACCATTTCCAGTTAAAAATTCCAAGTTGTCATATGATGTTAACGAGTGAATGAGAAAAATTCATTAACATTTTTATGGTGGAAAGTGGTTGGTTCCCTGGTCACACTTCCCATATGCTAATATTTACTATGTATGTATATTATTCTCCATTCTGTCGAGGATTGGTAGAATATTCTGAGTTATGTAGGAAATGCATCCATCTTTCCAGCACAAACTGACCAAAGTTACCCTTTAATTGTACCTAGATTCATTGTGTGTGTGTGTGTGTGTGTGTGTGTGTGTGTGTGTGTGTGTGTGTGTGTG
>NC_058408.1:140142006-140162633 GCF_002201575.2 Neomonachus schauinslandi | reverse complement strand
GTGTGTGTGTGTGTGTGTGTGTGTGTGTGTGTGTGTGTGTGTGTGTGGTGTATGAGGAAAAGGATAACCATATTTAAATAATGGCATTCTCTGAGATGCTTTATGACATTCTGTGTGGGCTGTGTAGGGTGGCCTGCTCCCTGCCAGGTGACCTTGAAATAGGTCTGTCTTCGTAGCAGATTCATCTTGTGCCCATTCCAATCCCAGGGCATGAGTTTGGGGTGAGGCTTTAGAGCCTCTCCTCCCAGTAACTTGCGTTTCAAAATTGCCAGATCAGTAAAGGGAAACTTTTAGATTCTTCTGTTGAGGTGGTTTCTAATAAGTTAAAATTTTTATTTTACTGATGAGGGTAGTAGTAATAGTAATTATGCCACATTTGTGTACCTCCTATATCCCAGGCATTGGAACAGGTACTTCGCATACATTTTCTCATAGAACTTGCCATACAAAGTATAAAAATTCCACGTTACAGAGGAGAAAACTGAGGCACAGAGTGGAATTGAACTCTAGTGACAGTTATGAACTAGTGAGTGGTAGAGCCATTTTTTTTAAATTTTTTATTGTTATGTTAATCACCATACATTACATCATTAGTTTTTGATGTAGTGTTCCATGATTCATTGTTCGTGCATAACACCCAGTGCTCCATGCAGAACGTGCCCTCCTCAATACCCACCACCAGGCTAACCCATCCTCCCACCCCCTCCCCTCTAGAACCCTCAGTTTGTTTTTCAGAGACAATAGTCTCTCATGGTTCATCTCCCCCTCCGATTTCCTCCCCTTCATTCTTCCCCTCCTGCTATCTTCTTCTTTTTCTTTCTTTTTTCTTAACATATATTACATTATTTGTTTCAGAGGTACAGATCTGTGATTTAACAGTCTTGCACAATTCACAGCACTCACCATAGCACATACCCTCCCCAATGTCTATCACCCAGCCACCCCATCCGTCCCACCCCACCCCCCACTCCAGCAACCCTGTTTGTTTCCTGAGATTAAGAATTCCTCATATCAGTGAGGTCATATGATACATGTATTTCTCTGATTGACTTATTTCGCTCAGCATAACACCCTCCAGTTCCATCCACATCATTGCAAATGGCAAGATCTCATTCCTTTTGATGGCTGCATAATATTCCATTGTGTATATATATATATATATATATATATATATATATATATATACCACATCTTCTTTATCCATTCCTCTATCCATGGACATCTTGGCTCTTTCCAGTTTGGCTATTCTGGACATTGCTGCTATAAACATCGGGGTGCACGTACCCCTTCGGATCCCTACTTTTGTATCTTTGGGGTAAATACCCAGTAGTGCAATTGCTGGATCGTATGGTAGCTCTATTTTCAACTTTTTGAGGAACCTCCATACTGTTTTGCAGAGTGGCTGCACCAGCTTGCATTCCCACCAACAGTGTAGGAGGGTTCCCCTTTCTCTGCATCCCTGCCAACATCTGTCGTTTCCTGACTTGTTAATTTTACCCATTCTGACTGGTGTGAGGTGGTATCTCATTGAGGTTTTGATTTGGATTTCCCTGATGCCAAGCAATGTTGAGCACTTTTTCATGTGTCTTTTGGCCATTTGGATGTCCTCTTTGGAAAAATGTCTGTTCATGTCTTCTGCCCATTTCTTGATTGGATTATTTGTTCTTTGGGTGTTGAGTTTGATAAGTTCTTTATAGATTTTGGATACTAGCCCTTTATCTGATATGTCATTTGCAAATATCTTCTCCCATTCTGCTGGTTCTCTTTGGGTTTTGTTGACTGTTTCTTTTGCTGTGCAAAAGCTTTTTATCTTGATGAAGTCCCAAAAGTTCATTTTTGCCCTTGCCTCCCTTGCCTTTGGCGATGATTCTAGGAAGAAGTTGCTGCGGCTGAGGTCAAAGAGGTTGCTGCCTGTGTTCTCCTTTAGGATTTTGATGGACTCCTGTGTCACATTTAGGTCTTTCAACCATTTGGAGTCTATTTTTGTGTGGTCCAGTTTCATTCTTCTGCATGTGGCTGTCCAGTTTTCCCAACACCATTTGTTGAAGAGACTGTCTTTTTTCCATTGGACATTCCTTCCTGCTTTGTCAAAGATTAGTTGACCATAGAGTTGAGGGTCCATTTATGGGCTCTCTATTCTGTTCCATTGATCTATGTGTCTGTTTTTGTGCCAGTACCATACTGTCTTGATGATGACAGCTTTGTAATAGAGCTGGAAGTCCGGAATTGTGATGCCGCCAGCTTTGCTTTTCTTTTTCAACATTCCTCTGGCTATGCGGGGTCTTTTCTGGTTCCATACAAATTTTAGGATTATTTGTTCCATTTCTTTGAAAAAAGTGTATGGTATTTTGATGAGGATTGCATTGAATGTGTAGATTGCTCTAGGTAGCATTGACATCTTCACAATATTTGTTCTTCCAATCCATGAGCATGGAACGTTTTTCCATTTGCTTGTGTCTTCCTCAATTTCTTTCATGAGTATTTGATAGTTTTCTGAGTACAGATCCTTTGCCTCTTTGGTTAGATTGATTCCTAGGTATCTTAAGGTTTTGGGTGCAGTTGTAAATGGGATTGACTCCCTAATTTCTCTTTCTTCTGTCTTGTTGTTGGTGTATAGGAATGCCACTGATTTCTGTGCATTGATTTTATATCCTGCCACGTAACTGAATTCCTGTATGAGTTCTAGCAGTTTTGGGGTGGAGTCTTTTGGGTTTTCCACATAAAGTATCATATCATCTGCAAAGGGTGAGAGTTTGACTTCTTTGCCGATTTGGATGCCTTTGATTTCTTTTTGTTGTCTGATTGCTGTGGCTAGGACTTCTAATACTATGTTGAATAGCAGTGGTGATAATGGACATCCCTGCCACGTTCCTGACCTTAGGGGGAAAGCTCTCAGTTTTTCCCCATTGAGAATGATATTTGCTGTGGGTTTTTCATAGATGGCTTTTTTGATATTGAGGTATGTACCCTCTATGCCTAGACTCTGAAGAGTTTTGATCAAGAAACGATACTGTACTTTGTGAAATGCTTTTTCTACATTTATTGAGAGGATCATATGGTTCTTGTTCTTTCTTTTATTAATGTATTGCATCACATTGATTGATTTGCAGATGTTGAACCAAACTGGCAGCCCAGGAATAAATTCCACTTGATTGTAGTGAATAATCCTTTTAATGTACTGTTGGATCCTATTGGCTAGTATTTTGGTGAGAATTTTTGCATCCATGTTCAGCAGGGATATTGTCCTGTAATTCTCCTTTTTGATAGGGTCTTTGTCTGGTTTGGGGATCAAGGTAATGGTGGCCTCATAAAACGAGTTTGGAAGTTCTCCTTCCATTTCTATTTTTTGGAACAGTTTCAGAAGAATAGGTATTAATTCTTCTTTAATTGTTAGGTAGAATTCCCCTGGGAAGGCATCTGGTCCTGGGCTTTTGTTTTTTAGGAGATTTTTGATGATTGCTTCAATTTCCTTAGTGGTTATGGGTCTGTTCAGGTTTTCTATTTCTTCCTGGTTCAGTTTTGGTAGTTGATGCATCTCTAGGAATGCATCCATTTCTTCCAGGTTATCTAATTTGCTGGCATAGAGTTTCATAATATGTTTTTATAATTGTTTGTATTTCTGTGGTGTTGGTTGTGATCTCTCCTCTTTCATTCATGATTTTGTTGATTTGAGTCATTTCTCTTTTCTTTATGATAAGTCTGGCCAGGGGTTTATCAATCTTGTTAATTCTTTCAAAGAACCAGTTCCTAGTTTTGTTGATCTGTTCTACTGTTTTTTTGGTTTCTATTTCATTGATTTCTGCTCTGATCTTTATTATTTCTCTTCTCCTGCTGGGTTTAGGCTTTATTTGCTGTTCTTTCTCCAGCTCCTTTACAAAGTGTAGGGTTAGGTTGTGTACTTGAGACCTTTCTTGTTTCTTGAGAAAGACTTGTATTGCTTCATACTTTCCTCTTAGGACTGCCTTTGCTGCATCCCAAAGATTTTGAACAGTTGTGTTTTCATTTTCATTGGTTTCCATGAATTTTTTAAATTCTTCTTTAATTTCCTGGTTGACCCATTCATTCTTTAGTAGGATGCTCTTTAGCCTCCATGTATTTGAGTTCTTTCCAACTTTCCTCTTGTGATTGAGTTCTAATTTCAAAGCATTGTGGTCTGAAAATAGGCAGGGAATGATCCCAATATTTTGGTACCAGTTGAGACCTGATTTGTGACCTAGCATGTGATCTATTCTGGAGAATGTTCCATGGGCACTAGAGAAGAATGTGTATTCCATTGCTTTGGGATGGAATGTTCTGAATATGTCTGTGAAGTCCATTTGTTCCAGTGTGTCATTTAAAGTCTTTATTTCCTTGTTGATCTTTTGCTTAGACGATCTGTCCATTTCAGTGAGGGGGGGTGTTCAAGTCCCCCACTATTATTGTATTGTTGTTGATGTGTTTCTTTGCTTTTGTTATTAATTGCTTATATAATTGGCTGCTCCCATGTTAGGGGCATAGATATTTACAATTGTTAGATCTTCTTGTTGGATAGACCCTTTAAGTAAGATATAGTGTCCTTCCTTATCTCTTTTTTTTTTTTAAAGATTTTATTTATATATTTGACAGAGAGAGACACAGCAAGAGAGGGAACACAAGCAGGGGGAGTGGGAGAGGGAGAAGCAGGCTCCCCGCAGAGCAGGGAGCCCGATATGGGACTCAATACCAGGACCCTGGGATCATGACCTGAGCCGAAGGCAGTCGCTCAACCAACTGAGCCACCCAGGCGCCCCTTCCTTATCTCTTATTACAGTCTTTGGTTCAAAATCTAATTTGTCTGATATAAGGATTGCCACCCCAGCTTTCTTTTGATGTCCATTAGCATGGTAAATGGTTTTCCACCCCCTCACTTTCAATCTGGGGCTGTCTTTGGGTCTAAAATGAGTCTCTTGCAGACAGCATATCGATGGGTCTTGTTTTTTTTAATCCAGTCTGATAGCCTGTGTCTTTTGATTGGGGCATTGAGCCCATTTACATTCAGGGTAACTATTGAAAGATAGGAATTTAGTGCCATTGTATTGCCTGTAAGGTGACTGTTACTGTATATTGTCTGTGTTCCTTTCTGGTCTATGTTGTTTTTAGGCTCTCTCTTTGCTTAGAGGACCGCTTTCAATATTTCTTGTAGGGCTGGTTTCGTGTTTGCAGATTCCTTTAGTTTTTGTTTGTCCTGGAAGCTTTTTATCTCTCCTTCTGTTTTCAATGACAGCCTAGCTGGATATAGTATTCTTGGCTGCATATTTTTCTCATTTAGTGCTCTGAAGATATCCTGCCAGTCCTTTCTGGCCTGCCAGGTCTCTGTGGATAGGTCTGTTGCCAATCTAATGTTTCTACCATTATAGGTTACATATCTCTTCTCCCGAGCTGCTTTCAGGATTTTCTCTTTGTCTCTGAGACTCGTAAGTTTTACTATTATATATCAGGGTGTTGACCTATTTTTATTGATTTTGAGAGGGGTTCTCTGTGCCTCCTGGATTTTGATGCCTGTTTCCTTCCCCAAATTAGGGAAGTTCTCTGCTATAA
Source organism: Neomonachus schauinslandi (assembly GCF_002201575.2). Lineage (NCBI taxonomy): Eukaryota > Metazoa > Chordata > Mammalia > Carnivora > Phocidae > Neomonachus > Neomonachus schauinslandi. The sequence goes on along the minus strand of NC_058408.1, from coordinate 140,157,077 downwards.
TTTGCTCCATTATACCTTCTGCCCCTCTCTCTCTTTCTTCTTCTTCTGGGATCCCAATTATTCTAATGTTGTTTCGTCTTATGGTATCGCTTATCTCTTGAATTCTGCCCTTGTGATCCAGTAGTTGTTTATCTCTCTCTTTCTCAGCTTCCTTATTTTCCATCATTTGGTCTTCTATATCACTGATTCTCTCTTCTGCCTCATTTATCCTAGCAGTTAGCGCCCCCATTTTTGATTACACCTCATTAATAGCCTTTTTGATTTCAACTTGGTTAGATTTTAGTTCTTTTATTTCTCCAGAAAGGGTTTCTCTAATAACTTCCATGCTTTTTTCAAGCCCAGCTAGTATCTTTAAAGTCATGATTCTGAACTCTAGATCCGACATTGTACTAATGTCCATATTGAGTAGGTCCCTGGCAGTAGGTAATACCTCTTGTTCTTTTTGTTGAGGTGATTTTTTCCATCTTGTCATTTTGTCCAGAGGAGAATAGATTAATGAGAGAACCAAATGCTAACAGGGTAATAACGTCCCCAGAAAATATACTCTAAACAAATCAGAAAAGACCTGAAGCCAGGTGAAAAGAAAGGGAAAGAAAGAAAAAAGAAAAAGAAAAAAAGAAAAAGAAAAAGATAAAAACAAACAAAAACAGAACAAAACAAAAAAAAACAGAATATGATCAAATATGATCAGGCTGGTGCATAGATCAGTGCCACACACTAGATTTTGGGTGTATTTTGGTCTGTTAGAAGAAAGTGCCTCCCAAAATTTTAAAGAAAGAAAAACTTATATATATACAAAAATAAGGGTTGATATGATGAAGGGATGGAATATGACTGTAAAGATGAAAATTATAAAAAATTTTATAAAAGGAATTGATAAGAAGTTGTTTGAAAAAAGAAAGAAGGGGATTTAAAAAAAAAAGAAAAAAAAAGGGAGAGAATGTGATCAGGCAGGAGACTAGAACAAAGCCATACACTAGAGATTTAGGGTATATTTTGATCTGTTAGAAGAAGCTGTATCTCAAAATTTTAAAGAGAGAACAACTTATATATATATGCCAAAAATACGGGTAACTACTATGAAGGGATAGAATATGACTCTAAAAATGAAAAGTAAAAATGTTTTTTAAAAAAGGGATTGATAAGATGTTGGTTGAAAAATGGAAAAAGAAAAATTTAAAAAAAAAGAAAAAAAAAAGATAGTTAAAAAAAAATTAACTTTGAACGACTAAAGAATCATGGTAAAAAAGCCATGAATTCTATGTGCAGTATTCCCCTAGCGCTGGAGTTCTGCCGTTCTCATTGATCGGTAAACTTGGTCTTGGCTGGCTGTTCTTGCTGATCTTCTGGGGAGGGGCCTGTTGCCGTGGTTTCCAAATGTCTCTGCCGGAGGCGGAATTGCCCCGCCCTTGCCCGGTCCGGGCTAAGTAATCTGCTTGGGTTTGCTCTAGGGAGCTTTTGTTCCCTGCAAGCTTTGGTCAGCTTTGGAGGAGGAGAGTGAAAATGGCAGCCTCCCAATCTCTGTCCCGGAGGAGCCGAGAACTCGGGCCCCGCTCCTCAGTGAGCCCCCAGAGAAAAGCAGTCAGTCGCTCCCGTCTCCCCGGTCTCCGGCCGCACTCCGTGCTCACCCGGCCTGTGACCGCGCGTTTCTATCTCTGGCACCCGACCCCGTTTGGAGTCTCCAAACCCCGCAGATCCCTGCAGTGCGCTCCTGTGCCGCTCCTCCTGGGGGAGGAAGGGGAGTCTCCCCGGATCTGCCGCTTGTTGGGTCCCTGCTGGAGGAGCAGTGGCCCGACTGTGCCGCGGATCACGGTTTATGGCAACCCGGAGCTGAGAGCCCCCGCCTCAGCTCTGTCTCTGCAGCCGGCTTCCCTGGTCCAATACCTGGGAGCTCTGCCGCACTCAGGCCCCCCGGTCTTTCTGTGACCCCGAGGGTCCTGAGACCACACTGTCCCACGAGGGTTCCACCCCCCACTTAGCCACTGGAGTGACGTCCCTCAGCGGAGCAGACTTTTAAAAGTTCCGATTTTGTGCTCCGCGGCTCTATCACTTGCCAGAAGTGGCCCACGGAGGCCCCTCCCCCGCCGTCTATCCTCCCGAATATCGCCTCAGATTCACTTCTCTGCACGTCCTACCTTCCAGAAAGTGGTCGCTTTTCTGTTCAGAGAGTTGTTGCTATTCTTTTCTTCGATCTCCTGTTGAGTTTGTAGGTGTTCAGAATGGTTTGATTCCCATCCAGCTGAATTCCTGGGACCAGATGAAATCCAGGTCTCCTACTCCTTTGCCATCTTGCTCCGCCCACCTTTTTTTTTTTTAATCGAGAGGCTTTATTCTACAGAACAGTTTTAGGCTTTCAGAAACATTGTGAAGATAGTTCAGAGAACTCCCATATACCCCACACTCTGTTTACCCTATTTTTAATGGCTTACATTAGTATGGTACATTTGTTGCAACTAATGACCCAATATTGATCCATTATTATTCACTGAAATCCATAGCTTCTTCAGATTCCCTTAGTTTTTACTGAATGTCCTTTCTTTATTCTGGGATGCCATCCAGGAGACCACATTACATTTGGTTGTCATGTCTCCTTAGGCTCATCTTGGCTGTGACAGTTTCTAAGACTTCCCTTGACAGCTTTGAGGAGTACTGGTGTTTTGAGGAATATATTGTAGGATGCCCCTCTCTTGGAATGTGTCTGATGTTTTTCTCATGATTAGACTGAGGTTATGGAGTTGGGGAAGATCACAGAGGTAAAGTGCCATTTGCATCGCATCATATAAAAGGGACCTACTATCAACATGATCTATGACTATTGATGTTGATCTTTATCACTTGGCTGAAGTAGTGTTTGTCAAGTTTCTCCTCTGTGAGGTTACTTTTCCTCATAGTGTACTCTAGAAGGAAATTTATGCATAACCCACTCTTAAGGAGTGAGGAATTAGGCTCCATCTCATCGAGGGGAGAGTAGCTACATAAATTATTCTTTTGCATGGGAGATTTGGCTCTTAGCCCTCATTTATTAATTTATTTAATCATTTATTTAGATTGATATGGAGTCATGCATATTTATTTTCTACCTTGAGTTATAATGCAGTATAGCTTTATTTAATTTCCTGCTTTGGGCACTGGGAGCCTTTTCAGTTGGCTTCTGGCGCACCTTTGACATATCCCTGTCAATTTTTGGTTGAGCATTTGTGCAATATTTTCTGATACTATAAGATGAGATGAACCATGAGAGACTATGGACTCTGAGAAACAAACTGAGGGTTTTAGAGGGGAGGGGGGTGGGAGGATGGGTTAGCTCGGTGATGGGTATTAAGGAGGGCATGTACTGCATGGAGCACTGGGTATTATACGAAAACAATGAATCGTGGATCACCACATCAAAAACTAATGATATATTGTATGGTGACTAACATAACATAATAAAATAAAATTTTAAAAAAATGCACCAGGATCACCTTGTATATTTCCCACCCTTGTCCTAGATTCAGCCATTTCTTTAAGATGATGGAGTGATATTAGAAACCAAGATATGGGAGCTAGGTGTGCTCATTGCTACTGGAGTGTCATTTTCTTAGGACCTCTCAGCTGACAGAGCAAAGAAATATGTGTGCATATTAACCCAAATATATATGCATACCTATTTCTATATGTAAACAGGTGTATCTGTGTTAAGCCTGAGTTCTTACTAAGTCTCTAATTCTAGTCCATTACCACATGAATCATCCTGGCCTCCTCCCTTTGTTTATCTGTGCATTCCCACTCCCAAGGTAAGACACCTGAGCCAGGATTTTGAACTCAGATAGTTTGGCTTCTGGTCCTGCAATAAGCTGTCCTGATTTTTTTCCCAGTAACATGCTGTCCACAGGCTTTTGAATACCCCTGGGGCGACATAGTCACAAATCCTTGACCCTTCTCAAGGCCCAACATGATGGCCTAGTTGCAGAGGGGTGAGATTATTGAGTACATGTCTTAGTTTGGGCTGCTATAACAAAGTACCATAAACTGTGGGGGCTGAGCAACAAACATTATTTCTCATGCTTCTGGAGGCTACAAGTCCTAGATCAAGATGCTGGCAGATTCTGTCTGCTGAGAACCCACTTCCTGGTCATAGATTGCCATCATCTTCTCATGTCCTCACATAGTGGAAGTGGGGAAGGAGGTCTCCAGAGCCCCTTTAATAAGAGTACTAACCCCATTCATGAGCACTCTATTCTCATGATCTAACCATCTCCCAAAGGTCCCACCTCCTAATCCCATCACATTGGGTTTAGGATTTCAACATATGAATTTGGGAAAGGGACACAAATATTCAATCTATCACTATGCCTCTCTGCTTCTACACCAAACTGAGGCTTGCTGTCATGACTTCTCAGCTAGTTCTAGTTCTGCAAGCTTCTGAGTGGGTTTGTCTTTTCTAGAGCGGAAGCTGTTGAATAGTACCTTGCTTCTGAGCTAAGACATTTACACTTTCTCCCATAGCCTGGCTAGACCAGGGATGAAACAACTGGTCTGTTTATAATATTCCAGCTGTTGAGTGCTTAAACTCCCCTGCACCTTCCTTAGATTGCTTGCTGACTGTTGGGTTCCAAGATAGACCAATTCTTTACATTGCTGAGCTTGTCCTAGGGAGAGATTTGAGGCTGTGTTTTCTGCTTGGACAGGAGGGTACATGAGAGGTTGAGCCTGTTTATATATTTGGGTTGCACCCACCTGCCAGTTTCCCCCAGCTTCATCTCTCTGATGCCCCTTCCCAGATGTCTGGGCTAGGGCACTGTCCCCTCCAACCAAAGGAAATGTTCTAACTTGGAGGCTTGCCTGTGACAGCTACCTTCAGCAGCCAGCCGATGGGGGTGCCTGTGGAGACAGCTGGTGACCATTGGCGAGTGCCCTCAGCTACCTCTGGTGCACCTGGTCCCCTCTAGCCCAGCAGTCAGGGAGTGGGGGCTCTAGAACCCCATGATGTCAGAGAGCTTCATTCCAGTTGTTTTTGGAACCTGGCTTGCTGGAAGCCATGGAACATACAGACAGTTGTAGTTGACTTATTCATATATTTTGTTCATAGCTGAAGCAATCTTTTGGGAAGCAATTTGTGATATGATAGAAATATGTTCTTTATACTTGACAGTGGATTCGGTGACATGTTCCTAGGCTGATGGCTGGATGTGGGCACTAATTTGACAGGCAGCTTTCTTCTAGGGAACACCAGGCCAGACCTCCTTGAGCCATGCCCACCCTCATTTCTGGCACCCCTCCCTGCTCTTACCCCATTCATCCCCATAAAGCTCTACCGGATTGATCCCTAATGTTCAAAATGCACATCTGCACCTCTGTGCCTTTGAATCTATTGATTGTCCAATTTGGAATGCTCTCTCCTCTTTTCAGCAAGCCTTGTCTTGTTCTGCTCCCTACTTCAGAAAACTACCCAGGTTCTGCCACCATGGTGGCTGGCCCAAGGGTAGGTGCTGTGGGTGTTCCGCCTGACATTGATGCTTCCAATGTATGTGTGAGGAGCAGACTCTCCTTTTCACATGGTCCCCTTACTGTCTTGTTAACACAATATTCACAACCATTGTGACATTTCCCTAGAAATCATTGAGAAGGTGCCACCTACTTCCCCTTCTAGATATGCCCCTGCTTCTGCTTACTCTTCAAAATTCAGCCTAAATCCTCTCTGCTGGGTTATCCCAAATCACACCCACCCCTTTGGGTGGGGAATTCTGCCTTCCACTCTGGAACTTCCCATTGTCCCCTCATGCCTCTGTCAGCACTCCTTCTGTTGTAATGATCTGTTTAGGATCTGTCTTCCCACACTAGATTGAGCTCCTAGAGAGAAAGGAGCAAGTCTTTTATTTTAAATCCCTAGCACACAGTAAGTGCTCAATAGATGTTTGACAAAAGAAGATGGAATGAAATAACAGGGCTCAGAGGAATTGGCATTTTGTGTATGGTTGGGGTGTGTGTGTGTGTGTGCACATGTGTGTGCATATGTACACACTTCTTTTATGTGTGACAGTCTAGGTTTTTTAATAAAGTTCAGACAGAATTCTCACAGTATCATGGATGGTCATGTTGACAGCCAAGCCAAGTCAAAGCCAAAAAGCTTTTTCTTTTCTTTTTTTTTAAGGTTTTATTTATTTATTTGTTGGGAGGTGGGATGGAGGGAGAGGGAGAGAGAAACTCAAGCACACTCTGTGCTGAGTGTAGAGTCCAATGCGGGGCTGGATCCCACAACTCTAAGATCACGACCTGAGCCGAAACCAAGAGTTGGACACTTAACCAACTGTGCCACCTAGGTGCCCCAAAAGCTTTTTCTTTTCTGTTCTTTCACCACTATTGTTTTTTTGAGGAGAGAGTATGTGGACTTAGGATGAGTCAGCAAATATTTATGTCCTCAAGTTTGTGCAAGGTATGAGCAGAAGCATGGGATATGTAGTAGACATTGTCTCTACCTTTTAAGAGCTGACAATTTCACTGGAGACCCAAGGCCAGTCAGTCTGTAGAGCAGTGGGTGATGTCCTTTCCCAGTGCAGGAGGAAGTCACGGAGGACAGGGGTCCCTGGGAAAGGGGAAGCAGCTGAAAGAATGGAGCTGGAGATAGTTTTGAAGGAAGAAGATCTGAGTGGGCAGGACCAGGGCAGGTGTATGGGCAGGTGGGATCCGGAAGGACAGTGTGGATGGAGGTGGAGACAAAGACAAGCATGGTGTTGTGTTTAATGTTGAGGTGGGGTGAAATTGACAGGTCTGGGTTGGGATTGGGTGGGGCCAGTTATGGAAACTTCACAATCTGTTGATTGCCAAAACCCTCTTTGTTTTCTTGTACTCCCCAGCACTCCTGTATGATTGGAAAGATTTTGTCTACCAAATGGATAGTATTAGTTACTGACTTTTCCCATTTTTTATTACTCATTTTATCATTTCTTTTGCTACTCGAGGGTGACCCACCAGCAATGACCATTCCTGATCAGCACAGTGAATGTTATGTCCCTGAGTTGATAAAATTCCAGTCCATAAAAAACTGGCTTGGTATTTTAGGTAGCTTGAGCAACGGTTTTAAAATGTAGGCATCAAAGTTGAGACTTGTTCTAGGAAGCCCAAGAAAACCGTTGTAGGTTTTTGAGCAGAGAAATAGCAGGTACTGGGCACATGATCTAACTATCTGGGCTGGGTGTTGGGCAGCAGAGGATAAAGATGGCCTCTCCTTACTTAGCTTGTGCCAGTCACATACATGAACTCACTTCTTCTCCAGAATAATCCTGCAAGGTTCACACACTCATTTATAGCCATTTTTAATCCTCATTTTTCAGATGCTAAAATAGATTCAGAAAGCTTAAGTAATTTTACTTAGTAGAAGGTCTCCCAGCTAGAGAAGGACTGAGTCTGAGTTCAGACACAGGCAATTGGACTTGGTCTCAATTCTCAATGACCACATCATACATCCTGGAGGGACCAGAAGACTGTGTTGGGCTTGCCAGTGGATCAGGATAGACAGTGCCATTGTCATGCAAGAGGGCCCAGCCAAACCACAGAGAAATGAAAGCAGGTGTCCAACAAGAAGGCTCATGCACCCCAGTCTTTGCTGCAGCTTTATTCTTACAGCCAAATACTGAAGAGAGCCCAGGTGCTCATCAGTAGGAAAAAGGGCAGTTAGTATACCCACAGAATGGAATACCACTCAAATTAGAAAGGAGCTAAATGTTGATGCACACAACATGGATGAATCTCAGGAATGTTGGGCTGAATGAAAGAATCCTTTCACAAAAGAGGACACTGTGTATGATTCCATTTACATGTAATTCTTAAAAGTAATCTGTGATGGACAAAATTCAGAACATTGGTTGCCTCTGGGGGAATGGGAATGAAGGCTGACTTGGAAGACTCAGGAAGGAACTCCCTGGGCTGATGGTAAGACTCTCTCTTGATGGGGGTTTGGCCTCTGCAGATGTGTGCATTTGCGCAAACTCAGAGAATGTATGCATAAAATTCGTACATTTCACTGTATGTCAATTTTACTTTAAAAGGAGAAGACTGAAAGCAAATATTAAACTCCAGTTAATGGTATTCGGAGGCAAATGCCCTGATGTCTGCAATTTATCTTGAAATGCATCTAAAAAACCAAAAAGATGTATTGATGGATAAATAGAAGGATGGAGAGATGGGTAAATCTGTGATAAAGCAAGTAGAGAACAATGTTAATCAAGTTCCTGTCAGTGGTAGGTATATGGGTTTTCATTGTAAATTCTTTCAACTTTGTTGTATGTTTGAAAACTTCATAATAAAATGTTGAGAGAGAAAAAAAGAGAGACCCCAGTTGGGAACCTTCCTATAAATAGAGAACATGTGGCCTCATTAGTCAAAAATGCAGAGGCCAGTCAGGGGTTGGACCACCGCAGAGGAGGAGGCAGGGCCTGCGGTCCGGCTGTAGGGCTCTAGGTGAGAGATGGGTGGAGAACAGCCTCCAGACACTCTCCTAGTTTCCTGGGGGAGGCTGTAGCAAATTGCCACAAACTTGGTGGCTTAACACAATAGAAATCTGTTCTCTCATGGTTTTGGAGGCGAGGAGTCTGAAGTCAAGGTATCAGCGGGGCCTTTTTCTCTCTGAAGACTTTAGGAGACGATCCTTCCTTGCTTCTTGCAGCTTCTGGAGGCCCCAGCAATCCTTGGCTTTTTCCCTTGTAGCTGTGTTACTCTAATCCCTCCCTTCAAGGTCACATGGCTGCTTCTCTGTGTGTCGCTCTGTGTCCTCTCCTCATCTTATGAGGACACCCAGCCATTGGATTTAGGGCCCACCCTAATCCAATACAACCTCACCTTAACTTAATGACATCTGCAAAGACCCTATTTCCAAAGAAGTTCACTTGATGAAGTTCAGGATAGACATGCATTTTGGTGGGACACTATTCAATCATGACAGATGACCAAACAACCTAGGGGACCAACTGGGGAGAGAACCTTATTGGGGCAGAGAAGAGAGTAAGGGGCTGGAAGAGGGGAGGAAATCCCAAGGAGAGTAGAGAAGGAAATCAGATTAACTTCGGCAAGATAAAGAAACAGGTAGAGAGAGAGAGAGAGAGAGAGAGAGGAAAGTAAGGCAAGTAGGTTTTCCAGGAAAGAGCCAGGCCTTACCATAGGCCTCTCTATCCATTTATCTCCTGACTATCTTAAAGAATTAAAATGTAAATCTCAGAAATTAAATCCATGGGCACAGTGTAAACAGAGGAGGCTTTTGCAGAACAGACAAAGCTGTTCTTTTTCCTTGCTAAACAGCCATGGTGGGAGACCACGACTGTATGCACAGGTTTTATTTGAGATGGATTAACGTTCATGATGAGCGAATCTCGGAAGGATTGGAGGTGCTGTTCTCATAAGCCTGCAAAAGTTCAGCTCCTTATCTGAGGCTTATTCAAACCTGACGAAACCTTTTAGGCCTGTGTGGAGGTTAGGGACTTCCAGCAGCTGAAAGTTAATATCCTGCATCAGGAAATCACCTGCATTGGGAGGGGGAGTAGGAAAGAGGCCTATAAATTAATGCGCTCTTGGAATAGAGGCCTGCTGCTGTTTGGGGCTGCCTGAGCTTGGACCACCCACTCTCTTTGGTAGGCGGATTATAAGTTCAGCTCTTGAGCCTTTTGGAGAAGGAGTGATGCATATTAGTTCTTGAGATCCTTTACAACGTTCAGTTCTCACGTCAGCTCTTGTGATGTGGTCCCAGCACTCCGCTGGTCTCCCCTCTCTCAGTATTTCCCCTCACCTTGCTCAGTCACCTCCTCAGGCCTCCATCTGGGTTCTTGGGCCCATCATCTGAGCTCACTTTTGCCTCAGCGCCCCCAGAATATTCCTCCTGTAGCTGCTACTCTTTGTTCTACAATCGCCTCTCAGAAATGCCTTTCCTGACCACCCTCACTGAAGATTTACCCTCAGACACTGCCCCCCATTTCCTCAATTAATTTCTTTATAGTACTTGTACAAAATGGGTAGTGGGTTGAATAGTGTGCCCCCGAAATTCATGTCTACCTGGAACTGCAGAATGTGACCTCATTTGGAACCAGGGTTAGCTAAGGACCTTGAGATAAAATCATCCTGGATTTAGGGTGGGTCCTAAATTCAATGACTACTCGTCATTATAAGAAGAGAGGACACAGAGAAGGGCACATAAAGCGAGGGGCAGTTGGGGCGCCTGGGTGGCTCAGTCGTTAAGCGTCTGCCTTCGGCTCAGGTCATGATCTCAGGGTCCTGGGATCGAGCCCCGCATCGGGCTCCCTGCTCAGTGGGAAGCCTGCTTCTCCCTCTCTGACTGCCCCTGCTTGTGTTCTCTCTCTCGCTGTGTCTCTCTGTCAAATAAATAAATAAAATCTTTAAAAAAAAAAAAAAAGCGAGGGGCAGCAATTGGAACATTCCTGGCATCTCCAGGGAACCCCTGGAGCCACTTGAACCCGGAAGAGGCAAGGAAGGCTTCTTTCCTAGAGCCCTCAGAGGGAACACGGGCCTACTGACACCTTAATTTTGGCCTTCTGGACTCCAGAACGGTGAGAAAATACATTTTTGCTATTCTAAGCCACTAAGTTTGTGGTAGTTTGTTGCAGCGGCCCTAGGAAATGAATACAGCACTCGGTGCTGCCTGAAATTACTTTGTTCTTTTTTTTTCTTCTTCTTCTTACTTATTTCTTGCCTGTCTCTCCAGCTAGAATGTAAACTACATGAGAGCAAGGGTCTTGCTGTGTTATGCAGCCCTCCATCCCTGGGTCAAGCATAGTGCTAGGCCCATCGTTAAGTCCTCAGTAAGTATTTTTTAAATTAATGAACCCTATGAGATCCAAATTGTTGTCTCCATCTCTGGTTGATGAAGTCAGTACCCAGAAGATTTATTAACTTGCCCCAAATCACACATTTGGAAGAGTCAGGGCTCAAACTCAGGCTTTCTGGTCCTCCAGGTCGGGTTTATTTTTACCATATCACAGAAGCTGTGTTGTTATTTTAAAAAGATGGTCCTTGGTATCTTTGCAATTTATTTTGAAATGCATTCAAAAAATAGAGTTTTAAGCCTTACAAAAGTGGAGCTAGAAATTTTCCCAAGGAGCTTGGGGTGTTAGTCTGCCCTGGAGGGGAAGGAAACCCATGCAGACACAGAGCTGTGCAGCGGGCTTGGATAGCCATAGAGTGAAGACTAGAGTCTCCTGGGGATGACTGATGAGGAAACTGATGCTATCCACACTCGAATGGATGATGCAGGAAGGGCTCATGCTCAGGAGAATTGTAACTCTGATGGGTGCTGCTCCTTTCCTCTCTGCCCCCCAAAAACCTGGATTTGTTGTTTTTTTCCCCCCTGGTCACTCTAGTACATCTCGATCACCCCTTTAGATTTTATCTGGGCCCCACAGTTTGGCTTTGGGCTTGATCACCTTGTGGATTTGGTTCCTGACGAATCCCTTACTGCCCCCTCTTGACTCTCTCCTCTGGTTCTCAGCCTCGACCAGTTGTCTTTTTTAGTTCTTGTGGACCTGTTTTGTACCTGCTTCTTTATTAGTCTGCACTGGTACCATCCACCAGCTTTACTCTCTCTCTCTCACACACGCACACATACGCACAATTTGAACTTGGTTTTTCTTTTTTGGGGTAAATAATGTACACATGGTTGATTTTTTATTAAGAGAAATATGCTTTGATGTGCTAGCCTAACTGCTCTAGCATCCTGTGTACCCTAGTTCTGTGTGGCTCAGATTTAGTACCTATGAACAGGTGTACAAGACATTTATTACACTCTTTACCAAAGGGAGTTATTGTCCTTGCTCCAACTTTTTCTTTTCTTTTCTTTTTTTGCAAATAAATAGAGCTGTGTTCTTACTTGAGGAAAACAAGATGGTGTAAAGTACAGGTCTTCTAATATCCTCTCCTGGTGCATGCCTTAGTTATATGAGGATGAATCTGGCTTTCAGAAAAAGCTAAAGGTCATTCAGAGTCCCTTTGGCTAAATAAAGCAAGCACATCATCAGGCGTGGTGCTGCCAATCTGGCATGGAAATAGCATGTGGTGTTGGGGTGAACAGAATGGTTTTCTTGCTCCCCGCACCAGTCTACAAGCTTCTTGTGGGTGGGACCCATCTTAGTCTTCTTTTATCACCGGCACCTGGAACAGAGTAGGTATTTGATAGATGTTTGAATGAATCTGTGGATGGACGGGTGGATGACGTACAGCCTTACAGTGAAGGCAACCCTGAAAAGGGACTTGCTATAGAATTTAGAAAAATGATGACATATGTGGCCACTGTGAAGGTATATGTCAGCATTCTGTTCTGTTTAAGGAGGGCCCTGGTTATATGGTCACAGCTTATGTGTTTGAGTGGGTCAACAGTATATTAAATCCTTGTCTTTTCTTATGTTTCCCATAGCCACTAAAGAGTGGTTGTTCTAACATCTGAAAGAAGTACAGATACAAAGTAGAAAATTCATGTCAGAGTGGACTGGCATTCAGAGGGCATGGGGACTTTTTTGGGCACTATACCTATTTACTATGTGATATTGGGAAAGTCAGTTTTGAAGCTTGAATTTTCTCATCTGTACAATGAGGGGGTTTGACATCATCTTGAGGACTCATTCTGTTCAGTGTATTATTCTGTGAAATGGTGAATTCCAACCACTTCTGCTTTGATACTCAAAACTGTTTTACCTTTGTCTTGCCCCCAACGTATATCTTTCCCTCTTAATTAGCATTTAAGCCTCTCCTCAATCACTGCATTCCCCGTGACATAGTTAGCCGAGGATAGCACGTGTGTTTAAATGCACTCTGAATGAAGTGTTAGTCATCCTGAGACTGCCTTGGTTTTTGGAACAGCTCAAGACTGTAATTTCTGTCATCTACTTCTTGTTTGAAGTAGTGATATGTGAATTTCTGAAAAGCTAATCTGAATTTTGGAGGAGATTTTGAAGCCTTATTGGAACGTTTCTAAGTGTGCTCTTCCCTGCCCTTTCTTGTGTCTGGTGGGGATCCCCAGTGGGGATTGGCTCAGCTGGGGTGTACTTCTTCTTCAGAAACTGTAATGCCTGTTTCTTTGTCTCCAACCCACCCCCATTTTGTTAGCCTTTAAAAATAAGTGTAGTAGGCAGAATAAGGACTCACCAAAGGTGTATGCATCTTAATCCTTGAAACTTGCGAATATGTTCTGTTGCATGGGAAGAAAGATTTTGCAGATGTGAGTTAATTAAGGATCTTGATTTGGAGAGATTATCCTGAATCACCTGGGTGGGCTCCATGCAAACACAGAGGTCCTTTTAAGGAGAAGTCAAAAGGGTCAAAGAGAGAGAAGTAGACACATTGACAGAAGATGATGCAGGGAGAAAGAGAGTAAACTTTGAAGATGCTATGCTGCTGGCCTTGAAGATCCAGCCAAGGGTCACAAACCAAGGAATGCAGGTGGCCTCTAGAAGCTGGAAAAGGATTCTCTCCTAGAAAATCTAGAAGGAACACAGCCCTGCTGACATTTTGATTTTAGGACTTCTGAGCTCTAAAACTATAAGATAATAAATTTGTGTTGTTTTAAACTAGTTAAGTGTGGTAATTTGTTACAGCAAAAATAAGAAAATCATACAGATAGGGAGGCCTTTACTATTAGATTAAAAATACTAAGGGAAGGAAGGCTACTGGGGCAAGATGATTACATATTCATTCATCCATTTAACGTTATGGAGGATCTGTTATGTGCCAGGCACTGTGAGAGGCACAAAGTGGGTGTGCTGTATTTAAAAAAAAAATCAAACACTGATCTAGGAGTTTACAGTTCTGTGAGGAAGATAAGACAGGTATAAGAATAATACCACAAGACTGAAAATGGTCTGTATATGAATGACGGTGGACCAACCAATCTATGGGGAGGGGTTGCTAAACATCATCAAATATGGCTTAGAAAAGACTGTACAGACTCTTTGGAAAAGAGTATGGGATATGTATGGGGGAAATTGTTTGATTAGTAGTTGGGGATAAGAACTGGAACCCCAAGGAACCCTCTTTTTTTGTGAGACCTAGGTTTCCCTGAATAGAGTTTGCAAGTTGGGGTCTGAGCTGAATTAATGGGAACCAGGGAGAGGAATCTGAGTGCCTCACTGATGGGCCCCTCACATAGCAGTCAGTCTGCTCTCTGCAAGCATGCTAAGCACCTGTTTAAAGGCTGTCAATTTGGACAGTAGAAAATTAGCAGTCTGCCTGGCATCCCATATATCTCAGTTTGACTGTGAAAGTAGAAGGAAAAAAGATAGAACACAATCAATAGGGCAATTTAAAGTAAGAAAGAGTTCTTCCAGAATACACTAAAGAAGGCTCCATGGGGGAGTTGTTTTCTAAACTTGGCCATGAAGGAAAAGAAAATATTAGTTCATTCCAGGAGTTGACAAACTATGACTGGCTGCCTATTTTTGTAAATAAAGTTATATTGGAACACAGCCACACCCATTCATTTAAATATTGTTTATGGCTGCCTTTGTACCACAGTGGCAACGTTGAATGGTTTCCACAAAGACTGTGTGAACTGCAAACTGGAAACATTTATTATCTGGCCCCTTACAGAAGCATTTGCTGACCCATAGCAGGTATTTGGTCAGAAGCCATAATGAATTAGAAGTTTCAGAAATGGTTCTCAGGCTGGTTAGGGAATTAAGATGAAGATATTGATGGGGTGAGGAAATGAGACTACCCTGGCTCAGAGGTGCTCCTAAATGCTCAGATATATTCTTAATTCAGTCATGTAGAAAACAATTGTTTTTTTTAACGATTTTATTTATTTACTTGACAGAGAGAGTTCACGAGTGTGTGGGGAGGGGGCAGAAGGAGAGGGAGAAACAGACTTCCTGCTGAGCAGGGAGCGATCTAGGACCTGGGATCATGGACCTGAGCCAAAGACAGACACTTAACTGACTGAGCCACTCAGGTGTCCCACGAATAATTATTGATGCCCTCCTATGTATGAGTCAGTAGGCTATGGATTGATCCTCAAAGAAAGACAGGAAGGAAGGAAGGAAGGAAGAAAGAAAGAAAGAAAGAAAGAAAGAAAGAAAGAAAGA
Source organism: Neomonachus schauinslandi (assembly GCF_002201575.2). Classification (NCBI taxonomy): domain Eukaryota; kingdom Metazoa; phylum Chordata; class Mammalia; order Carnivora; family Phocidae; genus Neomonachus; species Neomonachus schauinslandi. The sequence continues at coordinate 140,142,024 of NC_058408.1, read as the reverse complement.
AAGAAAGAAAGAAAGAAA
>NC_058408.1:140137440-140141996 GCF_002201575.2 Neomonachus schauinslandi | reverse complement strand
AAAGAAAGAAAGAAAGAAAGAAAGAAAGAAAGAAAGAAAGAAAGAAAAAGAAAAGGAAAGGAAAGAAAGAGAAAGGGAAGGAAGGAAGGAAGGAAGGAAGGAAGGAAGGAAAGAGAGTTCCTCTGTGGTTTTGTTTCTATTCTAACTATTGAGCATTGGTAATCCGTGGATATAAGGTAATTCTGTATCAACCAGAATACTTCATTATTCAGAACTCCAGTCCTTGATCCAGCTAAATATTGTGTACTTAGTTAGGTATTCACAGAGCTATACCAGAAATTTTAATTAACCTTTCAAACTCCCTTTCGATTTCCTCAAGATGAATTAGAGAACAGAGTGCCTACCAGGTTCATCCACAGAGAGGGGTAGTTTAAAGTTGACCTGGAAGGGTGAGCTGGGTCATGAAGCATTCATTGGAAATAGCTCTGTTTTCTTGCCTTTCTGGTGGGAAAGAATTCATGTGGTTATTTTTAGGTATTCTATTCTCATTTATCAGTCAACTTTGGCAACATTGATTTACCTAACAGACCCAACTTGTAAGTAGTAAAACAAATTCATGGGAATATTTAGAAAGCACTTTCTGCATATACAGCAGGTTGAGGGAGAACAAATTATTAGTAACTCACTGGCTATTCTAAGGCTGTTCATTTGAGGCTTTATAACGAGCTAGCTTTTTATAGATTGTTGACTCTGGTTGGCTTTGGGACAAGACTGAGACAGATGAATGGAGTGGGGGGAGGGGAAGGACCATCTGGAAGCAGGTCCAAATTCAAGAGTACCCCACCCGGGTTGGCTTAGAGACTGTCCGCACCCCTTTGCCCGTCTTCTCAGGTAGCAGAGCACACAATTTTCCCAACAAAAGCAGGATTTGTGTCTCTCGGGAGACCAGTCCTCTGCTGGCCACATCAGAAAATACAAACCAGTTTTGATTAATGAGGAGGGATTGGTGACATTTCTGTGAACTTGGGCCTTGATGAAACCCTTTATCTTTGAGTCCCCACATGTAGTTTTTGTCACTTCATCTCCCTGAAGTGTGTTTGGTTTTATTTTCCTTTGAATGGTAAAGAATATGTTAATAGATTTTTAAGAATCAACTCAAAAAAAAAAAAATCTCAAAGTCTTAAAAATCCTTTCTGTTTCCTTCCCCTCCCCAAACTCTAATAGCCCCTGGAGTGGGTGTGGAGGTGGCAGGAGTCTTTTGTACTTTCTCAGCCCGCTGTTTGAACAAGTGTCTGTTATGACTGCAGCAACATAATTGCTCTTAAAATGCCTGGATAATAATAAAAAAAAAATCTATTTTTATTTTGTAATCCTGATGCTCCTTGGCTCCCAATTTTCTAGGCCACTTTAGTAACTTCTGAAAATTAGCCTGACAAATATGGTTTCCCAGCTTGATCAGGAAATAGCTCCATGTCAGGGGGTGGGGGGGGTAAGTGGCTGTGTGTGTGGAAGGGAGCTGGGGAGAGGGAGCTGTGTGTGGAGCTGTTAAAGGGGTATATGGATTTGATTCCAAGACGGCCGCTGTTTCTGCCTTCACCTGACCTCTAAAAAGGAAGCGTAGATAGAAAATCCACTTTTCCCCTGGGCCTGCCTCTGTTTCCCCAGGCTCGGTTGGGAATGAAGGGAAAGCATCGTTTATTCCTTGTTTGTTTTGGGTGCCTCTAATTCCTTGCTGGCCTGCCAGTTTCGATCTTCAGCACCATGGAGGGCCCAGCCACACTCAAGTGGTTTTCTGTGTTTTCCTGAGCCATGTTCCTAAGGGGATGGGCTCAGGCTGAGGCTGGAGGGACAGAGCCTGTCAGCTTTGAGAGAACGGGATTCCCGCTGGGCAAATGTGCATGAGGCAGCCTCTTCTGACACTCACATTCTGCAGTTGGACTCTTTGTGGATTCAGCCTGCAAACAAAGCAAGCTCTGTGTTTGCCCTGGATGATTCATTCACCTTTGACCAGACCATGATGTTGATGTCATCTGGGGTGACCCTGGAAGTATGGGCTCTCAGGGTAGAACCACCTCACTGAAAATTTGCCTATTTTCAAAGGCAAAGACTAGTGATAGTGCCAAGACAGGATGGAATGGAAGCTTCTGGGCAGGCCTGCCCCTAATATTTGGGGGCCCAGGGCCAGGGTACAAGCAGCGGCCGACCCCAGACCCTTTCATAGGCAGGAGGCCTCAAGATACCCAACCTATAAACCCAAACTCCTGGTCTGTGGTAGGAATGAGGATTTGTTTCCATTAATATAGATATTCCTGGTCCAGGGGGACAAAGACTGAGGGTGCCCCTTCAAAGCAAGGGCATTTGACGTGAGTGCAGGCAAAAAGCCCTAAACCACTAAGAAATGAAATTACACCTTAAATCATGGTAAGGAGCAAAAGCAAGAATTCACGTGGATTGGGGTGTTAGTCTGGCAACTCCTAACCTTCTGCTAACTGCAAACTAACTCTGATTTGTTCATACAGCCCCGATCACTGAAATACTATGCCTTTATTTTTCCTTTAAATGCTTTAGCTCGTGTTAAAAATGCTTTCAGGTATTTGGAGCCTCAAGGAGATAGTCTAGTAAAACCTTGTAATTTCCCCCTGGCCACGTGTAAGTCACCGCTTCTGGTCGGGTGAAAAGGCAGAGCTCACATTAAGTCAAGCTGCAGGATGCTGGGCGGTTTAGAATGTCAGGTTTTCACGACGTGGCTGCTGAAAAGTTTATTGCCTTGTGCCAAATAAAGTCATTCTGATTTCATTTTTGAAAGTGAATTTAAAACTCAGAATATACTTTCTTTATAATTATGCTTCTTATTTGGCAACATATGGTGAAAATTTATATGGCCTATCAATGTAAAAGAACAGAGCTGAGGCTCCAGGCTTTTATGGTGATTACACCTACCTGTATGGGGGCTTTATGTGCTTACAATTTGAATCATTTATAGATGCACACTCAACAGAGTTCTAGCATAACTAGTACTGTGGGGTTTTTTTGCTGACTAAATGATAGGCAAAGCAATTTTCAACAAATGTCTCCCAGTAGGCTGTCATCATAGAGGCCTTGTAATATTGCTTTTTAACCTTAGTGCTGGCAGCTCTCCAGAAACTTTTGCATTGATACCAAACTGCCTGGCACTAGGCAGTTGCCCTTTTCTCCATGGGAACCCAGTGAACTCTTGAGTAGGTGCCGGCTTCCCCCCTCGAGCTCCCTTGTTTTTATTTCAAGGAGATCTTTTACCTGTTCTTGTTCAGCTGTAGGTAGCCAGGCATGCTGGAAGTTTAAAAATATAGCAAAACAATTTTCTGGATTGTGTTATTATGCCTTTAATGCGTTCAATTAACATTCAGAGCTTTGTCACCAAATAAATGACGCACATCCGTGGCACAAAGGGGAAGGAAAGGAAGGGCTTTGTGGCTTTTTTTCTTTTCCTAGGGCAAAGTCAGATCCCTTTTCCTTCCTTCTCTCCCCCTGCCCCTCCCCCTTTCCTTTCTTTCATTTTCAGAGCCTCTTGTAAATGGCTTTTGGGGATTGGTAGATCACAATTCTGTTTGGGGAAGGACAGAATGAAACACATGTCCTGTCCGGGCCTTGCAGAGGAGGTAGACAGAAGGTGGGGTCTGGGCAGCATCCTGGGAGTCTCTTCAGGAACCTCAGCCCCTGCGCCTGCGTCTCTATGGGAGCTCTGGAAAAGTCTGTGGACCTGGCTTCCTTCCGTCTCCTGCCTGCTGAGCGCTGGCTTGGGGTGCACCTGATTTCCTCGGAGCCCCCATTCTTTTTGAACTTCAGCAGGAAGGCGCAGTGCTGACCTCTCTTGTCTAGGTCAAGGAAGGACCAGTCTGGTGACTGCGTTTAATTCTGGAAGTTTGATTTCAAACACCAATCAGATTTTGAGTCCACCTGCTCTGTGTCTTAACGGACACTGAGTGCTTCATAGAAAGAAGTTCGGGGCGCCTGGGTGGCTCAGTCGTTAAGCGTCTGCCTTCAACTCAGGTCATGATCCCAGGGTCCTGGGATCGAGCCCCGCATCGGGCTCCCTGCTCGGTGGGAAGCCTGCTTCTCCCTCTCCTACTCCCCCTGCTTCTGTTCCCTCTCTCGCTGTGTCTCTCTCTGTCAAATAAATAAATAAAATCTTTAAAAAAAAAGAAAAAGAAAAAGAAAAGAAAAGAAGTTCAGTTGTCCGGGAGAATGAGTGATTCTTTCCTCTTTCCGTGGGAGCCTCCTGTTGCATTCGTGTGCCACATTGGCTCTGGTCTGACTCACGAGCTGTGTCCCAGTAACTGTGCTGTGGTGCCCTCCCCGAGCTCTGGTCCCTCTCTCTGCCTTGCCTGGGGCTCTCATCAAGCTTGGAATGCCTCCCTGGGGGGCATTTGTCTTCTCATAGAGAGCTGTGCCCATCTTTACTTGCATCGGGAAAGGAGACCTTAAAAACACCTCTGGCCTAATGCATTTGCCTTGACCTTCTAAAATGATGAGTGCTATAAATGGAGAAATAGATAACTATTATACATCTGTGGTTCATAGAAAATTCTGTCATTGGCTTAGAAAAAAGCATTGTACTGGATAAAATTGGAAATATA
>NC_058408.1:140130408-140137430 GCF_002201575.2 Neomonachus schauinslandi | reverse complement strand
TCATTGGCTTAGAAAAAAGCATTGTACTGGATAAAATTGGAAATATAAACTGTAATAGAAAATCAAACTCGAAGCATTGAATACAATTATGGAAGTCAATGGTTTTCAACCTACTTTCCTTATTTCTGTTGCCTAAGACATGTTTCATTCAATAAGTATGAATGAATGAATGAATGAACCTGTTTAAATGTAATAATTCTGCTTTGATTGACACAGAGAATTAAATTTAAGAAAGTTAATATATCTAATTGCAAATGCAAATGTTGCCCCAAGGGGTAAGATGTGCTTGGAGTATAGCTGGAGTTGGGGCTGGGGAAAAGGGGTGAAGACAGAGAGGGAGATGATGGGTAGGAAGACAAATATACATGAGGGCTCCAAAGAGCATGCTGGGAATGAGGAGATGTTATTCCTTCGGTAAACAAGATGTGCTCATCAAGGAAACTCCTTGGGGGAAGTGTTTCTTGAACTACGGTTTGAAGAAACGGAAGCATTGTGGGATAAGACCCAGCTTTTGTGGGGGAAGGACATTTATTCTATCTTTAAGTCAGTGAAGAGGCAGAACCAGTGCTCTGGCTGAGGGTGGATTCATTAACTGGCCCCTGGAGAGTAGGCTCAGGTGCATAGAAATGCCCAGTTTCTTGCCGGCCCCCTTTTAAATCACAGTAACATAAAATTTACCATTTTAATCATTTTTGAGTGTATGGTTCAGTGGCATTACGTACATTCACATTGTTGTGCAACCATCACCGCCATCCATCTCCAGAAATTTTTCATCATCCCAAACTGAAACTCGGTCCCCATTAAACACTATCTCCTCATTCCTCTCTTCCCCCGACCTTGGTGACACCATTCTACTTTCTGAATCCAAGAATTTGACTATTCCAGGTAGCACGTGTAAGTGCAGTCATACACAACTTGTCCTTTCGTGTCTGACATCTTTCATCTTTCACGCTCACCCACCTTTTTTAAGATTGGGTTTTCATTGCGAGGACCCTATGCAGTATCCTTTCTTTTGAACCTCAGCCCCCATGGGGACCTCTGCATATGGCTGGACCCCTAACCTGGAAGACCTCAGGTTAAATGATGGTGCCTCTAAGAGGCCCCCACCCCACCCCACCCCACCCATCCTAGCTTAAGAGGTCCCCTTTTCCCTTCTTCTTGGTCCTGATATTCTGCTTCTTGCCCCATTTCTCCTGTCTGTGTGAGTATATATAAGTTTATGGTTTCTTCCTCATTGGCTAATTGGTCCACCAGATTTTAAGATCTGAGAAGGCTGGGGCATCTACCGTCTCAATTTATACCTGGAGTATAACCCAGTGCTTATCCCCTAGTAAGTGCTCAGTAAACACGGGGTGGAAGGAGGGATGGAAGAATGCATCTCTATCTCTAGCCTCGGCCAAGAACCATTATGAGATCATAATATTTTTTACGCCGTGTTTTGAGTGCCTCAGAGGTAACCGCTAACTTGCTGCTGCCATTCCTACTGGTCTATACTGCCTTCACGTAGATTTTCCATGACAAATGTTTGGATTTCACATTGCTCCCTTCTCATAGCTTGGTAAGGTTTTGGACTGCATTGCTCTCGTCCCTCCATGGGTGTATGCTCAGAGAAGGTAAACAAGTTTAATACCAACCTACATAAAACACAATTAAAAGCTAAACCTGCTACAGAGAAGGCAATCCCTGCGTTCTTGTGCTAGATAAAGTGTGTTATGGCTGAGCTCCTTTATTGGATTATCCAAGCCACTAACTCCTAGATTATTATGTTAATTAGACTTTATTAATATTAAAAATAAGATAGCAGTTTTCAGGCCTGGGGTATTAGAACATGCCCCTTGAATAAGGCTGAAGGCTTAGAGGGGCCTTACGGAGCATCTAGGACAATTTGCTCAGTGTGAAAGAGAAAATTTCAGGCAGGTGACAACAGGGGGCACCCAGCGTTCTCCAGAGATGCTGGCCGAGCAGACCCTGGAACCCAGGGCTCATGACCCCAAATGGGCATTTTTGAATAAAAAAAATAACATGCAGATACTAAATGTTCACAGAATATTTGCGTTCAGGAAGAGTTAAGTCTTCTTTGGAAATACTTGGTGGTTTTATTGACTCACACAGTCATTTTGTTTATACCTTACTGCCTTTAAAACCCTATCTCCATTTAAATAACATAGTTATTTGAACACGCCAGTGAAAAACCTCCAGTTACTCTTTCATTGAGTTTTAACATTAAAGTTCCCTGGAACATTACTGGTTCTTGGGGATAGGACTGAGATGCGACCCTTTGTGAACAGGTCACCTTCCAGGTTTTGGGGTAACAGCTTGCAAGGATGTTAGTTTGAGCCTGACAAGGGGAAGAAGCCCTTGAAGTTTGCTTAAAAAGCTCACAGGGTCTTGAGGCATGAATTTTAGTTAAAACGGTTCTGTTTCTTCAGGGGAAGAGTCCTATTCCTTATAAATACTATAAGTACTTTCATTTGCCAGGAAAAATCTCATTTCTTTTATGTTCTCTTCACCTGAAACGCTAGTAGGAGTTTGCTTGCGATTAATTAAGCAGATGATAGATGGCACTTAAAATGAACATTCAGCATTTTTCCCTGTCTGTATACAGACTCCAGAGATAATTGGATGGGAAACAATATGGTATTTCAATGTGGATTTCTTTAAAAGAGACTTTTCCCCTTTGACTTATATAGATGAAGAAAGATTGGCCTTTCAGCATCGTGCAATGTCACGGACGTCTGTGTAAACCAATCCGTTGTGCCACATGCCCTCATTTTGTAAGGACACCGGCTCGTTTGGCTATTGGCAAGCCCTTGCTTAGTGGTGCATCAGTAATTAGGAACTGCCATCACCTCTGCGTGAAGTAATGTGGCTTTTTTATCTTGTCACTTAGTTCCTTTGGGGGTTGTAGGGGAGTCACATTTCATCACTGATAAAATACAAACCTATTTGGAACATGGCAAGGTGGTCCAGGACTGTTTTAACTCCCTCCCAAGCATCTCTCTTTCTCAGGGACTTGTCTTTGGGACAGTTGTACCTGCCACCATCTTGGGTTAGTACAGGAGGCTTTCATTACTTCTGGTGCCATTTTGGAGTCCTGCTCTGAGGGCCTGGTCAAGCCACAGCAAGCCACAGCCTGCTCTGAGGCATTAGGAACGAATTCCCCATGGTTCCTCCTCCCTCACCACCCCCACCCTCCAGAACAAAGAACGAAGTGAAATAAAAAGGATCAGGACTGCTGCTTTCCTGGAGGTATGCAGAGGCCATGTCTGGAGATCGGCTAGAGGTCATCCAGTTGTGGGTTTTTTGGGACATTGTTGGACATCGTGAAGGGCACAATAACAGATAAAATAATCAGTGGTGTCCAGCCTGTATTGTCCTGCCTCACGTTCAGCGGACTCTTGAGATGAGAACGTGTGTGCAAATGATCTCTTAAGGAAGTGTTCCCCGAAGAAACTAGAAAGGGAGAGGGAGTGAGGACAGAGAGATGGAAGAAGCCAATGCAAATTCGGATGAAGGCGTCTTGGAGGCAGGTGGTCTCTTGGTGATAGAGGTGTCCCCACCAGGAGGCTCTCTGCTTTGGTCCTGGCTCCAGTGGCAAGAAGATCCCAGTTCCTAATGACCAGGGCTCTGGTTCAACAGCCAGGAACCCCGGATGACTGAAACGGCTAATTTTCCCTGAGCCTCCTGCTTTGAGATCTCGATCCAGCCTCATGTCAGGACAGGGAAGAAGCCACCGAGAGCGCCTCATGTCTCTGCTGTGACCTCTGAGGAGACATTTCATTTAGAGCTAGAGCAGCCAGCCAGGGGGCCTGGCTTTGGTGCCACCTCCTCTTGGAGATCAGGGCCTGGCCAGAGAAGGGCCTTCTCTGGTGGCCAGACGCCACCCCCACTCTCTCGGGGAGTTGGTTTGGGGCTGTACCCTGGAGCTGCAGGTCCCTGCCAGGCCCAATAAAGAACACATGTCGCTCCTCTGGGGAAATGCTGGCATTCATCATCAGCTTGGTAAGTGAGGGCATTTCTGAGAACCAGGAAAGCCAATAGATGCAGACGTGTAGGCCCAGAGAGAAGGCTGCTGATCCAGCCTCCTCCAAGCCGTGTGGACCTTCTCTCCCTCTAATAGCTGGCTAGGAGGTGACTGATTCTGACAGCCCAGGATTTTCAGGGGCTCCCCCAAGCCACCTGAGGGCTTTGGCAGGCAATTCCTCCATACATCTGGACAGTCCACGAACTGGTTACTAAAGGGTCAGGAAAGCTGCCTTTGTGGGGCTATCTTTACAGTCAAGGGAAAATCAAAGGTCTATAACCAGTGTGTCTTTCATGAGCAATTGGGTTTATGCAGAAGCAAGTGACTTTCTTAGAAGGCTTCCAGGTGGGGTGGGTGCCACATCTTGTGAAAATGCTCCATGCAACTTCAGGGAGCATGTTCAACAGCCAGCATGCTGGAATGTTATGAAGGACTGGCCAAGGCAGTGACCTTCACTCTAGTGAATTTCCCAGGGGTGGCAGTGGGCTGAAACAAAGAGCATTGATCTGGTGATCTGTCCCAGGTCCTGATAGTGAAATTGGAGCATGTCCCTGGGGATGCTGAGATGGAGCAAACACTCTCCCAGCCTTCAGGGAGCTGGAGTAGAAACTGGGACTGATAGGTGGACAGGGATGCTCAGGTTAGCAGTCCTGGTGTGCTAACCAACACAGAGCTGCCTGGCATCAAAATGTTGCAGTGAGGCGGAGCAAGATGGCGGAGGAGTAGGAGACCTGGATTTCGTCTCCTCTCAGGAATTCAGCTGGATAGGGATCAAGCCATTCTGAACACCTACAAACTCAACAGGAGGTCGAAGAAAAGAAGAGCAACAACTCTCTCATCAGAAAAGCGACCACTTTCTGGAAGTCTCCTCTGCACAAAATGACAAGACGGAAAAAATCACCTCAACAAAAAGAACAAGAGGTAGTACCGACTGCCAGGGACCTACTCAATACGGACATTAGTACAATGTCAGATCTAGAGTTCAGAATCATCACTTTAAAGATACTAGCTGGGCTTGAAAAAAATATGGAAGTTATTAGAGAAACCCTTTCTGGAGAAGTAAAAGAACTAAAATCCAACCAAGTAGAAATCAAAAAGGCTATTAATGAGGTGCAATCAAAAATGGGGGCGCTAACTGCTAGAATAAATGAGGCAGAAGAGAGAATCAGTAATATAGAAGATGAAATGATGGAAAATAAAGAAGCTGAGAAAAAGAGAGATAAACAACTACTGGATCACGAGGGCAGAATTCGAGAGATAAGCGATACCATAAGACGAAACAACATTAGACTAATTGGGATCCCAGAAGAAGAAGAAAGAGAGAGAGGGGCAGAAGGTATAATGGAGCAAATTATAGCAGAGAACTTCCCTAATTTGGGGAAGGAAACAGGCATCAAAATCCAGGAGGCACAGAGAACCCCTCTCAAAATCAATAAAAATAGGTCAACACCCTGATATATAATAGTAAAACTTACGAGTCTCAGAGACAAAGAGAAAATCCTGAAAGCAGCTCGGGAGAAGAGATATGTAACCTATAATGGTAGAAACATTAGATTGGCAACAGACCTATCCACAGAGACCTGGCAGGCCAGAAAGGACTGGCAGGATATATTCAGAGCACTAAACGAGAAAAATATGCAGCCAAGAATACTATATCCAGCTAGGCTGTCATTGAAAATTGAAGGAGAGATAAAAAGCTTCCAGGACAAACAAAAACTAAAGGAATTTGCAAACACAAAACCAGCCCTACAGGAAATCTTGAAAGGAGTCCTCTAAGCAAAGAGAGACCCCAAAAGCAACATAGACCAGAAAGGAACACAGACAATATACGGTAACAGTCACCTTACAGGCAATACAATGGCACTAAATTCCTATCTTTCAATAGTTACCCTGAATGTAAAAGGGCTAAATGCCCCAATCAAAAGACACAGGCTATCAGATTGGATTAAAAAACAAGACCCATCGATATGCTGTCTGCAAGAGACTCATTTTAGACCCAAAGACAGCCCCAGATTGAAAGTGAGGGGGTGGAAAACCATTTACCATGCTAATGGACACCAAAAGAAAGCTGGGGTGGCAATCCTTATATCAGACAAATTAGATTTTAAACCAAAGACTGTAATAAGAGATGAGAAAGGACACTATATCATACTTAAAGGATCTATCCAACAAGAAGATCTAACAATTGTAAATATCTATGCCCCTAACATGGGAGCAGCCAATTATATAAGCCAATTAATAACAAAAGCAAAGAAACACATCAACAACAATACAATAATAGTGGGGGACTTGAACACCCCCCTCACTGAAATGGACAGATCGTCTAAGCAAAAGATCAACAAGGAAATAAAGACTTTAAATGACACACTGGACCAAATGGACTTTACAGACATATTCAGAACATTCCACCCCAAAGCAACGGAATACACATTCTTCTCTAGTGCCCATGGAACATTCTCCAGAATAGATCACATCCTAGGTCATAAATCAGGTCTCAACCGGTACCAAAAGATTGGAATCATTCCCTGCCTATTTTCAGACCACAATGCTTTGAAACTAGAGCTCAATCACAAGACAAAAGTCAGAAAGAACTCAAATACATGGAGGCTAAAGAGCATCCTACTAAAGAATGAATGGGTCAACCAGGAAATTAAAGAAGAATTAAAAAAATACATGGAAACCAATGAAAATGAAAACACAACTATTCAAAATCTTTGGGATGCAGCAAAGGCAGTCCTAAGAGGAAAGTATATAGCAATACAAGCCTTTCTCAAGAAGCAAGAAAGGTCTCAAGTACACAACCTAACCCTACACCTAAAGGAGCTGGAGAAAGAACAGCAAATAAAGCCTAAACCCAGCAGGAGAAGAGAAATAATAAAGATCAGAGCAGAAATCAATGAAATAGAAACCAAAAAAACAGTAGAACAGATCAACAAAACTAGGAACTGGTTCTTTGAAAGAATTAACAAGATTGATAAACCCCTGGCCAGACTTATCA